>NC_090266.1:1086216699-1086533574 GCF_040414725.1 Anabrus simplex | reverse complement strand
TCAGGACAAAAAGGATCCGACACAAAATATTGTCACCAAATATGGAACAATTAAAAGAGTACAGAAGTTTAAATATCTAGGGGAATGGATAACCCCAACAGGACTACCAGGAATAGCATTACAGGAAAGGGCAAGAAAGATGGGAGCAGCATACCAGTTATGTCGAAATGTCTACAATAAAAAATCAGTTTCATTCACTGCAAAAATCAGACATTACAACACTGTCATCAAACCAGAAAGTCTATATGCGATCGAATGTATTCCACCAACAGGAAGGGCTTACTAGAAAACATTGAAAAGACAGAAAGGAAGATCTTGAGGAAGATACTAGGGCCCAGGAAAGTGGGTCAAGAATTTAGACTGCGACCAAATGAGGAACTATACAAAAGGACCGAAAAAATCACAACATCCTTCAAGAAGAGAAGACTCTGCTTCTACGGACACATTAAAAGAATGCCACCAGAGAGAACAGCCAAGCGAATTCTGGAATACATGGAGAACAGGAAGACACAAACTAGCTGGCTTAAAGGGGTCAAGGAGGATATGGAGGAAAATAATATATCACAGCAGGCAGTATACAACAGACAGGAATACAGAAAAATCATCAACAAAATTAAGGGATTCCAAGATCAAAGTAGCAAAAAACGGACCGGCAACAACTGGTCACGAGAACGTAAAGAAGCCCACTCCGAAAGGATGAAGAAGTACTGGGCCGATCGAAAGAGGAAGAACCGTAAATGAATGATGCTTAACGTGGTCCATAGTAGACCTATTCGAAAACAAGAAGAAGAATAATCGATATTATCACTTCTTCTGCTACTCTTCCCACATCCTGATGGGTTTTTTTAAGTTGCTTTACGTCGCACCGACGCAGATAGGTCTTATGGCGACGATGGGACAGGAAAGGGCTAGGAGTGGGAAGGAATTGACCGTTGCCTTAATTATTGTACATCCCCAGCATTTGCCTGGTATGAAAATAGGAAACCACTGAAAACCATCTTCAGAGCTACCGACAGTGAGGTTCGAACACACTATCTCTCGAATACTGGATACTGGCGGCATTTAAGCGACTACATCTATCGAGCTCGTTCCTGGAGGGTTCGCTGGTGGATGCAAGATGGAGTTGCACATGTGAACTTGGCCTAGTTTTACAGATGAATGCGCTTTCTGACGCCAACGCTATTAAGAGAGATGTATTCTTTATTCCTTGCTTCAGAGGTTGGTAGTGTGGTGTGCTATTTTGTGTAATGAAACAAATACAAGTATCAAGTCGCCGAGCCAGTGAAATTAACGCAGCGTGGTTTAAATCGAAGCGCGGTTCCTCTGCACTTAAGGCAGTAACGCTCGTCATTCAGCCAAGAAACCAGGTAATAATAATAATAATAATAATAATAATAATAATAATAATAATAATAATAATAATAATAATAATAATAATTCCTTGCAGGTTACGAACCCCCCTGTCAACAGTACTGAAGATGGTTTACCACGGTTTCCCATTCTCACACCAGGCAAATTCTGGGAGTGTTAATCAAGGCCATTATCGATTCCAACTCTTAGCCCTTTCCTGTCCCATAGTCGCAGCAAGACCTATCTGTGTAGGTGCGACATAAAGCAAATTTTTAAAAAAATCCTTGCGGTGGTGTCAGTGGTGGTAACAGATTTTTAAGTAGCCCCGACCTTCACGATTCTTTCACGCAGTAGGTGTTTAGAATCAAAGCTTCCTGCCTTTGTGGCACTATATAATTGGTGTCCGGTTCCTACAGCTGGTGTCGCAGCTTGCTGAGCACAAGTCCGGCAGTACAGAATGTATTCAAGGTCTCACAGCCTGTTAACTTATTCATTAATTTCAAATTCCTCTGCAGACCAAGTTTTGAAAGAACAGCAGTGTGTCTCCGAAAATCATAAGAATGCAGTTAGTGGGACGCAAAACCATTATTATTATTATTATTATTATTATTATTATTATTATTATTATTTGCTAGTTGCTTTACGTCGCACCGACACAGATAGGTCTTATGGCGACGATGGGACAGGAAAGGGCTAGGAGTGGGAAGGAAGCGGCCGTGGCCTTAATTAAGGTACAGCCCCAGCATTTGCCTGGTGTGAAAATGGGAAACCACGGAAAACCATTTTGAGGGCTGCCGACAGTGGGGTTCGAACCTACTATCTCCCGAATACTGGACACTGGGCGCATTTAAGCGACTGCAGCTATCGAGCTCGGTATTATTATTATTATTATTATTATTATTATTATTATTATTATTATTATTATTATTATTACTAACAGTAGTGTCGGACGGAACCCTCTGTTATTTATTACTAATTATTTTAATATTATATAGGTTAATCAGTCGTCTGTCTGCTTGTCAAGACTTCAATCCAGAGACTGGTTCGATCCTCAGAAAGCACCACCAACGTTTATGCGGTTATAGGCAAACCACAAAAGCGGATGACTGTGCCATAATGAGGTGTAAAAAGCATGGTGAGGAGTGAGATAGTCTGCCATTGCTTTCCTCACTGGTCCAGAAGGTGCTATTGGAGCACGGCCAGCCCTGTTAGTAACACCTTCCAGATGCACTACTTGCGTTCTGAACGTCATTATTCATTACCACCCATAACTCAGCAGCTTCCATCCTGTCACAAACATAAGTGAGACTGAGACATCCGTGAAAGCTATATTTTGTTCTGGTCTGTGCCAAGAGACAGATGACCGGGCGAGTTGGCCGTGTGGTTAGGGACGCGCAGCTGTGAGTTTGCATCCGCGAGATAGTGGGTTCGAAGCCCACTGTCGGCAGCCCTGAAGATGGCTTTCCGTGGTTTCCCATTTTCACACCAGGCAAATGCTGTGGCAGTACCCTAATTAAGGCCATGGCCGCTTCCTTCCAACTCCTAGGCCTTTCCTATCCCATCGTCGCCAGAAACCTATCTGTGTCGGTGCGACGTAAAGCCACTAGCAAAAAAAAGGAGACAGATGCAGAAATGCTGCATCCATCAAGAAATAGCATGAGGCTAAATCAGGGACCTAGCACATCGTAATAACTCGTTCGGTAATGACCCTCCACTCTACCACCTGACACATATATCATATGAATATTTCACAAGCTAGAATCATACAAGATTTAGCTTATTTCTCTAAAGGCTTAACGTTGCGACAACATATACAGGATTCCGGCGTCGATAAACAGACAGCGGACTATGTGGTTGACCAGTTTATTATTTGTGTAAATGCTTCATCGTCATCAGTTGAAGGGAACGATCCCATCATGATATGGAGGGAATCGAACCACTGCCGGGAGACGACTAACGAAGGTATGTAATTACAATGTACTTTGAGTGTATTGTTTATTTATGTCGTGTTATTCTGATTTTTATTGGCAATAGAAAGTCAATCGCGTACTTTAGTGCTGTTTCATTTCACGAATGAAGAATTGTAGGTTAGATCTCGACGTAATTGTCGCTTTTACGAAGTTAGTTCGTTTTCATTTTGCAAGTCTACGAATAAAATCGTTCTTCTCACACTCTGTAGACTGCATTTCAGATATGAAACTTGTGGTTTAAGCAGACCTATTTTGTATTTAAATTCACTGTATAGCGCTCCGCGTGGTACTTATCATATCGAAGTCAGATGCAATGTTTCCAAAATTTGGTGACTGAGATGGCCTTGTAATGTACATCCAAGATGTCCTGGGCTGTGCAGTATTCACCAAGTCTCCCACAGATCAGAAGATGGTTTCGCACTAGCATTGTTTGCTCCTTCCTGCCGGGAGTAGTCCGCACCTTGAAGGTTTGCCTTGCGTCTTGAAACACTGGTTCTGAGCCTGTTTCAAGATCTCCAGATGCTACAAGGGAGGTCTTGTTGAGGGGCTAGTTCTACTCTGACCTGCATTTCTGGATTATTCAGCTTCTCCTCCCACAACTACATGCAATTGCTTTCTTGAGATCTTTGAAGCGCCACTCAGGGAGGCGAGGATTTTCTATTTGCTTTTTTGCGCTTGTCATCTCTTGTTGTATTCCTTCGCACACCAGGGGGTGGGATTTCGACGAGTGGTTTATGATCACCTGATGCTTGTTGTTTAAAGGGACCTAACATCTAAGGTCATCGGCCCCAGGTTTATGAACAGGTTTTGATTTAAGGCATCCTACGGTGATGGGGGCAGTTTCATCGAGTGCGACAGCGACGCTTTTCAAACGGGAGCTGCATACTCTGCCGCCGATATGCATAGAACCAGTGCTGATGTTCGCAGTGTCGTTGGGTGTGCTTCCAAAGTAAAACTAGCGAGTTTTTGCAAGATATTGCTTCTAGAACACACTTTTCCTTTTGCATGGAAGCATTGTTTCTTGTATGACAGGGTACGGTCAAGCCTTACTCCAAGATATTTGCGGAATGCACAACGCTGAAATCGCTCCCTTCTTCACCAGATGTCAGGCTCTCTTCTCGCTTTGCTGTTGCGCAGATGGAATTCACACACTTGCGTCTTACTTCATTTGGACTTTAGGTTGTTGGCTTCATAGTACAGCAATAGCTCCTCCAGAGTTCCACCTAGCGACCTCAGTAAAGCTTCTGCCTTCTGTTGCTACAGCAGTGTTGTCACCGTATATAAAGCTCTGTGTATTTATAGGGGTGGGATGGTCATTTGTACAGACGTTGTATAGCAGTGGAGCACCGAGCGAGTGGCTTCGGAGAGAGAGGTTTCGAACCCCACTGTCGGCAGCCCTGAAGATGGCTTTCCGTAGTGTACACCAGGCAAATGCTGGGACTGTACCTTAATTATGGCCACGATATATTCCATCCCACTCCTATCCGTTTCCTGTCCCATCGCCACCGTAAGATCTATCTGTGTCGGTGCGATGTAAAGCAAATTATAAAAAAATAAAAAATAAGGCGATGAATCTAGGATACTGCCCTGTGGCAGTCCGTACTTTTGTGTTCTCCTTCCACTGTTCTTGCCTTTGAGGAACACAATGAACCCTCTGCAGAGAGAATGAGCCTCCATGAAGATTGTTCTCACCACACGAAAAGAATGAGTTACAATCGAGCGTACCTGGAACAATCCAGCGGCTGATCCTTCTACCACCAGGTCAGAGCTTCAGGTGGTGAGACATTTCTGACCAATCATAAGTGTTTTCTCAGTGGAGGATATTCTGGCTTTGTTTACGCCAGGCAACAGGTTACACCAAACAGACTATAGAGAAAAGCTTGCCGTATTAGTTACTAGTTACGAACTGTTGTGATCGGTAGCGGAGAATTGGCAACGGTGCTTCACACTGTTGCAATTTAGTTTGTCACTTTTTCCTTCCTTATACAGCAGATAAGTGTGTGTGTGTGTGTGTGTGTGTGTGTGTGTGTGTGTGTGTGTGTGTGTGTGTGTGTGTGTGTGTGACGCGAGCTCAACGCTACTTGTCCGTTAGCATGAGAATGAAATATTGCAACGAAGACTTCCTTATTGTGCATGTCAGTAAATTTTGCCTATTGGTAGGGAGTACGATTTTGGGTTCCTGTGGGCGACACAGTTATTTGTGCATCAGACTATAATATCACGACTGCCATGCTGTTGTCAATGATACCCTAACTGTAGGTTTAATAGCTCTTCGGTAAGGCTAATTAAGCAATACTTTACGGTACAAAGTGAAGAATCTCAGTGGCAAAATACTGGGAAGAAGTAGGTGACTATCCAGTAGCTTTTTACTTTCTGTATTTTACATTATATTATTGTAATTATGGCAGGTTTACATAATCAGCCTGTTTCCATAATCGTTCATGCTGAGAAACTTTCGCAGCTACCCTGAATGTAGTCTATTCACATCTCAATCATTTCGCCAAATAATTACAATTGCACGCATTAATACAAAAACCACGCGAATACATATTTAAGGACAGCTTACGCGCGCACTATAACCGATGCACCTTATCCCTACATTTAACTACTACTACTACTACTACTACTACTACTACTACTACTACTACTACTACTACTACATTTAAAGGGCTCTGTACTATTGTGGAGAGTTTCATCAAACCATTTCAACGACGCCGATTACAGAATTAAGTGCACTTGACTTCCAAATGCATGGGTATTTTTTCCGAATTGGGAAGTTTTTAAAAGAGCTAAGCCCTAATCAGTTTGGTCACTCTTGCGAAGCTTTGTCACGGTGATATGTTGTTATGAAGATATTAGCCCACCTCCAAACAAAGAAAATAATTTTCAGCATGTCTAACAAAATGTGTTCCTTGATTGTAATAATAATAATAATAATAATAATAATAATAATGGCATAATGTCTTAATTTATTACTACTAACAGTTTTAAGTTTCGTTTACATACCACCAATTATCTCCAAATGAAGCTGCCTTAAACGCCATCGATGAGAGGCGATATCGAACCTGTGACCAGGAGCATCCAAGACCAACTCACGTCAGTCTGTCTGTCAGTCTGTCTGTCTGCCTGTCTATCTGTCCTCCCGAAGACACAAGAGATGGGACTAAATGTGTTCTTCAGAATTCACGGCACCATTCCCCGAATATTACCTGATCCTTAAAGTATGCGAACAGAATGAACGTATTGGTTCACCGTTCTCGTAGCTAGTTTTCTATGAAGGTGACAACAACGTAATCCTGGTCAGTTCACGTGGGATTTTTAGTATCGAATGTCACAGCCTTATAGTTAGAAATCCACGTAAAATTATTTATTCTGTAGTTTGTGAACCTGAGATTCAATTCACATAAAACTGGAAGTTCCTCTAACATTTTTGGAATAGTACGCAAGGTTCAGGAAATCACTTTTTCTTTGGAAAAATAAAAGAATAATTGTAAGCTCACAGGACAAAAAAATTAGTCACCCCTGGAGAGATCATTACAAGCATCATTTAATACCATGCAACTCCACCTCTGGACTTGATAACCGCCTGGATTCGGTTAGGAAGTGAGTCCACAAGGTTGCGCAGGTATCTCTCATCCAGGTTGAGCCACTCGTTGAGTTTTTGATCGCGCATTTCCACCAAATTTCGGGGGTGCTGATGTCGGCGTTTTATCCGCTGTTCCAGCATGTCCCACAGATTTTCAATGGGGTTCAAGTCAGGTGATTTTCAGGCCAATCGAGATGTAACAGTGTGGGGGAGTGTTCTTAAAACCAGTCCCAAATGCGTCCAGCCCAATGAACTTTACTGTTATCTTGAAAAATCGGGGTATCAATAGCATACTCATCGTGCAGATGTTGACTGAAAGGCAACACCTGATCATCCGGAATATTTATATAAACATGCCGGTCCATGTTAGTGGTGACCTCAGTGAGCTGGCTCACTCCATAATACGAAAAACGCCCCCAAAACATCACAGACCCACCTCCGGCTTGCACCTGACTTTGCACACAATCAGGATGAAATGCTTCACTTGGACTTCGACGCCCTTGACGACGTGCGTCATTGGAATACAGGCAAAAACGTGATTCGTCAGACCACATTACGTTCCGTCAGTCAGCTACTGCCCACATTCGATTATTTCTAGCCCATAGCATGCAGTTCCCATCGCAATATTCTCTCACTAACAGGTTGGGATGGACCTTCGTTCAGTGAATGCAGCAATTCCTGGCGGGTTTGGAAGCGATTTTGATTCACAAGCCGTGAAATGCGTCTCCCGTCCCTCTCAGTTAGGATCCTTTTTTCCAATCATAATTCTGACGTCGTGTTTTGCGGCCACGTGTAGTACACCACTGTTTGTAGACACGTTGAACAGTCCGCTGTGAAACACCAACAAATCCAGCAATTTCACGCACCGTATGGATATGGGCACGGCCAAACACGATTGCACCTCTTTGCCACTCTATCACATCCTTACATCTATCCATGTTGACGTACACTGTCCACTTGAAACATCAATGTCTCACTGATTGCTACTGTCTTATGCTCACGTAGAGGTAGTGCGGGTGAGGTTTAGCGCTGGACTCATTCGCTGCGCCATCTGTACAGGCTTAACGATCTATCTGTGCGTGCGCACTAGGGTGACTATCTTTTGTCCGGAGAGCTTATATCTTACCGTTTTCCTTTCGGGACTAACGTTATTTTGTTCTGCCATGAATTTCAGTTTCATCTGTCGTATGAATGTTGGAACCGTGGAAGTGTTGCACTAAGTAATTTGCACTAAGAAGTGCTACGGATTTGAGTTAAGGGACTGCCTTCAGCTCATATTTAGCAGGTAAAACTGGCATGTCACGGTGAGACATTTACTTAAACCATTGTTAAAGAAGTAAATCGAAGACATTGTTCTCCTTATATTTACGTACAAACTAAATGCCTGTTTCTGTATAGGTTACTCCTCCTTACAAAAGAGCAAAGCAAAGCCATTTCTGTACAGACCACGAAGGGCTTTGAAGGAGTGGATGGTAAAGGCTTCTATTATCCTTAACCTTGTTACTAGGTGGAAGAGAACGGTTAGCTCTATACCTGGCTGCTTTTGCCCCCAGGAATTAACCTGGTACTTATTTTTGGTGCAGTCTGGGTGGGCAACGGGGCCATGTGCCTCTCCAGAGTAGAAACCTCGTTTCTAAATATTTCGACTTTCTGAAGGGGAATCGAATGTATGTCCTGGGTGAACTGAGTACGCCTTTACTGCCTCGGCAAAGCAACCCCTTTCTCCTCCTTACAACGAACTATGATTCAAATGTTATTTTAACAAAGAAGTTTCATCGTACAGTTCGAAGGAAGTTTCCGCTTTCCATCCTCATACTATCGTACTCATTGAGCGAGTCCCCTGCACCCTAGTGTATCCCTACTTTATCTGCTTCGCCATAAGACCTGTTTGTGTCGGTGCGACTTAAAGCTACTAGCTAACTTTATCTGCTAATATGAATCATTCCTATATGTATGATTTTAGATTATTTATTTTTTTTTTGGTGCATTATTCAATTATTACGGATATTGTTTGCCTGGCCTACAGATTTTCCTCACTGAAATCCCCGCTGAGAACTACTATGGAACTCACGAACATATAGCATCAATTACTAGTACTGTTGCTTAATTATTGGTTACTTTCAATACTAGTCTGTTACTCTAACACACACATTATTATTAATAATATTATTATTAGTAGTAGTAACAGTAGTAATGAAGCAAAGGTATCAAACCGAAAAGAAAATAATATTGTAGTATGATCTATGATTGTCAAGTGTCAAGTGTCAACTCAAAAGCCGTACTGGAAAGAGGTATAGTATCAGTCTGCAGAGTTGTACTTAATCTAGAAGTAAATGGTAATCTCAAAGCACTGCTTAAGTGTCAAGCCATTATCATCCCAACCTGTTAGCAATGGCTAGACGCGAGCAAGATGAAAATATTAGTGCGCATGGACTGTGCAATTAAAACGGTGAGGTACACAGGCAGCGCCACTCCTTTAACAAGAGGCCACTGAATAATAGTAGTAGTAATAATAATAATTATTATATATTTTTTATATAATTATTATTATTGCCATACTGGGTTGTTTAAAAATAAATGAAAAACCTTCATACAAAAATACAAAAGTGGTATTTGTTCGTAGTACAAAGTTCTAAATGTTTACTTAAAAATATGAATCTAAAGAGTACAGTACCCTTGAGTCACAATATAAAGTAGTAGTACTACTTCATCATGCCAAAAGTCATGGGATAGCAGTATTTATAGGTAATAGTATGTGGAGCCACCGTACCGTGACGTCTTGGAAGTGCGAACTGACATTTCGAGAGTGAGTGCTGGTCATGGCAAGATGACATGAATTACATAGGTTGTGGGGGGGGGGGGTGGCAGTTGGATGGATCATTCCATTGTCGAAGTCGTGTGGACATTTAAGATTCCTTGATCGACGGTGTCAAGTGTGTATCGTAAATACCTCATGGAAGGCGTTACCACCCACAATGAACAGTGCAGTTGCTGACCACGGATGCATGATGATCGCGTTCGTGGTAACAGGCAAGCAACACAGGCTCAGATCACATCCACATCCAATGCAGGAGGCACCAGACGCATGTCCAGCAGGTCAGTGCAGTGTTCTATAACGTCAAGGTAATATGGGGAGCAGATGACTTATCAGAGTACACTTGTTAACACTGCCTTGGACCCTGGAGGACTCGCGGCATGTAGCTTGGTCCGATGAGTCATTGTTGCAGTTTTTCGAACTGATGCTAGGGTTCGGATATGGCGCAAGCCCCATGAATACATGGACCCCAGTTGTCAACAAGGTACCATACACGCTGGTGGTAGCTCCATAATGGGTTGGATCCGCTGATCACCTGAACAGGTCGTTGACCAGTGACTGCTACGTTGAACTGATTGGTGACTACTTGCATCCCTTCATTGATTTCACATACCCCTACAAGGATTAAATATTCCTGCAGGATAATGCACTGTGTTATAATGCCTAAGTTGTCCAGGGTTGGTTCGAGGATCATTCTGGAGAATTTCAACGACTGCTGTTGCCACCTCGTTTGCCCCTGTCGAGCGTTTATCGAACGTGGTGGTGATTTCCATTCACACCCAACACCCTGCACCTACAAATAGCAGGAAACTGTGTGTAACTTTCCAAACGGCATGGGTCAGAATCTCTCCTTGGGCGTTTTTTCCGCTTGTGGGATGGATGCCACGGCGAGTTGCTGCACTTGGCCAAGCTAGGGGAAGGCCTACATGTTACTTGACCCCTATCCTATGACTTTTGTCATGCCCGTGAGTGTACTACTACCAGCATGTAGGTAACTCTTAACTATTGCAAAATGTTACCTACTGTATCTTCGAGAGGGATCTCCGAATAACTTCTTTGAACATTTCATCCACGTTAGATTAAAATGCCTATTGGATATATTGCTCACAAACAATTTGCTTCAGCATGTCCTCTTAAGTACAGTCAGTTGTGGAAGTAGCATATGGTACTTGACAGAATTATATTTTACTGTAGTCACTTGCGGCACCTAAACGGTTGATCTTACTTATTTAAACCAAATCTTTCATTTTGAAAAGATAAGTTCCAAATGCTCAGCCTCTGTACGTTTCAGTGATCTCTGCACTATTTACTACTGATAAACGATACACGATGTTATTCTACCAGAGTTTCAGTCAGGTACCGTTTATCTAAATAACTAGGTCAAGGATTTATACACAGTAAAAATATCCAAAATATGCATATAACTAGATACCGAAAGCATTGAAAATAAGGACTTAAATATGCTGTAAAACCCTTGAAATTTTGGCACTTAGATATACATTAAAGGTTAAAAGTTAGCTATTTATGAAGCTCTTTACAAAGTGCATCGTCTGGGCAAAAGGAAATTTAAACATAGGAAATAAATAGTATCATCTTTAAGGAAATGTTCTATTCTACAGATGTATAAATTTGCTAAAACTGAGCTTAAAAATACACATTGTATAATAAAAACCTGATAAGAAACCTTTTCCCAGTCATTCCTTTTATCTTTATCTTGGATAAAAAATTCAGCTTTTTCAGATGTGTTTTGGGACCAAGAACTGAACCTAGATGTCTTAAATGCATCAAAGTAAAAACTGTTCGTCCCAGTCTTTTCCACAATGTACTGTTGTTTGGATATAGAACAAATTATTAATTAATTATCGACTAATCACAGAAGGAAAGAAACCACAAGAATTTGAAATGGAAAGTGAATAATTTGGAAATCAATAATTATTTAATTAAGAATTAGAAATTAATTATTTTCTATAAACCCATTTTGCAGATACTTCCATCGGACTAAAATGTGGTATTACAGAAAATATTTTTCCTTTGGAATGTCTTCTTTAGGGGCTACGTGGCCAAGGCGGTAAAGGCTTGCTCCGTTCACCCCAAAGGGATGTGGTTCGATTCCCCGTCAAGAAGTGATTGGTTCGCCCGGAAGGACGTGGGCTCGATTTTTCATCAGGAAGTCGAAAAATTTAAGAAACGAGATTTTCACTTCTTGAGTGGCACTTGGCCCTAAGGTTCACTCAGCCTACATTAAAAATGATTACAAGCTTAATTCATTAGGGCACAGGTGGTCAGGCATAAAGCTAACCAGTCTATCCCAGCCAGTTCTGAGGTTACGAGTTACGAAGCCTTTACCCTCGATTCATTCAAGGGCCTTCATTGCCTACACGGTGATTTATTTTTTCATGTACGTATAAAAGTACGTAAACTAAAGATTTTATTTCATTTATGGCAAATGTTCATGCTTATATATATTTGCTTAGGTAACTTGCTCTTAAAAATATAATATTTTTCATGTTAATGGTGGAAAATGGCAAAACATGCAATATGCAAAATGAGATGAATATATGCAATTTTTTCAAAACTCTAAAAATATGCAAAATAAAATTGTTCTTGTTTGATTATATTTATTTCGAAACTCATACCTAATAATAATAATAATAATAATAATAATAATAATAATAATAATAATAATAATAACAATAATAATAGTAATAATAATAATAATAATAATAATAACAATAATAATAATAATAATGGTTTTACCGAGCAAGTAACTGTGCGGTTTGGGTCACGTAACTATCAGCTTGCATTCGGGAGATAGTGGGTTTGAACCCCACTGTCGGTAGCTTTGAAGATAGTTTTCCGTGGTTTCTTTCATATATTGTACACTTTACGGCACAAAAAAATGATCGGCTGAAGCATGCTCAGTCTCTGAGTACAAGCGCGACTGAAAGGAAAAGCAAATTATCATAGAGGCTTCTTGGATTGTTAATAAAAGTTTTTTTCCTACAGTTTGCCTATATAAGGATGCACTTCCATTCTTTGTAGAACGACGTTAAATGACGTTCACAACAAAATGTCCTAGACGCTACTTGTCACTTACCTAACATAATAGAGCTATGCACGTTTATTAGTGAGGTGTGTATTGTATGTAACAAGAAATATTTTGTTATGAAAGAAAGATCATAGGATGGGACGAGGTATACAAAATTCGACGCTGATTCTTCCATACAAGAGTCCGCACAGTTTTCGTCTCAAAAGAGATCAGCCTTAGCTAAAGAGGATTAACAGGAAGTGTCGCTCTCTTTACATGCAATTACTGAACATAGGAAGTATACAGGTGTTTATTTGTTTGGCAGTTAACAAGTGAGGAAAGCAGGATACGGTAGTCTTGCCAACCAGTTTTTTAATTCTGGACTCTAACATGTACGATTTATTCAACATGTGTTACATGTTTGTAATTAGAGCGAAGAATGCTTATCAAACTTGATGGTCAACACTAAAACGAGGTGAAAGGACCCCTCTCTTCGACAACCTTCGAAAGCATGACCACTGGTACTAATCACCACCTTCCTACCCACTCATTTTCCAATCAAAATATTTGGAACTAGAATTATGATATCAAACAACCTGCGCATTTCTAAATTATTGTGGAATGTTATCTTTTTTTTTTTGCTAGGGGCTTTACGTCGCGCCGACACAGTTAGGTCTTATGGCGACGATAGGATAGGATAGGCCTAGGAGTTGGAAGGAAGCGGCCGTGGCCTTAATTAAGGTACAGCCCCAGCATTTGCCTGATGTGAAAATGGGAAACCACGGAAAACCATTTTCAGGGCTACCGATAGTGGGATTCGAACCTACTATCTCCCGGATGCAAGCTCGCAGCCGCGCGCCTCTACGCGCACGGCCAACTCGCCCGGTGGAATGTTATCAAAATAATATATTCTTACATTGTTGATGGCATTTCTCCTGTCTCTCCAACCAAATGATGGAGGACCTGAATCGTGACGTCAGCCCGCCTGGCGGAATGTTATAAGAATGCCCGCTATGTAAAATGGTTAAGGTATAAATTCACTTGCCTCGAACCTGGTGAGATGCTCCATAAAAGGAGGTGGCTGGTGGTTGGAGCCTAGGGTCAGAGGCTGAGACCTCCTTTCAGGTCACGGCTACTGGCAGGGGTCATCCTACAGCTTCCCACATTTTCTGGAAGCTTTACTGCAATCTATTGGACCTGCGAGATATTGACCTTCGATGCGCCTTCAACAAAAGCTCCATGCGGTTTCGCTGAAGTTTCATTAATCCATATGATTCAAACTGTTATACCTACTCATAATAATAAATGAAATGACCACAGCGACGCAGTCGATTGGTCATTGTTCTTCGATCCCGGGTGAAGTGGTTGTATATGAGGATGTCTACATATGAGACAACTCCGGGTCGTTGACTCCTGTGGAACCCCTGTGTCTGTTACGACGGTTAGCATTGTGATCCGACGTTATACAAATAATATTATTATTGTTAATGTCAAGGATCGCAGTCTTCAAAGACACTAGGATTCTGCAGTTATGTCCCAAGGGGTTCTGTTACGCTCCAGTATATCTGCTGATTTCATCATACTTATGAATGCCATTGACCTTACCCAGTATCCAAAATGCATTTTGAACATAGTCTTACAATTTTTAAACTGTTACAACATACAGGCATACATGCATACATCATTATAGACCGTTATGCCTTTCAGCATTCAGTCTGCAAGCCTCTGTGAATTTAATTTAATGTAATTTAATTTGCAACTAGTGCTGTGGCCCCATTTAGTTCTATACCTCTTATCTTTAAATCGTTGTAAACTGAGTCTAACCATCGTTGTCTTGGTCTCCCTCTACATTTCTTACCCCCCCCCCCCATAACAGAGTCCATTATTCTCTTAGGAAACCTATCCTCATCCATTCAGCTCACATAACCCCACTACCGGAGCCGGTTTATGCGTACAGCTTCATCCATCGAGTTCATTCCTAACTTAGCCTTTATCTCCTCATTACGAGTACCCTCCTGCAATTGTTTCCACTTGTTTGTACCAGCAATCATTTTCGCTGCTTTCATGTCTGTTAATTCTAACTTATGAATAAGACATCCTGAGTCCACCCAGCTTTCGCTCCCGCAAAGCAAAGTTGGTCTGAAAACAGACCGATGTAAAGATAGTTTCGTCCGTGAGCTGACCTTCTTCTTGCAGAATATTGTTGATCGCAACTGTGAGCTCACTGCATTAGCTTTACGATGCAATCTCACTGAATTACCACCCTGGGAGAACACACATCCTAAATACTTGAAATTATCTACCTGTTCCAGCTTTGTATCACCAATGTGACATTTAGTTCTCGTGGATTTCTTACCTACTGACATCAATTTAGTCTTCGAAAGGCTAATTTTCATACCATACTCATTGTACCTATTTTCAAGTTCCAAGATATTAGACTTCAGGCTTTCGGCACAATCTGCCATCAAGACCAAGTCGTCAGCTTAGGGCAGACTGCTTACTGCATTTTCGACTAACTGCATCCCTCCCTGCCACTTCATACCATTCAGCAGATGATCCATATAAATTACGAACAACAAAGGTGAAAGATTACAGCCTTGTCCAACCCCTGTAAGTACCTTGAACCAAGAACTCATTTTGCCATCACTTCTCACAAATGCTTTTGATTGATTTTAATTATTACCCTTAATACCACTGTCCCTCAGTACGACAAACATCATTTCCCTCGGTACTCTTTCATATTGGGGCTGCCTGGCCGAGGCGGTAAATGCGTGCTCGGTTCGGCCGTAAGGATGTGGGTTCGAATCCCCGTCAGGAAGTTGTAAATTTTAAGAAACGAGATTTCCACTTCCAGAGGTGCACATGGCCCTGAGGTTCACTCAGCCTACACCAAAAATGAGTACAGGTTAATTCCTTCACTCCACCCCATCCAGTACCGAGGTTACGGATAGCGGCAACCGTTACCTTCCACCCCTCCAAGGGCCTTCAGGGCCTGTACGGAGATGTCTTTTCTTTGCCTTTTTACTCTTTCATATGCTTTCTCTAGATCTACGAAACATAAATATAATTGTCTATTCGTCTCGAAGCATTTTCGTAGCATACTGAAAATCTGATCCTGACAGCCCCTCTGTGGTCTGAAACCACACTGGTTGTCATCCAACTTTCTCTCAACCACTGACCTCACCCTCCCTTCCAAGATGCCAGTGAATACTTTGCCTGGTATAATAATAATAATAATAATAATAATAATAATAATAATAATGTTATTTGCTTTACGTCCCACTAACTACTTTTTAAGGTTTTCGGAGGCCCCGAGGTGCCGGAATTTAGTCCCGCAGGAGTTCTTTTACGTGCCAGTAAATCTACCGACACGGGGCTGTCGTATTTGAGCACCTTCAAATACCACCGGACTGAGCCAGGATCGAACCTGCCAATTTGGGGTTAGAAGGCCAGCGCCTTAACCGTCTGAGCCACTCAGCCCGGCGCCTGGTATACTAATCAATGAGTTACCTAGATAATTGTTGCAATCCTTCCTGTTCCCTTGCTTATAGATACGTGCAATTACTGCTTTTGTCCAATCTGAAGGTACCTTACCAACACTCCATGCTAATCGTATTACTCTATGAAGCCATTTCATCCCTACCTTCCCACTATACTTCATCATTTCAGGTTTAATTTAGTATATTCCTGCTGATTTATGACGATGGAGTTTATTTACCACCTTTTCCACTTCTTCAAGCGTAATCTCACCAACATCATTTTCCTCCTCCCCATGAGATTTGTTGTTCGCGAAACCACTAGGAAGATTTCCTTTTACGTTCAGAAGATTTTCAAAATATTCCCTCCACCTGTCCAGTGATTCCCTGGGATCTATTATGAGTTCACCTGTATTACCCAAAACACTGTCAATTTCCTTTTTCCCTCCCTTCCTAAGATTCTTTATTACTGTCCAGAAAGGTTTCCCTGCTGCTTGACCTAGCCTTTTCAGGTTATTATCAAAATGTTCCCATGATTTCTTCTTGGATTCAACAACTATTTGTACCCGGCGAGTTGGCCGTGCGCGTAGAGGCGCGCGGCTGTGAGCTTGCATCCGGGAGATAGTAGGTTCGAATCCCACTATCGGCAGCCCTGAAGATGGTTTTCCGTGGTTTCACATTTTCACACCAGGCAAATGCTGGGGCTGTACCTTAATTAAGGCCACGGCCGCTTCCTTCCAACTCCTAGGACTTTCCTATCCCATCGTCGCCATAAGACCTATCTGTGTCGGTGCGACGTAAAGCCCCTTGCAAAAAAAAAACAACAACTATTTGTTTCGCTCTGTTTCTTTCATATACGTACAATTTCCTGTCTGCATCAGCCCTTTTTTTGGAACCATTTCTGATAAGCCTTCTTATTACGCCACACAGTTGTTCCTAGGCATTCCCTTGCTGTTTCTACTACAGCATCACTGTATCCCACCCATTCTCTTTCTATATCCTGAACCTGCTTACTCTCCACTGTTCGAAACTTCTCACTAATCATATCCATGTACTTCCGTCTAATTTCCTCGTCCTGGAGATTGTCTATCCTTATTCGTTTGCAGACTGATTTCACTTTCTCTGTCCTAGGCCTAGAGATAGTTCAATACAGAGCAGATAGTGGTCTGTATCATCGAAAAATCCCCGGAAAACCCGTACATTCCTAACAGATTTCCAGAATACGAAGTCGGTTAAGTTATAGTCTATTATGGATCTGGTACCTCTATCCTCCCAGGTTGTTTTCGAGTAGTCCCTCGCCTGTCAAATGGGAGTGGGACTCCGTAACACCCATAGGTCCGAAGCTTGCTTACAATGTTCTGAGCTCGGTAAATTCGTGAAGCAGGATGCTACCCTACTTATAAAAAGTCCTTATGCTCGAGGAATGTATTCATAACTGCTAAACCCATACTAGCACAGAAATCCAGCAACCGCTTTCCATTCCTATTAGATTCCATAACTTCCCCAAATTTACCAATCACACTTTCGTGTCCTTCTGTTCTATTTTCAACTCTCGCATGGAAATCGCCCATTAGCACTATCCTATTCTTGCTGTTGACCCTGACTACGATGTCACTCAATGCTTCATAAAACTTGTCAACTTCATCCTCGTCTGCACCCTCACATGGTGAGTACACTGAGACAATTCTTATCGTAATTCCTCTAACTGCCAAACCTACCCACATCATTCGCGCATTTACGTGCCTAACAGAAACTATGTTGCGTGCAATAGTATTCCTGATGAACAGCCCGACCCCACCCTCTGCCCTTCCCGTTTTAACACCCGTCAAGTACACTTTGTATACTCCTATCTCTTCCTCAGTATCTCCCCTTATCCGAATATCACTTACGCCTAGCACATACAGATGCATCCTCTTTGCTGACTCAGCCAGTTCTACTTTCTTTCTTCCATAAGCCCCATTAATATTGATAGCTCCCCATCGAATTCCATTTCGTTCGCCGGGTTGTTTCCAAAGAGTGCCTCGCCTGTCAAATGGGAGTGGGACTCCGTAACACCCATAGGTCCGAGGCTTCCTTACAATGTTCTGAGCTCGGTTATTTCTTGAAGCAGGATGCTACCCTATTTATACATAGTCCTAGTGAGGATCTCTCCTGTAACTGGTTAGGGACCACCGGTGGATTGTATAGTCCTAGCCGCCTGAGCACAAGGAGGACCATGACTCAGAATACGTCCGAGATGCCCACTGCCATTCCGTAGAAACTGGTATCCCGACTCTCAGGACCACTTACTAGGCCACTCAGCCGTTGCCCATGGTTCACGAACTACGACGTGACTACAGTAACCCACACCATGAACCATTACAAACAGCATAATTAAATGAAAATCCAATCACTTGCAATATGTACAAATTGAGGGTAGGCTATTATTCCACTGATGAACATTTCAAGAATGTTAGAATAAAATATCCACTGTATTCAGCCAGCTGACAGCTTCTTTGGTAACATTGTTTAGGTCCTAGATAGATCCTTCAAGCCTCCACAGTGAACACTCCATGGCTACAGTCACAGAAGAGACTTCCAGTTTTCCTGCACCTGTGCTGCCAGAACTTAGGTCTTCCGTGATTCATTGAAACTTTATTCAGAGATGCCCATAAACTTCTTGGCGAGTTGAAGTCAAGTGGACCGAGAGAGTGCCTGCAGGGTTTGGGTCACGTACGCTGTTAGCTTGCATTCGGGAGATAGTGTAGTCGAACCCCACTGTCGGCAGCTCTGAAGATGGATTTCTGTGATCTGCCACTTTCACAATAGGCAAATGCTGGGGCTGTAGTTTAAGGCCACGGTCGCTTCCTTTATACTCCTAGTCCTTTCCTATTCCATCGTCGCCATAAGACCTACCTGTGTCAGTGCGACGTTAAGCAAAAAGAGAAAAAGGAATGAAGAAGAAATCAAGTAGGTGTCTGCACCGACCGCAAATTATACCGGAGTGGCCAGGATATGAAGCAGTCCACTCGTCACGCCAAGCTTGATCCACGTTGAAGTGAGCCTTAATTAGCTTCTCGCCTAGGTGATCTATATAGCTGATTTGTTCAGGCATTGAGCTTTGCAGGCACTGGGAGATAGTATGAACACCGAGTGCTACGTAAATACAGTATAAATTCGTGTCCTCATCCTGAGGTGGTGCAGCTGTTTCGGGACACACCCCCACGAAGGTGAGCTGCGTGTACCTATTTAACCACATACCAGACGTCCTACCCATCTTAAATTGGTGGCAGTACTGGGAATCGAACCCAGACCTTTGAGGACTGCAACTAATAGCTCTAACTATAACACTACGGAGGTGAGAATGCGCTTTGAAACTAACATGGTAGACTACTAAAATAAAAAATTAAACAAGCTTTACCGTTCTGAACAAATACAAGATTGAACTGAATATGTGCATTGATTTCTATGGACCTTCTTAAGTAACAGTAACTTAATGTTTCGGATGTTTTAGAACGAAATATGTAATATGGCCTGTGTGGGGAATGTAAAGATTGTTTTGAAGTGCTCCGCAGCTAGTATGAGTGGGAAATAGCGATCTCGAATTCCCCCACAAATGGTTCAAGTGGGAAGTAACTGCAGTACCTGAAAATGTCCTTCACTACTTCGAATGGGAAGTGGTGATCTTAAAAGTGTCCCACAGTTCGTTCAAGTGGGAAGTAGCAATTTCAAAAATACCCCACAACTAGTTCGAGTGGAAAGTAACGATCTGAGAGAGTCTCTCAGCTGGTTTAAGTGGGAAGTAGCGATCTCAAAGTGTCCATCAGCTAATTCGAGTGAGAAATGACGATTCTAAAGTGTCCCACGTCTGGTTCGAGTGGGCAGTAGCGATCCTAAAGTGACTCATAACTGGTACAGTATGTGTGGCAGTGAAGCGGTTGCTAAGTGATCCACAGCTGGTTTGAGTGGTAAGAAGCAGTCCCAAAGTGCCCTACAACTCGCACAACTGTTCTTCGTAGGAAGTAGGGATCCTTCATTATTCAAGACGCATTTTCTATTATTAGCAATGTAGCAATTTTTACCTCCTTTATTTTGCATCGATCTTTAATCGATGATTATTCAAATATGCATTTAAAATATTTCATAATCGGCTTTGTGTTGCATATTCACCTCTTGTTGTAGAATTTAATGTCAAAATTCTGATACATCGTGTCTCTTAAGATCACTTCTAATGTTGAACGTGTAACATTATTATTATTATTATTATTATTATTATTATTATTATTATTATTATTATTATTATTATTATTATTATTATTTGAGCCGAGTAACTCAGGTGGTAGAGCGCTGGCCTTCTGGGCCCAGCTTGCAGGTTCGATCCTGGATCAGTCCGGTAATATTTTAATGTGCTTAAATAAGTTAGTGTCGTATCGATAGATTTGATGACACGTAAAAGAACTCCTGCGGGACAAAATTTAGGCACCTCTGAATCTCAGGAAAACAATGAAATTAGTGAGACATAACATTTTTTAAAAATTTGCTTTACGTCGCACCGACACAGATAGGTCTTATGGCCACGATGGGATAGGAAAGGGATAGGAGTGGGAAGGAAGCGACCGTGGCCTTAATTAAGGTATATCACCAGCATTTGCCTGGTGTTGAAAGGGGAAATTACGGAAAACTATATTCAGGGCTGCCGACAATGGGGTTCGAACCTATTATCTCCCGGATGCATGCTCATAGCTGCGCGCCCCTAACCGCACGGCCAACTCGCCCGGTACTATTATTATTATTATTATTATTATTATTATTATTATTATTATTATTATTAATTTGTAAAAGTGGAAATAATGTAATAAAAGTAATGACAAGATAATGCCGGGTCTAACTGTGACTGTTGCTGTCTGCTTTTCCATTATCTTCCAATACTATTCCGGAACCTGCGTTAAATTGAGGATTGACCAATTGACTGAAACAGAATTACCCTAACCTCGCAGATGCAATGGGAAGCAGGGTGGCTGTCAAGGAACTTAAAATGGCATTGTAGTTACGGCGCACTCCCCGGCCTGCGTTAGTCATGAGGCAGATAAAGTTACGTTAAAAACCTAAATTTATTTCTTAAAAAATGATGTCTAATGATATGAGTTTAAAATGGAGCAACCATAGCTATAAGTAAATGTACATACGTTATCCGACAGAGTGAAAGGTTTCAGCATCGTAGCTGTTCCTCATAACTTTCAGAAAGTGTTACGTTAACTAGCGCAATGAACGAAAGTCAGTCTACGTTGTCGTGTTAGTAATTAACAGAGGAACAACACACTCGCCTTCCTAGCCGCACATTTAATAACTACGTAATTGAACTGGAAGCCATACTCGCGTGCTTGTATCGCAATACTTAATTTTCAGTGAGTGTTCTGAGTATGGTTTCCATCAGTTCATCCACACTTGCTTCAAGAAAATGCTGCGGCATTATATTATTTAAAGTCCAAAACACATGTCCCATACTAGGGCCCAAAATGTTAATTTCTATTAACGTTACTACAGACTTCATAATAGCATAGCGTACCATTCAAATGTATTTCAGGAGGATGACCAACGATGTTGATAGCCCGTACATCGAAACAAAAATAACGTACAAAAAGATTGTTCATACAGCGAAATTCTAATGATCCGCGTGTTCCCGTTGTTTGCCGATCAAACGTCCAGCTCCATGGCTGAATGGTTAGCGTGGTTAGCCTTTGGTCACAGGGGTCCCGAGTTCGATTCCGGGCAGAGTCGGGAATTTTAACCATCGTTGTTTATTTTCGCTGGCACGGGGGCTGGGTGTATGTGTCGTTTTCATCATAATTTCATCCTCATCACGAAGCACAGGTCACCTACTAGCGTCAAATAGAAAGACCTGAACCTGGCGAGCCGAACATGTCCTCGGACACTCCCGGCACTAAAAGCCATACGCAATTTCATTTGCCGATCAAACAATGCAGTCGAGTTAATGAAGCTTGAATATATTTCGTTATTTCCTGTAAAGTACTCACAATTAGATTACAGTTGTAAACAAGCGTCCACGGCATTCATGGCCTAGGTGGACCAGTCTCCAGCTCAGTATCCTAAGTTCGCGGGTTCGATCTCGGCTAAGGTCGTTGAGTTTCGAAGGACATTCTAAAATCACTGTATTCCATATCATTGTTGTTGGCATTTTAACTGACTGCCGCTCGACAAAATTACATTAATTCCGCCATAGGAACCATCCAGTATAATTCCGTTTTCGTTACTAATTTCTTTTTCGTTATTATTATTATTATTATTATTATAGCTTAATTGTAACCTTTTCTATTATAGAAATCGTTGCCTAATATTTTCAACTTTAGCTTTGTCTATCTCAAAAACTCTTCAAATTTGCACTTACGTATGTTGGGTGAAATCGATGTAGAACTCAGTAAGGGATCCTTTAGATGTTGTGCATTAAGTTACGACCGTCATAAGCCGGGTGTAACACAATTCAGTACCCAAACTTCTAGGGATGATAGAAGAGATCGAGTTTCCCTAAATAACCATAGGTCGGTAATTGATACTTGAGCTACTTTTTAAAGTTATTAAAAATGAAACCTGTTATACTATATCTCAATTTATTTGAAATTCTTTACAAAAACTATTCAGAAGTGCAGCCTCCTGCTGCAAAACAAGCTCTGCAACGCCATGCCATTGCCTGCTGTACAAGTTCAAAGACTCCATCCAGGCACGTGCTCTAGAGGGTAAGCCCCTGGAAGTACTAGAGCGCCCAACTCTTCCTTCGATTCAACCTGACAAGGGAACTGCCCATAGTGTCATATCGAAATCGACAATGAAATTTGGTAGAGGGGATGAGGGATCCATAAGAAAGCAATGTACAAAAATTCAGCTGCCATTTTGATCTGTAAGGTTCTGAAATCGACACGGAAATGTCTAATACAATTGCACGCGTTAACGTATAGCTCGATGTGGATATCCCTGGTGACCAGCTGAAGCGAACGAGTTACCTTGAGCTTTCTGCGCTAGCCAGTTGACACATGTTCCTTCGAAAGAGCAGTCATGAATCCAGCTAATGTTCTAGAGTATCTTCTTCTTAAGCCGTCGTCTCCAAACGGAGGTAGACGATCCACACGGCCAGCTCCGATCTTGACGTTGCAGCCATGCCATGTGGATTTACTGGAATATCTCTCAGGATCTTTAATGCAGTGGTTTCCCGTTGCCTTCTGCATCCTAATGCCGTTGACCAAACTGGTTCCTCCGCCTTTGGAAACAATTTCTTGTCCCCAGGACAATAGAGTGCCCTTACCCATACCCGCTCATCCACTCTCAAAGAGACTGTTGGCACTTGGTATAGGGGATCTCATACCGGGAGATAATCGGTCCCTTCATTCGTTAGCCACCTGCATATAAAATATTATTTTTATATGCAGTCGTTGCCCCCTCTCTACCGCGGGGAGGTGAATGTCAGGATTTCACCGTCATTGAAACAAGGACCAAATGGCATTTCCTTGTTTCTCTGGTTCTTTAGAGAGTGTTCTAGAGTATGCTTTACGTTATTTCTGTGAAAAGGTTTCTCCTCTTCCCGTGAAATAACTTCGGAAGAAAGGGAGATGGGTTGACATGTGATCGAACTAATTTAAAATCATCCCATGGGTGCCAGTATCGTCTCGGAATCGTGTCTGGAGAGAAATAGTGACAGTGAAAGTGATAGTGGAAGCAGCGACACCTCATCTGCATTATCGGAAAGAGAAGGCAGCGCACCATTGCCAGGAACAAGATGTGTTACGGATCCGATTTTGAGCCCCGAGTCTGATTCCCGTCAATCCAGTGAAGAGACACCGTAGTCACCTAGCAGATCTACTAGTTCAAGCTATGCTTCCAGTCCACAGAAGAAAGTGAAACTAACTGTAGGCCTTGCGTACAAGAGAAAAGCTGTACATTTATGGTTAAATAAGAAGGGGGGGGGGGGGCAAAAGTTGTCCTAAGGTGACGTCACTACGACAGTGGAAGAATCAGTTAGAATCTACATCAGTAAGCCCCATTGAACACAGGAAATTGATGCACACACAATTATTTTCTCGCTTTACAGAAGCAAGAAGACTGAAGCGGAATGTATGCGATGAAGACCTGCGACTGTGGGCTTTGGAAATTTCGAGAGAGATTTCAATGGGGCGAAATATTTCAGCGCATGTGCTAGTTGGTGGAGTCGTTTTAGGAAAAAGTACAGAATAAAAAGTTGAAGAATTACGAAATTTGTATCCCGAACGTATCTGAAAGAAGAAGATGAAAAAGATAAAGTCGCAAAGAAATTTGCGGAAGCAGCGATTTTTAAACTACACCGCTTCTTCAATATACAGTACTGATCAGAGTGGTTTCGTGCGCGAAATGAAAGCGAAAAGGACTCTATCGTTTGTTGGCGAGAAAGATAAAGAAACAGTTGCTCAATCAGTTAGTGCACTCACCCATTCGTACACAATTATGCCTACAATTAGTATGGTCGGTACTCTTTTCCCGAAATTATTCACTGTATTACAGGAGGCAACTGGAACTTGCGGTCCGAGTGTTTTCAAAGAAATGATTCATGCCAGAAATATAACTGTAACAGCCACAAAATCAGGGAAAGTGGGGAAAAATGAATTAATATATTGGTGTAAAGAATCCTCCTTCCCATTTGCGGAAGAGAAGTGTTTGCTGCTGCTAGATTCCTGGACTACTTATAGTAATACGAGCTATCTTGAAGACATTCTTCCAGGCAACAGTATAGAAATTTTCCAGATTCTTCCCGGAAAAATACAGCCCTTGGACAAGTTTTTATTCCGGCAGTGGAAGGCTTTGTATCGTCGCTTAACAGACATTGTGCCGACTTGTGAAGACTTTCAGTTTGATGTTTATGAGAGAAACAGCGTACTGAAAATGCAGTCCTTCATTCATTTACAATTTTCTTGCCCACGGTTCAAGGACATGATTAAATATTCGTGATTCGCAGCCTATTATACAACGGAGAGACCTCCCGAGTTAGAAGTGCCTGCGAAATATTGCCTTCAAACAAGTAAAGAAAACTGTAATGAGCAATGTGACCTCAAAGTGCATATTCGTTGTGCATGGTGCCAAAAATATTTGTGTTTTTATCATACGATTAACGCACTTCATTTATGTTTCACATTCGTTCCGTAACAATAAAGTGACCTTGGCGCGTGGCATACTGCCAGTTCGTTCTCTCTCTCTCTCTCTCTCTCTCTCTCTCTCCAGCACAACTGCAACTCTACTCCGCTATGCGCCGCGCGAGCCAGCAAGAAGCAAGGGTTGTCCAGTAAGCTGCGTTGTCACACGACATTTGTATCAAGATTTCGAAACTTTCCAGTTTGAAATAGCAGCTAAATTTTTGTACATCGCTATTTACGGGTCTCCTCGTGGTCTCTGCGAAATTTCATTGTCAATTTCGACATGACAGTATGGATAGTTCCCTTGTGAGTCTCGTTGACCAGGCTCTTCAAGCGCCATCACACGAAAAGCTAAGCGGGGTGATGTCGGGAGAACGAATAGGCCATTCAGTGGGTCCGTTGCGGCTAATCAATTGCTCACCGATTCTGCATTTTAAATGCTCACGAGAGAAATTAGAAGTTGCACCGTAATGTTGAAACCACAACAGACGTCCAATATCAACAGGAACATCTTCGAGGGACTCGGTTAATATGCACTTCTGGAACATGAGGTAACGTACTGCAAGAGGAGGCCGCACTGTTTAGCAGGTTTTCTAAACAATTGCAATTAAATTGAAATGTAATGGTTTAATTTTCAATTACGTCAAAACATGCCTCAGTTATCAATTTTCGACCTATGGTTATACAATAAAA
Source organism: Anabrus simplex (assembly GCF_040414725.1). NCBI lineage: Eukaryota > Metazoa > Arthropoda > Insecta > Orthoptera > Tettigoniidae > Anabrus > Anabrus simplex. The sequence goes on along the minus strand of NC_090266.1, from coordinate 1,086,507,507 downwards.
CATTATTATTATTATTATTATTATTATTATTATTATTATTATTGTTGTTGTTGTTATAACCCACCTGGTGGGCATGATCGTTAAGGCACCAAATATTTATGGTCTGACACCATGGTTAGCCGGTTACAGTCCTGTTGGTGGAAAAAATGTCACCATCAGAATGTTGGCCGACATGGTAGGAGAGTTCGTGGTATACAATTTCTAATCACTAGATTGCATGTCAAAAGCCTGGATTCAAATCCAAACCTTTCCGCACTATTCATAGAAAGCGCGTATGACGCTGTTGATGATGATACATCCGTCGGATGGCGATATTAAATATTGTACAGACCCCTTGGTGTCATTCGACAGGAGTAGACTATGTGCTGACACCCTTTCCGTACCTCATTATTATCATTCCATATCTTGACTTGCAGTCCACCCATGGGCGTCTAATAGAAAGACCTGCACCGAGCGAGCCGACCATATCCTCGGACACTTCCAGCACTAAAACAGTCATACGATAAATAAATAAAATAATAATAATAACTATTATAATTATAATTGTAGTCCGACTCGTTGGCTGAATGGTCAGCGTACTGTCCTTCAGTTCAGAGTGTCCCGGGTTCGATTCCCGGCCGGGTCGGGGATTTTAATCACTTCTGATTATTTCGTCTGGCTCGGGGACTGGGTGTTTGTGTCCACCCAACACCCTTCTTTTCATATTCACACAACACACAACACTATCAACCACCGCAGAAACACGCAAAAGTGATTACATCCCTCCATATAGGGTTGGCGTCAGGAAGGGCATCCGACCGTAAAACAGGGCCAAATCCACATATGCTACGCAGTTCGCACCCGCGACCCCACACGCGTGGGAAAAGCGGCAGGAAAGGAAGAAGATTATAATTATATTATAATTGGCAGAATGAATGAATGTATTTTTAAATGAAGGTGTCGCGTTTGTGTAGGATTACGTTACACACGAGTCAAGCTAATGGCAATTAACATATTCTTATGGAGAATAATATCATACATATGACGAGTTCAGTACTATAAATTCCTTGAAATTGTAAAAAAAACACTTATATAATGAATTAGGCTCTGCCATTTCCAGTTCGTTCCAGTAATAAAAAGTGTTGAGAATATGTTTCTTTTTGCAAAAGGTAGCTACAAATTAAGACTAAATGTTGAGGTCACAATGACTCTTTGTGATCCCATTGAACCTGCGTCATACAACGTGTGCTGAGTAGACACGTGCTTAGACCTAACGTAAAGAGCAAGAGAATATTTTTCCTCTGTCCCTGCACAGAAGGTGACGGTTAGTAAGGCGTGGATGATAACGTGATTAAATCACGGAGCTTCGAACCGAGTGTTGCATTACTTGTACCACGTATCTCTCTCTCTCTCTCTCACACACACACACACACACACACACACACACACACACACACACACACACACACACACACACACACACACACACACACACCTTGCCTACCCGACCTCATTTTGTCCATTGTCCTCCAAAGTGATACATACTGTATGTTCTACACGTGAGCACCCCTCCCCCTGAGTAAGGGTGGCTGAATACATCCTCGGTACCCCCTTCCTGTCAGGTGAAACAACGCTAGCTTTCTTAGTCCAAGATGGGGGGGTTCTATCTTGGCTCAATATATTTGATTTACCAACATATAAAAGAACTCCTGCAAGACAAAATTCCTGCATCTCGGCGTCTAGAATAGTAGTAGTAGTAGTAGTAGTAGTAGTAGTAGTAGTAGTATACTGATGGTTTTATATCCCACTAACTGCTTTTGCGATTTTCGGAGACGCCGAGATGCATTGTCCATCATGTGACTTAACATCTATATGACCAAGCGAGTTGACCGTCCGGTTAGGGGCGCGCAGCTGTGAGCTTGCATTCGGGAGATAGTGGGTTCGAACCCCTCTGTCGGCAGCCCTGAAGATGGTCTTCTGTGGTTTCCCATTTTCACACCAGGCAAATGGTGGGCCTGTAGGCTACCTTAATTAAGGCCATGGCCGCTTCCTTCCCACCGCTAACCCATTCCTATTCCATTGTCGCCATAAGACCTATTTGTGTCGATGCGACGTAAAGCAATTGTCTATTGAAAACATGTGTGAGGTGACCAACATCATCCTGTTAAGAAATGTTAATATTTAGTGGAATCTTAAAAGTAAATGTCTGCGTCTCACAGAGGAATAAGAGGGTCACAGCTTAGCGTTGAGTTAGACTCCTCCCTTTGGCTGCATAGGAGGCAGGCTGTCTTCCTCTTGTCCATAGAGGAGAATTCTAAATCTAGGTGGTGGTGACCTTCAAAACAAATTAGCACGAGGAATTCGGCATTCTTTTGTCGTTCTCTTACTGCCATTTATCCAATGTTCTGCAAGTATTCACTGTAATATTGTATGCTGAGGCAGGATTGCATTTTTATTAGAGATAAACTCGGCTTAAAATTAAGCGACATTTTAATTCTCTCGCTTTAACATGGTGTATTGCACGAACATGCCAGTCGAGCGGTGAAATGAGGGAAACGATGCTGCTGCGAGGAAGGAGTGTTGAAAGAGTTAACACAGCTGAGTATTTTGAAATGAGGCAATATGTTGATGAAAATGACGTAATTACAATACTGAGAGCCAGGGGAATTGCTCGATTTCGTTCTTCGACAGGTATGGCGATCTTTTTTTTTCTTTTTTGTTAGTGGCTTTACGTCGCGCCGACACAGAAAAGCCTTATGGCGACGATGGGATAGGAAAGAGCTAGGAGTTGGAAGGAAGCGCCCGTGTCCTTAATTAAGGTACAGCTCCAGCATTTGCCTGGTGTGAAAATGGGAAACCACAGAAAACCATCTTCAGGGCTGCCGACAGCGGGACTCGAACCCACTATCTCTCGGATGCCAGCTCACAGCTGTGCGCCCCTAACCGCACGGCCAACTCGCCCGATGTATGGCCATCCTGAAACCTGAACCAGAAGAAGAGAAACTGTCCACTTTGGCTGAGGACCAATTCGCGAATGGTGATTATGGTGACAGCCATCCTCAGAAGGGGTTGATGTAAATTGTCTCCAAGGGGCTGTTTACCTTTTATAAGTTTACTAGAGATGATTACCTCCCATTAGACGGACCACCAACAACTGCGAACCATTTCATAGGAAACTTAACAGTCCTTTCAATGCAAGGCATCTAAATATTCATCATTTCATTGAAGTTCTTAAACAAATGCAGACCGGGTGTCGCTCAGAAGCGTGAACAAAAGTAATAGATCTGTTTTGCACAAATAATTATTTTCCTAAAATAAAACACTCGCACTACGGCAAGGACAGATTACTCGAGTTGATTTTGTAAGGGCTGTTTGTTTAAAATTCCTGCTTGTTTAAAGAAGTCAGCACTTAATATCTTAAACACAGTTCAAGTTTCATGACGAAGTTTCTCCAACTGAAACTGTCCAACACTTCAACAACCTTTCAGTGACCCTTTGGCGTAGTTAGGAACTATCCCGATATTCGCCTTGAAACGAAGCGGGAAAACTGCAGGAAACCAATTCTAGAATGGCCGAGGTAGAAGTTCGAAAAAAGGTATCTTCTTATAGTCAGGTTTAAAAATATATAAAACTGAACAAACTCCTTTCCAACGTCAAAACCAATATTTAAGTTCTCCATGACACCTCCAGGGATGAAGACTAAGCCAACCATGTGGGAAGCCAACAACCTAACCGAATGGTTTCGGCTGTGATAATAATAATAATATAATACTACGGGATTTACGTCCCACTGCCCGTCTCTGTAGCTGAATGGTTAGCGTATTGGCCTTCGGAACCGAGGGCGCCATTTTTGTTCTCTGGCCGCGCTGAGGATTTTAACTGCGGATAATTCACTCCTTTGGCTCGGGGACTGAGATTTTTCTTCGTCTTAATGCACTTATCTTCATCTACATACAAAATACCATACTACCAACCATCAAAGAAAACCGTAAATGTGCATACATCCCTCGAGACGGGAGTGGCGTCATGAAGGGCATCCGATCGTAAAACTGGGCCAGATCCACTCAAGTGACGACTCCAATAAATTGTAAAAATTCCAGGAAAATAATAATAAGAAGAAGAAAATGATTACTTTTACACCCCACTTACTTTTTTAAGGTTTTCGGAGAAACCTTGCGCTGCAGGAGTTATTTAACTTTGTGTCAGTAAAGTTACCGACACGATGCTGGCGTAGGCCTATATGAGCACCTTCAAATACCACCGTACTGAGTAGGGTTCGAACCCGCCAATTTGGGTTCAGAAGACCAGCGCTCTATCATCTTAGCTACTCAGCTTGGTGGGGAAAGATTAAGCAAGCTTGTAGTTCCACCTGACTATTTATATAGTGATCTCCATTTTACGTGGAATCTGCATCACTGGGAAGTGGCAGTTCATTTAAAAAATCCTGCATGCACTGAGTGGGATTCAAACCGCAGTTACCTTTAGTGAGTAGCCACTGACCATGGTACTCTTGTGATCGCGCCCCCTAACAGAAAAGTGATTGAGGACGTGTGCACGTTATTCAGTCTTTCTACAGCTTAATGACACTTAACCTAGAAGACTTCAAACGTGCGAAACACAAGTCAAAGCGTGTATCCTACGACTTACATCTCAAACAACTCAAATAAACAATGACGAAGGTGTACCATTCAACATAATGGGCATATTTCAGATGTATGGAGCTTCCTCTTGTTGGCAGGGAACTCATGATATCATCTGGCACTTAACGCAGACAGATGTCCTTGCTTACCACGGTCATCAAGGGAAGATACAATCTCATGGATGATCTTATTCACGTCGGTACTCATGCAGCGTCATTGAATATAAATAGCACGTATTGCTGTGACTGACAGAACCTTGGATTTTATTTGACGTTCGTAATTCCTACAGCAAATTGCTCACTATAGTACGATTTAGTAAGAACAAAATATTACTGTCTTCAACTTAGCGAATATAATGAATATCCATGAATTACGGCAGGTTTAAGAACCGCGAAATCATCCTTCACATTGAATATTTCGTATAGGAAGTTCACAATATCGCGTCATGGCCATCTCTATGGGAAGTCCGGATGAACACGGATATCCCCAGTCATCTCATCGGCATAATCAGAGCACACAGCGTGGATAACATACTGTCAGATTCGATCTGAGTACTAGCAGGATTGCGCCAAGGCACCCATACTACTTAATATCTATGGATAATTCATCACAAGACGGGTCCCTGAAAAATGTGTAGAATTGTAATAAATGGGGGAAAATAACCAATCTTAGGCACGCTGATGATATGGTCATGATTGTGGCAAGCCTAGAGGATCTTGAACATGTCAAACTCTTGGAGGAAGAGGGTGACGCTTTGGGCATACATATAAACGTAAACAAGACCAAAGTGATGATAATAGAGCGAGCTAATGACAACTTCCCAACAGAATGGAGAGTTGGTGTTTTTTTTTTAAATGTTAAAGACAAGTTTGTGTGCCTAGGAGCACTTTTATCAAACTCTGGAAGCTCTACAAGTGAGGTACGATGAAGAATTGAAATGGCAAGAATGACTGCTATAAGATTAACAAACACCTAGAGAGATCATAGCAGCTCCAAATGGACAAAACTCCGACTGCTCAATGTTCTCACCTCTTCAGTATGCGTCGGAATCGTGCATAGAAAAGGAAGTCGTCGTAAGAAACACACTGTCTTTGAAATGAGGTGCATCTATCATCAAGGAACTGGGAATTCAGAAGCAAATGGGCGACATATCAGATAGAGGATCTTGCGTTATTTTGGCCATGTAGTAAGAAGAAACATGAGGTAAAATTAAATGGTAAGAGATACAGAGGACCGAGCGAGTTGGCCATGCGGTTAGGGTCACGCAGCTGTGGGCTTGCATTCGGGAAATAGTGGGTTCGGTTCCCATTGTCGACAGCCCTGAAGATAGTTTTCCGTGGTTTACCATTTTCACACCAGAAAAATGCCGGGGCTGTGAAATTAAGGCCATGGGGCTACCTTCCCAATCCTAGCCTTTTCCCATCCTTCCGTCGCTGAAAACCTTCGATGTGTTAGTGCAACGTTAAAAAGTAGGAACAAAAAAAGACAAATAAGAAGAGAGATACAGAGGCCGAATTTCTATATGCTGGTCAAAACAGATTTTCTGGGCAACAGACAATAGTTTTTGAACTGCAGTGCCAGAGAGCAAAAGATCGTAAGAATTGGAGGAGGATTGTATTGCAGGCAGTCACCACGCTCCTGACAAGGTATGCGGAAATGAGGAGGAGGAGGTTAAATTTTCAAGTTCCGAAGTTCGTATCTGTGTACATTAACTCACCCACAACCCAATGTAAGAATTCCTGCTATTTATCCTAACTAAACCAAACCCAACCCTATGGCACAGCAGCCCCGGAGGGCCATGGCCTACGAAACGACCGCTGCTCAGCTCGAAGGCCTGCAGAATATGAGGTGTCGTGTAGTCAGCACGATGAATCCTCTCGGCCCTTATTCTTGGCGCTCTAGAGCGGGGCCGCAATCTCACCGTCAGATAGCTCCTCAATTGTAATCACGTAGGCTGCCGAATGCAAGTTAACATCTACACGACCCGTGACGATATTTAAAATGGCCAATGCCAGACCTCTCCAGACAGATTACTTCAAGTTCCTCTTGATTTTATCCATCAATAGTTGTATTAAGACATAGTTATAAGTACTACTACAGAAATGAAAGTATAATATATTTTACAGTTACAGCAAGCACATGTTAGTGCTATTGCCTTAAAATTAAGCAGCAACTAAGCAGCCCACTCTACATACGTATACTGCAAGGAAATTCCATCTGACACTCTGAGAGTCATTCTAGGCTTTGGGTTTTAACTGAATGATTATGGATCAAATTTTCTGCTGTGGTCACCATTGATAGCTAAAGAGATCCATTAACGATACTGCCACTGTAGTCGATAGGTCCGTCCGTGTGGCACGATTCCTGTATTAGCTATATAGGTTTTAAATCCTGGTATATAGGGTGTAGGGAGGTCGTATAAAGGGTGTATGTCAAGTATTTTGAAGACGTGTTGCTAACAATTTTCATACGAACATGAACATGGTCCTGAAATTTGCTTCGTTTCTGAGTTATCAAGAAGTTTATCCCTGCATTTACCCTTCATGAGCTATCAAATCAAGTTGCTTTCTTGGCAACTATCATATATGGGACTACGAAATCCCCTGTGCAGTACGACACATCAAAAGACGTCCAGTGAAAACGTTTGGGCTGTAATCGTTCGTGATCATCTTATTGATCACTGTTTCGCTACATGAATGACTGGGAGGGGTCAAATATCGGTGGATTCTCTGAAAAAATCGCTGTGTTTAATGGTTGAAGTACGCCTTCACGTTATCTGCCAAATGTGGTACTTTCACGTTTGTGCTCCAGCGTTGATCACCTTTTAAATCGCCGTGTTCCACAAGGATGGATTGGTCGAAGGAGTTCCACTGAATTTTTATCTCTGAGGACAACTGTAGTCCATAATTTATGCACCTCCTGTGCCTATTTTTGTCGTTCCGGAAAAGCGTATTCTAAATGTGTTTGAACACATACGAAACACTCCAGGCGTTTTCAATAAAGTACTGTACAACGAAGAAGGTGACGCAGGCTCAGGGAATGCATCGACGCAGGAGGAGGCAACTTTGGGCATCTTTCTGTAGTAAGTTCTCTTTTTTGTTATAACTTGCTTAAGGTAATATCACTACCGAGCAAGTGGCCGCGCGGTTTGTATCACGTACCTATCAGCTTGCATTCGGGAGTTAGTGAGTTCGAACCTCACTGTCGGCAACCCTGAAGATGGTTTTCCGTGGTTTCTCATTTCCACCCCAGGCAGGAACTGTACCTTAATTAAGGCCCTGTTCGATTCCTTCCTACCCCATCGTCGCCATAAGACATATCTGTTTCGGTACGACGTAAAGTAACTTGTAAAAAAGTGATTATGTGTGCAGTTCTACAAGTTTCTTTATTACTAACAAAGTAGCTTAACCATAAAACTAAAAGGTTTTCTGGACCATGTTCATCTGTAGCTTTTTACATGTTTTGCTGTTTGGAATATGTTCCCAAAATATTTGACATCAATTTGAATGTACAATTTATAGGTTGTAATGGAGTACACTGAACATCATGAGGACAACGAGGAAGAAAACTGGCCTTAAATCTCACAATCAACTACCCTAGAAATTATATTTTTGTCTTTCCTCTTTATTTCCTGAAGCCATAGCCGCTTCCTCAGTTTCAAATAACTTAATTACAGTTACACGCACCGATCTATCTATCTATCTATCTATCTATCTATCTATCTATCTCTCTCTCTCTCTATATATATATATATATATATATATATATATATAAAATAACATGTCCTGACTGACTGACTGACTGACTCATCATCGCCGGGCGAAAACTACTGGACATAAAGAAATGAAATTTTGGGGATACATTTATATTAGTGTGTAGGTGCTCACTAAGGGAGGATTTTTTAATATTCCTTCGCTAAGGGGGTGAAAAGGGCGGATGAACTTTCAAATGAGCATGTCTATATCTCAAAAACTTAAAAGTTTACAGACATAAAAAGTGGTATTTAGAATCTCCTTTAAAAAAAAAGAATCATGTAATTTTTTGTTTTCGAACATTCCCATTAAGGGGGCTGAAAAAGGGGTTGAATACCTTTTATGAGGATACTTAAATCTCAAAATACGAAGATGTTGCAGACATGAAAATTGGTATTTGGAATCTCCTTTTAAAATAAAGAAACACTTTTTTTTTGGAAAATCCAATTAATGGGACTGAACAGGAGTGACAAAAATGGTGAATAAAAAAATACTATATCTACAGTTCATCTCAGAAACATAAATCGTTACAGGCGTGAAAATTGGTATTTGAAATCTCCTGTAAAAGAAAAGAAACATATATAATTTATTTTCGGAAATTCCAATTAAGGGAAACTGAAAAAGTGGACGAATTTTTGAAATGAGAATATTTACAGAACATCTCATAAACTTAACATGGTATCTAGTATTCGAGAGGTAGTAGGTTCGAACCCCGTTGTCGGCAGCCCTGAAGATAGTTTTTCGTGGTTTCCCATTTTCACGCCAGGAAAATGCTGGGGCTGTACCTTAATTAAGACCACGGCCGATTCCTTCCCATTCCTAGCCCTGTCCTGTCCCATCGTCGCCATGAAACCTATCTGTGTCGGTGCGACGTAAAGCAACTAGCAACAACAAACAACAAAAACGTAACATGTTACAGACGTGAACCTTGGTATTTTAATTTCTTTTAAAAATAAAGAAACATGTACCTTTGGTTTCGGTAAAACTACTTAAGGAGGGGGAGGGGTTGTAAAAAGGACTGAAAAGGGGGTTGAATGATTTTTATTAGGATAGTGATATTTCAAAAACTGAAGATGGTACAGAATTAAAAATTAGTATTTGGAGTCTCCTTTAAAAATAAATAAATACGCATCTCTTTGTTTTCGGAAAATCCACTTGGGAGGAGGGTAAAAGATTTGAAAATGTAGTTGAATTCTTTGTATGCGGATATTTATATCTAAAAAACTAAAGATGTTGCAGACGTAAAAATTGGTATTTGGAATCTCCTTTAAAAATAAAGAAATGTGTATTATTTGGTTTCGAAAAATCCACTTAAAGGGGTGAAAGAATTGAAAAATTATTTGAATTATTTTTATGAGGATACTTACATCTAAAAAGTAAAGCTCTTACAGACGTGAAAATTTATATTTGGAACCTCCTTAAAATAATAAACACGTATTTTTGGGAGAAAATCAACTCGGGGGAGTGGGGGAAAAAGGCGTTGAATTATTTTTATGGGGCTACTTATGTCTCAAAAACAGAAGATGTTATAGACATGAAAATTTGTACTTGGAATCTTATTTCAAGGCAAAGAAACACATACTATTTTGTTTTCGGAAGAACCACATGGGGGGAGGGGTTGAATGAATTGAAAAATTAGTTGAATTCTTTGTGTGAGGGTACTTATATCTCAAAAGCTAAAGATGTTATAGATGTGAAAGGGGTATTTGGAATCCACTTTAGTACTAAAGAAACACGCATTTTCGGCGGGGTGTTCAACTGGTGGGGAGGGTGGAAAAGTAGTTTAATTCCTTTATATGACGATCCATATATCTAAAAAAGTGAAGATGTTACAGTTGTGATAACTGATATTTGTAAGCTCCTTTATAAATAAAGAAACACATATTTTTTTGTTTTAGGAAAATTCACTTAAGGAGGGATGGTGAAAGGAAGTGAAATAATTGGATTCTTTTTGGGGGGTACTTATATCTCAAAACTGAAGGTTACATCCGTGAAAACTAGTATCTGGAATCTAATTTAAAAATAAAGGAACACATATTGTTGGCGGAGGAAATCAACTTAAGGGGGTGGGGGGTGAAAAAGGAGTTGAATTTTTTTATGAGGATGCTTTTTGCTTAAAAACTGAAGATGTTACTGACATAAAAATTTGTATTTGAAAGAAGATTCCAAGTAAAAAATACGTATTCTTTTGTATTCGGAAAATTTGCTTAAGGGGGGTGAATGAATTTAAAATTTAATTCTTTGTACGAGGGTATTTATATCTCAAAAACTAAAGCTGTTACAGACGTGAAAATTAGTAATTACAATCTCCCTTAAAAATAAAGAAACATGTATTCTTTTGTTTTCGAAAAATTGCTTAAGGGTTGAGTGAAAGAATTGAAAAATAAGTTGAATTATTTGTATGAGGATACGTATATCTAAAAAAAAATATCTAAAACTGTTACAGGCGTGAAAATTGATATTTGGAATATCCTTTGAAAACAAAGAAACATGTATTTTTTGTTTTCGGAAAGTCGACTTAAGGGAGGGGGCGGGTGAAAATAAGTAAAGGAGCTGAATTTTGTTTAAGAGGATACTTATATCTCAGAAACTGAAGATGTTAAAGACGTGAAAGTTGTTATTTTGAATTTCCTTTCAAAATAAAGAAACACGTATTTATTGTTTCCGTAATGTCCACTTAGGGGGAAAGAGGGGTGGAAAGAAGTGAAGAAGAAGTTGAATTCTTCTTAAGAAGATTCTTATATCTCAAAAAACTGAAGATGTTACAGACGTATTTGGAATTTCTTTTAAATATAAAGAAATGTTCTTTTGTTTTCAGAAAATTCCACTTTAGGGCGTAAAAATAATTGAAAAAGCAGGGAATTTTTAAATTGAGTACCGATATATTCACAACATATGTCAAAAACTTATTGCAGACGTGAAACTCGGTGTTTGGAAAGTCCTTTAAAAATACAGGAACTTTTGTAATTTTCGTCAAAGGTACTTAACGGGGGTGAAAAGAAGTGAAAAAATAGTTGAATTAATTTTTATGAGGATACTTACATCTCAAAAATTGAAGATGTTTGAGACTTGGAAATAGATATTTGGAATCTCTTTTAAAAATAAAGAAACATGTTTTTTTCGACTTGAGAGAAGACTGTTTTTACATGTCGCATGGTCATCTTGGCCCCGAAAGGTAATACCACAAACGTGGTTTGCGAAGAGTTTCTGGAATGAATGAAACTCTATTTTTCAGTGAGTTTTTATATCTTAGGGATTTTCAGATAATGTCTTAGTACAGTACCGAGGAACGATTACTTCTAGCAAAGTACGAAATCCTCGCGAGCGAAGCCGCGAGTAACTGCTAGTAGACTATATTTACCATGCGTGGCAGGTTATCTGACAGATTTCTCACGCTGTAAGGTAGGGCCTCTCAAACGCCCAAAATCTCACGCGTGCAAACCGAAGCGCAGAGGTTCTGTGCACCGTTCATCGGTCCGACTTGGCTCGGTTCGGACCAGCGTTCTATCTCGGGGCGAGTCGGCTAAGCTCAGCTTAAGTCGGCTCGGATGGTAGAGCACTGCAGAGCGAGTGAGGAAGGGGGAAACAAGCGGAGCGAGAGATACAGGCGTAGGGAAAGAGGGAGAGAGAGCTATTGCTCAAAATTGAGGAGTGGGGGATCTGCACTCTTGTCAACCTAGCGAAGTCGTCTTATGCAGCTTGTGCCGCGCAATGCACCGGTGCATGCAGCCTTAGAGGCCCTGCTGCAAGGGCTCGGAAATATTGACTGTGATGTTCTAAACCCCCTGCGGGAGGGGGACGCACATGTAGAATACACCCGTGGTATCCCCTGCCTGTCGTAAGAGTCGACTAACAGGGGCCCAAGGGGCTCTCAACTTGGGAGTGTGGATTGGCGACCACGGGGCCCTTAGCTGAGTCTTGGCATTGCTTTCACTTACTTGTGCCAGGCTCTTCACTTTCATCTATCCTGTCCGACCTCCCTTGGTCAACTCTTATTATTTTCCGACCCCGACGGTATTAGAGCATTCCAGGCCTAGGAGTCTTTCATTTTCACGCCCTTCGTGGCCCTTGCCTTTCTTCGTCCGTTACTTCATCTTTCGAAGTGACGGATCCCTTCTTTCTTCTTCCTTTCTCTCTCTCTCTTTACCCCCTGTGGGTGGGGGACGCAGACGAATAATACACCCACGGTATCCCCTGCCTGTCGTGAGAGGAGACTAAAAGGGGCGACCAAGGGATGATTGAATTAGAACCATGAAACTACTTTTGATTCGTACCATCACGTGGGGAACACCATGTGTTGCCTTTACTTGCGATTAGTACCACTATATTAGGTACGAAATAGGTTTGTGATTAGTAGCAGCAAAAGGGGGTTCACCTGTGGGTTTCCAGTACCCGTGCGTCGTACCCATGTGAGCAACACCGCGGGTCTGGGTGTTGCCTGTGAGTTGTACCACTATATGAGCGACACCGTGGGTGTGCGTTGCCTGTGATTAGTACCCACTATGTGAGGAACACCACGGGAATACCGGCACCCGTGACTAGTACACCTAGGTGAGGAACCTCATCGGTTTGCTTTGGCTATGAGTGGCGCCATTGTGTGAGAAACACCATAGGTTTGCGTTACCTATACGAAGTACAATACTTGTGAGTAGTACCATCTTGTATGGAACACAGTGAGTCTTCGCTAATTTTGATTAGTACCCCAACACGACAAATACCATGGTTCTACTTTACTCGCGACATGTTCCATTCTGAGGGGACTTAGACCTGGATTTTGGACCCCTTTAGACATCAAGCATCCTCGATTCAGGACTGTGCTTTATAAGTGGTCCCTTGGTCAGTAATACTATTATTTATGACCTTTTTTGAGTCGGATCCACTGTTTTGTTTGTTTGTTTGTTTGTTTGTTTGTTTGTTTGTTTGTTTCTTGTTTTTTTTGTTTTTTTGGGTTCATGTCCATCTATTCATTTTTCATGACATTTTTATTTTGGTCACTGGATTTTTGATCTTTTCTTGTCATTTCCTTTCGTACCATTAGGGGCTGATGACCTCGATGTTAGGCCCCTTTAAACAACAAGCATCATCATCATCATCATCATCGTGGGACAAAACAACTAGAGTAGCTTCGCCGAACTGAGTGACTCAGGCGGTTGAGCGCTGGCTTTCTGATTCGATCCCGGCTCACTCCGGTGCTATTTTAGCGAAACAAAATAAACCAACTCCGTGCAGCTACAGCATGGCCATTATCCTACTAAACGACCGCTGCTCAGCCCGAAGCCGTGCAGATTACGACGTGACACGGGTCATCGTCACGAATCCCCTAGAGTAGTATAATACAGGGATTCTGCGGCCACCGCCACCTCCGGCTCCCAGTGGCCACCTCCACCTCAGCCAGTGGCCTCTTCCAGTACTGCCAACTTAACCTAACTAGCGCGACAGTACTGCCAACTTAACCTAACTAGCGCGAAATTTGAATTTGTAAACAAAGCCACGTGCTTTTTGACAGCTGTCATCGACAACAACGCATCGCTAACCTCAGTACTGCCATCTTGACGGGCCTAAACCTCAGTAGTGCCAACTTAACCTAACTAGCTCGAGATAAACAAAGCCACGTGCTTTTTGACAACCACGTGCTTTTTGACAGATTTGTAAACAAAGCCACGTGCTTTTTGACAGACAACAACGCATCGCAAACCTCAGTACTGCCATCTTGACGGACCTAAACCTTAGTGGTACCAACTTAACCTCACTAGCATGAGGTAAACAAAGCCACGTGCTTTTTGACAGCCACGTGCTTTTTGACAGATTTGTAAACAAAGCCACGTGCTTTTTGACAGACAACAACGCATCGCTAACCTCAGTACTGCCATCTTGACGGACCTAAACCTTAGTGATACCAACTTAACCTAACTAGCGCGAGGTAAACAAAGCCACGTGCTTTTTGACAGCCACGTGCTTTTTTGACAGCTGTCATCCGCCATCTTTAAACCACAAAGCACTGTGCTGCCCTCTATATCGCAGTAGCTGCAAAATTCGTCACCTGTCATCGGCAGTGCTGCCATCTTGACGGGTCTAAACCTTAGTGCTACCAACTTAACCTCACTAGCGTGAGATAAACAAAGCCACGTGCAGCTGTCATCCACCATCTTTGAGCATCGTGCTGCCCTCTTTAGCTACTTACCTTTGAAATGTGGTACGTTATCCGCCATCTTGCATCCGAAACCTCAGTGCTGCGCTCTATGTAGTGGCGGCAAATTCCATGTGCTCTTGTTTGGAAACAAAGCCACGTGCAGCTGTCATCCACCATCTTTGAGCATCGTGCTGCCCTCTTTAGCTACTTACCTTTGAAATGTGGTACGTTATCCGCCATCTTGCATCCGAAACCTCAGTGCTGCGCTCTATGTAGTGGCGGCAAATTCCATGTGCTCTTGTTTGGAAACAAAGCCACGTGCAGCTGTCATCCACCATCTTTAATCACCGTGCTGCCCTCTTTAGCTACTTACCTTTGACAGTTGTCATCCGCCATCTTGCATCGCCAACCTCAGTGCCGCACTCTATGTAGTGGCGGCAAATTCCACGTGCTCTTGTTTGGAAACAAATTCACGTGCTTTTTTGACAGCTGTCATCCGCCATCTTTGAGCACCGTGCTGCTATCATGCGGGCAATTTCGTTAGCTGTCATCCGCCATCTTTAATCCAGAGAGAACAGTGCTGCACACTATGTGGTGGCGGTAAATTCCATGTGCTTTACAAACCTATGTGCTTTTCTGACAGCTGTCATCCGCCATCTTTAATCACCGTGCTGCCATCTATGTGGTGGCGGTAAATTCCACATGCTTTACAAACCTATATGCTTTTCTGACAGCTGTCATCCGCCATCTTTAATCCAGAGAGAACAGTGCTGCCCTCTATGTGGTGGCGGCAAATTCCACGTGCTCTTGTTTGGAAACAAAGCCATGTGCAGCTGTCATCCGCCATCTTTGAGCACCGTGCTGCGAGCAATTTCGTCAGTTGTCATCCGCCATCTTTAATCTACAGAACACCGTGCTGCCCTCTTTATGGCTACTACCTTAAGCACGTAGTAGCAGGCAATTTGAAAAGTTCTGTTAGCTATCATCCGCCATCTTTAATCACCGTGCTGCCATCTTTAGCTAGATACCTTTGAAATGTGGCGGCGGATAATTTGAAAAATGCTTTTTGACAGCAGCTATCTTTGAGCACCGTGCTACCCTCTATGTGGTGGCAGCAAATTCTACATGCTTTACAAACCCACGCGCTTTTTTTTTTGACAGCCATCTTTAAGCAACAGAGTACAGTGCTGCCCTCTTTGTTGTGGCGGCAAATTCCACGTGCTCTTGTTTGGAAACAAAGCCACATGCTCTTTTTGACGGCTGTCACCCGCCACCTTTAACCAACAGAGCACTATGCTGCGGGCAATTTCGTTAGCTGTCATCCGACATCTTTAATCAACAGAGCACCGTGCTGCCCTCATGCGGGGTAATTTCGTTAGCTGCCATCCGCCATCTTTAAACACCGTGCTGCCCTCTTTATGACTACTACCTTAAGCACGTAGTAGCGGGCAATTTCGTTAGCTGTCATCCGCTATCTTTGAGCACCGTGCTGCTCTCTGTAGTAGCGGGTAATTTGAAAAGTTCTGTTAGCTGTCATCCGCCATCTTTGAGCACCGTGCTGCCATCTATGTGGTGGCGGCAAATTCCACATGCTTTACAAACTCACGCGCAGCTGTCATCCACCATCTTACATCGCAAACCTCAGTGCTACACTCTATGTGGTAGCGGATAATTTTAAAAAGAAAAATTCTACAGCAGCCATCTCTCGACGCTAATTGCACAAGATGGTAGCTATACATGACTCCTTAAAGGTGCTCATGCAAGATGATCGCTATACATAGACTCCCTTGGGATGCTTGCGCAAGATGGCGGTTATACAAGGCTCCTTATGAGGGATGCTTGCGCGAGATGGTGGTTGCTCTTATGAGGCGGCTCAAGGATCCATGGCTAGAGACGCCCTAAGGATGCTTGCGCAAGATGGCGGATGCAAGATGGCGGCTATACATAGCTCCTTATGAGACAGCCAGTACAACATGTGATCAGAACATTGATTGATGTGTTCAGAACACAAAATAAGTAGAATCGAACACTGTACTCGATACAACATGTGATTAAAACATTGGCTGGTGTGTTCAGAACACTAATCGAACGCTGTATTAGGGGATACCTTTGTTTAGATTGAAACATAACAAGACTAGAATTGAACACTGCACATTGATTGATGTGTTCAGAACACAAAATAAGTAGAATCGAACACTGTACTCGATGTCGTTAACTTCAACATGTGATTAAAACATTGGCTGGTGTGTTCAGAACACTACATAAGTAGAATCGAACGCTGTATTAGGGGATACCTTTGTTTAGATTGAAACATAACAAGACTAGAATTGAACACTGCACTCGATGTCGGAAGATCAGATTGAAAAAATAACAAGACTAGAATTGAACACTGTACATTGATTGATGTGTTCAGAACACAAAATAAGTAGAATCGAACACTGTACTCGATGTCGTTAACTTCAACATGTGATTAAAACATTGTCTGGTGTGTTCAGAACACTACATAAGTAGAATCGAACGCTGTACTCGATGTCGTTACATGTGACCCGATACAACATGTTAGGGGATACCTTTATCCTAAGAACCGAACACTGTACAACATGTTAGGGGATACCTTTGTTTAGATTGAAACTAACAAGACTAGAATCGAACACTGCACTCGATGTCGTTACATGTGATCCGATACAACATGTTAGGGGATATCTTTGTTTAGATTGAAACATAGCAAGCCTAGAATCGAACATTGTTTGATGTGTTCAGTACAACTTCAATGATTAACATACACACTGTGCACATATCGCATAGCTAAAAACACACTGTGCACATATCGCATACCTAACACTTCAAATGATTTGCTTAGTACGAAAATAAAAATAAAAAATCTTTACCGCGTAGCTAACTCGTTCATCACACTGCTAAGACGCTTAGTAATTGTGAATACACTCATACGAAAATCAAGAAAGCACACTGCGTAGCCAACTCGCTCGGCACGAAAAAAATCTATACCGCGTAGCTAACTCGTTCATCACACTGCTAAGACGCTTAGTAATTGTGAATACACTCATACGAAAATCAAGAAAGCACACTGCGTAGCCAACTCGCTCGGCTCACTCGCTTAGTAATTGCAACACACACGGATAAGAATGTTCCGAGATACTTACATGTTTTTTAAGGGGGGTGAAAGATCATAAATTATATGTACACACATGTTGTCTCCTCCAAGTTGTAAGATGAAATAGACGCAGTACTGCGAGTTTCCACTCTAGCTGGCGAACGGAAGTAGCATGATATCTCAGCAAAAAATAAAAATACGCGTGAGCTTGCAAGTCAGACACAATGATGGATACCGCGATTCAAATCCTGGTAACTTATGCCGTCGGGAAGGGCATCCGGCTAGATCATGTAATGATGATCGCACAGGTCCCACGCCTAGCATTTACAGCTTCCAGTTCGAACCCGCTATCATCCGAAGTAGCGAGAATGATTGAAGAGTGTTTTAGTGTGATTCATTTGTTGGATGGAGGCGTTAAGCTGCCTTCTTCGGTAGGAGTAGGCTATGTCGGGATATCGATTTAAAATCCTAGTCAGGAAGGGCAGCCGGTCGTATAAAACTATGGTGTGAGGCGGGGTGTGCAAAAAAAGCTAGCAATAAGTAAGGGCTGTTGATGGGGACGTTAAACCTTGTGCAGACTCCTTCGAAAATGATTTTTTTGAGTACAAGAGTGTTGATGCTGATTCATTTGTCGGATGGTGGCAATAAGCCTTGTGCAGGCTTCTTCAGTCGAGTAGGCTATGTATCGGTACCGGGATATCTAGTTATAAAACCCGCTACAACAAATTTATCACGTATACTGCGATTTAAAATCCTAGTCAGGAAGGGCAGCCGGTCGTATAAAACTATGGTGTGAGGCGGGGTGTGCAAAAAAGCCAGCATTAAGTAAGGGCTGTTGATAGGAGGCGTTAAACCTTGTGCAGACTCCTTCGAAAATGATTTTTTTGAGTACAAGAGTGTTGATGCTGATTCATTTGTCGGATGGAGGCAATAAGCCTTGTGCAGGCTTCTTCAGTCGAGTAGGCTATGTATCGGTACCGGGATATCTAGTTATAAAACCCGCTACAACAAATTTATCACGTATACTGCGATTTAAAATCTTAGTCAGGAAGGGCAGCCGGTCGTATAAAACTATGGTGTGAGGCGGGGTGTGCAAAAAAGCCAGCATTAAGTAAGGGCTGTCGATAGGAAGCGTTAAACCATGTGCAAGCTCCTTCACCAGGAGAAGCCTACATGCCGGTACCGTGCAGGTTCTTTCGATAGGAGTAGGCACTGTGTGTGTTTTAACCTCTCCGTACAATCATGATAGTTTACGTTAGGAACTTACATAGGCTAAATGCTACACATTCCGTAGCAGAGCCGGGAATCGAACTCGGACCTCCGAGGGTAGCAGCTAACTACTGCACTACAGAGGAGGACTATTTCAGAATATTTTACAACCTTAATTAGTACTGTGTTTTAAGAGCTTACACTCAGCTAAGAAGACGTTCGCGAGTTACAAGCCGCTTATCAGTGTCCTCGCTCAAGGTCGAGCCGGAAGATACGTGTACAATTTCAGCTAACACATGCATTCCACACAACTCGCTCAGAATGACTGTGCCGATACTTCGAGGACTGTAGAACAAATCTATAGCCTACAGTATGCATGCCTCTCACCCGGTAGTCTCGGGTTCGATTCTCTTGGGAATAAAATGTGTTTAAATCGCATGAATTTGTTGAGTTGTCCTTCCTAACGTAAAACTAGCAGTATCTAACCTCTTACACTATAGTTTTTTAACCGGTTGCCCTTCCTGACAACTCGGATTAAGAATCTGTTTTGTTTTAAGACTAGTTGTCCTTCCTGACGCAAAACTGGTAGTATCTAAGCTCTTACATCATACGCTATTGTTGTTAACCGGCTGCCCTTCCTGACGTCAAAGAACTCGGATTAAGAATCTGTCGAGAATCGGGGGGTTTTCAGCTAGATGCTCTTCTTAGATTTTAAATCACGAACTATTGTTTTACTGCCGGATGCCCTTCCCGACTAAGATTTTAAATCGCAAGAATTTGTTTTAAGACTCGAGTCTTGTTATGTTTCTTTCATAATCTGCAAGTCTAAACATGCATATCGCTGCACACTCCTGCCTTCGCGATGCGTGTTCGATAATTGTTGTTAACCGGCTGCCCTTCCTGACGTCAAAGAACTCGGATTAAGAATCTGTCGAGAATCGGGGGGTTTTTCAGCTAGATGCTCTTCTTAGATTTTAAATCACGAACTATTGTTTTACTGCCGGATGCCCTTCCCGACTAAGATTTTAAATCGCAAGAATTTTGTTTTAAGACTCAAGTCTTGTTATGTTTCTTTCGTAATCTGCAAGTCTAAACATGCATATCGCTGCACACTCCTGCCTTCGCGATGCGTGTTCGATAATTGTTGTTAACCGGCTGCCCTTCCTGACGTCAAAGAACTCGGATTAAGAATCTGTCGAGAATCGGGGGGTTTTTCAGCTAGATGCTCTTCTTAGATTTTAAATCACGAACTATTGTTTTACTGCCGGATGCCCTTCCCGACTATGATTTTAAATCGCAAGAATTTTGTTTTAAGACTCAAGTCTTGTTATGTTTCTTTCGTAATCTGCAAGTCTAAACATGCATATCGCTGCACACTCCTGCCTTCGCGATGCGTGTTCGATAATTGTTGTTAACCGGCTGCCCTTCCTGACGTCAAAGAACTCGGATTAAGAATCTGTCGAGAATCGGGGGGTTTTTCAGCTAGATGCTCTTCTTAGATTTTAAATCACGAACTATTGTTTTACTGCCGGATGCCCTTCCCGACTAAGATTTTAAATCGCAAGAATTTTGTTTTAAGACTCAAGTCTTGTTATGTTTCTTTCGTAATCTGCAAGTCTAAACATGCATATCGCTGCACACTCCTGCCTTCGCGATGCGTGTTCGATAATTGTTGTTAACCGGCTGCCCTTCCTGACGTCAAAGAACTCGGATTAAGAATCTGTCGAGAATCGGGGGGTTTTTCAGCTAAATGCTCTTCTTAGATTTTAAATCACGAACTATTGTTTTACTGCCGGATGCCCTTCCCGACTAAGATTTTAAATCGCAAGAATTTTGTTTTAAGACTCAAGTCTTGTTATGTTTCTTTCGTAATCTGCAAGTCTAAACATGCATATCGCTGCACACTCCTACCTTCGCGATGCGTGTTTGATAATTGTTGTTAACCGGCTGCCCTTCCTGACGTCAAAGAACTCGGATTAAGAATCTGTCGAGAATCGGGGGGTTTTTCAGCTAGATGCTCTTCTTAGATTTTAAATCACGAACTATTGTTTTACTGCCGGATGCCCTTCCCGACTAAGATTTTAAATCGCAAGAATTTTGTTTTAAGACTCAAGTCTTGTTATGTTTCTTTCGTAATCTGCAAGTCTAAACATGCATATCGCTGCACACTCCTGCCTTCGCGATGCGTGTTCGATAATTGTTGTTAACCGGCTGCCCTTCCTGACGTCAAAGAACTCGGATTAAGAATCTGTCGAGAATCGGGGGGTTTTTCAGCTAGATGCTCTTCTTAGATTTTAAATCACGAACTATTGTTTTACTGCCGGATGCCCTTCCCGACTAAGATTTTAAATCGCAAGAATTTTGTTTTAAGACTCAAGTCTTGTTATGTTTCTTTCGTAATCTGCAAGTCTAAACATGCATATCGCTGCACACTCCTGCCTTCGCGATGCGTGTTCGATAATTGTTGTTAATCAGCTGCCCTTCCTGACGTCAAAGAACTCGGATTAAGAATCTGTCGAGAATCGGGGGGTTTTTCAGCTAGATGCTCTTCTTAGATTTTAAATCACGAACTATTGTTTTACTGCCGGATGCCCTTCCCGACTAAGATTTTAAATCGCAAGAATTTTGTTTTAAGACTCAAGTCTTGTTATGTTTCTTTCGTAATCTGCAAGTCTAAACATGCATATCGCTGCACACTCCTGCCTTCGCGATGCGTGTTCGATAATTGTTGTTAACCGGCTGCCCTTCCTGACGTCAAAGAACTCGGATTAAGAATCTGTCGAGAATCGGGGATTTACAGCTAGATGCTCACCGGATGCCCTTCCCGACGGCATAAGTTACCAGGATTTGAATCGCGGTATCCATCATTGTGTCTGACTTGCAAGCTCACGCGTATTTTTATTTTTTGCTGAGATATCATGCTACTTCCGTTCGCCAGCTAGAGTGGAAACTCGCAGTACTGCGTCTATTTCATCTTACAACTTGGAGGAGACAACATGTGTGTACATATAATTTATGATCTTTCACCCCCCTTAAAAAACATGTAAGTATCTCGGAACATTCTTATCCGTGTGTGTTGCAATTACTAAGCGAGTGAGCCGAGCGAGTTGGCTACGCAGTGTGCTTTCTTGATTTTCGTATGAGTGTACTCACAATTACTAAGCGTCTTAGCAGTGTGATGAACGAGTTAGCTACGCGGTATAGATTTTTTTCGTGCCGAGCGAGTTGGCTACGCAGTGTGCTTTCTTGATTTTCGTATGAGTGTATTCACAATTACTAAGCGTCTTAGCAGTGTGATGAACGAGTTAGCTACGCGGTATAGATTTTTTATTTTTATTTTCGTACTAAGCAAATCATTTGAAGTGTTAGGTATGCGATATGTGCACAGTGTGTTTTTAGCTATGCGATATGTGCACAGTGTGTATGTTAATCATTGAAGTTGTACTGAACACATCAAACAATGTTCGATTCTAGGCTTGCTATGTTTCAATCTAAACAAAGGTATCCCCTAACATGTTGTATCGGATCACATGTAACGACATCGAGTGCAGTGTTCGATTCTAGTCTTGTTAGTTTCAATCTAAACAAAGGTATCCCCTAATACAGCGTTCGATTCTACTTATGTAGTGTTCTGAACACACCAGCCAATGTTTTAATCACATGTTGAAGTTAACGACATCGAGTACAGTGTTCGATTCTACTTATTTTGTGTTCTGAACACATCAATCAATGTGCAGTGTTCAATTCTAGTCTTGTTATGTTTCAATCTAAACAAAGGTATCCCCTAATACAGCGTTCGATTAGTGTTCTGAACACACCAGCCAATGTTTTAATCACATGTTGTATCGAGTACAGTGTTCGATTCTACTTATTTTGTGTTCTGAACACATCAATCAATGTTCTGATCACATGTTGTACTGGCTGTCTCATAAGGAGCTATGTATAGCCGCCATCTTGCATCCGCCATCTTGCGCAAGCATCCTTAGGGCGTCTCTAGCCATGGATCCTTGAGCCGCCTCATAAGAGCAACCACCATCTCGCGCAAGCATCCCTCATAAGGAGCCTTGTATAACCGCCATCTTGCGCAAGCATCCCAAGGGCGTCTATGTATAGCGATCATCTTGCATGAGCACCTTTAAGGAGTCATGTATAGCTACCATCTTGTGCAATTAGCGTCGAGAGATGGCTGCTGTAGAATTTTTCTTTTTAAAATTATCCGCTACCACATAGAGTGTAGCACTGAGGTTTGCGATGTAAGATGGTGGATGACAGCTGCGCGTGAGTTTGTAAAGCATGTGGAATTTGCCGCCACCACATAGATGGCAGCACGGTGCTCAAAGATGGCGGATGACAGCTAACAGAACTTTTCAAATTACCCGCTACTACAGAGAGCAGCACGGTGCTCAAAGATAGCGGATGACAGCTAACGAAATTGCCCGCTACTACGTGCTTAAGGTAGTAGTCATAAAGAGGGCAGCACAGTGTTTAAAGATGGCGGATGGCAGCTAACGAAATTACCCCGCATGAGGGCAGCACGGTGCTCTGTTGATTAAAGATGTCGGATGACAGCTAACGAAATTGCCCGCAGCATAGTGCTCTGTTGGTTAAAGGTGGCGGGTGACAGCCGTCAAAAAGAGCATGTGGCTTTGTTTCCAAACAAGAGCACGTGGAATTTGCCGCCACAACAAAGAGGGCAGCACTGTACTCTGTTGCTTAAAGATGGCTGTCAAAAAAAAAAAGCGCGTGGGTTTGTAAAGCATGTAGAATTTGCTGCCACCACATAGAGGGTAGCACGGTGCTCAAAGATAGCTGCTGTCAAAAAGCATTTTTCAAATTATCCGCCGCCACATTTCAAAGGTATCTAGCTAAAGATGGCAGCACGGTGATTAAAGATGGCGGATGATAGCTAACAGAACTTTTCAAATTGCCTGCTACTACGTGCTTAAGGTAGTAGCCATAAAGAGGGCAGCACGGTGTTCTGTAGATTAAAGATGGCGGATGACAACTGACGAAATTGCTCGCAGCACGGTGCTCAAAGATGGCGGATGACAGCTGCACATGGCTTTGTTTCCAAACAAGAGCACGTGGAATTTGCCGCCACCACATAGAGGGCAGCACTGTTCTCTCTGGATTAAAGATGGCGGATGACAGCTGTCAGAAAAGCATATAGGTTTGTAAAGCATGTGGAATTTACCGCCACCACATAGATGGCAGCACGGTGATTAAAGATGGCGGATGACAGCTGTCAGAAAAGCACATAGGTTTGTAAAGCACATGGAATTTACCGCCACCACATAGTGTGCAGCACTGTTCTCTCTGGATTAAAGATGGCGGATGACAGCTAACGAAATTGCCCGCATGATAGCAGCACGGTGCTCAAAGATGGCGGATGACAGCTGTCAAAAAAGCACGTGAATTTGTTTCCAAACAAGAGCACGTGGAATTTGCCGCCACTACATAGAGTGCGGCACTGAGGTTGGCGATGCAAGATGGCGGATGACAACTGTCAAAGGTAAGTAGCTAAAGAGGGCAGCACGGTGATTAAAGATGGTGGATGACAGCTGCACGTGGCTTTGTTTCCAAACAAGAGCACATGGAATTTGCCGCCACTACATAGAGCGCAGCACTGAGGTTTCGGATGCAAGATGGCGGATAACGTACCACATTTCAAAGGTAAGTAGCTAAAGAGGGCAGCACGATGCTCAAAGATGGTGGATGACAGCTGCACGTGGCTTTGTTTCCAAACAAGAGCACATGGAATTTGCCGCCACTACATAGAGCGCAGCACTGAGGTTTCGGATGCAAGATGGCGGATAACGTACCACATTTCAAAGGTAAGTAGCTAAAGAGGGCAGCACGATGCTCAAAGATGGTGGATGACAGCTGCACGTGGCTTTGTTTATCTCACGCTAGTGAGGTTAAGTTGGTAGCACTAAGGTTTAGACCCGTCAAGATGGCAGCACTGCCGATGACAGGTGACGAATTTTGCAGCTACTGCGATATAGAGGGCAGCACAGTGCTTTGTGGTTTAAAGATGGCGGATGACAGCTGTCAAAAAAGCACGTGGCTGTCAAAAAGCACGTGGCTTTGTTTACCTCGCGCTAGTTAGGTTAAGTTGGTATCACTAAGGTTTAGGTCCGTCAAGATGGCAGTACTGAGGTTAGCGATGCGTTGTTGTCTGTCAAAAAGCACGTGGCTTTGTTTACAAATCTGTCAAAAAGCACGTGGCTGTCAAAAAGCACGTGGCTTTGTTTACCTCATGCTAGTGAGGTTAAGTTGGTACCACTAAGGTTTAGGTCCGTCAAGATGGCAGTACTGAGGTTTGCGATGCGTTGTTGTCTGTCAAAAAGCACGTGGCTTTGTTTACAAATCTGTCAAAAAGCACGTGGTTGTCAAAAAGCACGTGGCTTTGTTTATCTCGAGCTAGTTAGGTTAAGTTGGCACTACTGAGGTTTAGGCCCGTCAAGATGGCAGTACTGAGGTTAGCGATGCGTTGTTGTCGATGACAGCTGTCAAAAAGCACGTGGCTTTGTTTACAAATTCAAATTTCGCGCTAGTTAGGTTAAGTTGGCAGTACTGTCGCGCTAGTTAGGTTAAGTTGGCAGTACTGGAAGAGGCCACTGGCTGAGGTGGAGGTGGCCACTGGGAGCCGGAGGTGGCGGTGGCCGCAGAATCCCTGTATTATACTACTCCCTAGATTTCTAGATCGGAGCCGCTATCTCACGTAGGATTAGTGGATCTCAAACCAGCCGTCTGATCCTTCACCTGGCCGGATATCGAATCCGGAGCCTCGCAGTAAGAAACAGTGGCTCACTACCCTTACACCGCGAGGCCGGCGATGGTTCTTGAAGGTGCTCATAGTACGTCAGCCTCGTGCCGGTAAACTCCCGATGGACAAAATTCCGGCATCTTCGGCGTCTCCGAAAAACCTAAAAGTAGATAGTGGGACGAAGGACCAATAACATCCTTATTCCTGGAGTAGCTTCCTTGATGGCTGTCAGCACCATGCAACTTGAAGCTGTGATTGTCCGAACATAATATTTGCGGTACATTGAATGAATTTGTTACAACGATGCAGGCTGACGATCTTCCGTACACTTCAACCACTCAGGTAGGTGTGGAGGTCCACAGAATTAGATTTAACACAAGAGTGCACATTCGTGTACACTATGTACATTGGGTTAATGCTTAGGCCATTTTATTGCCATTTTGGTGATAGGGGCAGAAATGTCATCAAATGTAAAGATAGTCATGCAGTAATGAAAAGAGTGAATTATCTGGTGTACTTAAGGCATGTACTTTTTCTAGCGGGTTAACTTCGAATTAATTCAGATTGGTTTTCGGCGACGGACACACATTGGGATTAAAGTTTCGTTGGAGAAGAAAAAATAAACCTGGGCAAGTTGGCCGTGCGGTCAGGGGCGCACAACTGTGAGCTTGTATCCGGGAGATATGTGGGTTCGAATCCAACTGTCGGCAACCCAGAAGATGGTTTTCCGTGGTTTCCCATTTTCACACCAGGCAAATGATGGGGCTGTACCTTAATTAAGGCCACGGCCGTTTTCTTCCCACTCCTAGGTCCTTCCTACCCCATCGTCACCGTAAGACCTACATGTGTCGGTGCGACGCAAAGCAGATTTTCAAAAAAGAAAGGAAAAATAAATCTGTAAGAATTCAACGATGTTCAAGTAGACTAGTTTTAAAATTATATATTATATATTAGAAAAAGTAAACAAGTGCAAGAATAACTCTTAAAGTGATCAATTTATTCAAGATAAAAGGAGTGGATCACAATAAAAGATTTTTACACGATTGTTTACATGCACGGTAAAGTCTTCGAAGTCTAGGATTCATTAACAGTTCTCAAACACCATAACAAGTAATTGTATACACCCGCTTATACTTTTATATGTAGAAAAATATAACTCTGTGGTTCATCGTTTCACGCCAGATGGTATGCAGATATTGTAGTTCCGCGTGGTTACTGTGATGACGGCTCTATTGCTTGACTTTCGTGGCCGATTTCGGTGCTTCTCATATCAAACGACTCATCATTAGACTTGATAAGGCTGAGTGGACCCCCTTCTAACACTCAGCTCAGGATTCGGATCTAACTCATTACCTCCAGAAAACAGGCAGGGACGCTACCCCTACACCGTAGGACCGGTTACTAAAGAATAAATACTGCGCAGAAACCGGTTTTCCAGGACATAATTACTGTTGCCTGATTTGACCTTCTAGAATGCTTAGACTTCTAGAGGTAGAGTCACGTTCAAAGTCACTTTAAAGAAGTTTGAAAGGATATAGTCTCTACAGTCCACTCCACAATAGACTCGACATGATACAGTGGTATTCAATCGCTTGCAAACAATACCTCGCCTGGACTGAGGGTGCAATGAAACTTGGAAATGACTTTGCACCTTTGCAGTCGTTCTGCTGTTCTGTTCTCTTGTCTTTTAGCCTTCGGAGAAGGAGAACCTGAAGTAGATGTTCTGCGTTAAGTAAAGCAACCATCCCGAGAGTCAACAAAATTGTCTTCATCAACGTTTTCACAAGTGTTTTCATCATATTTATCGTGTGAATGATTTTTAGAATGTATCAATAGCACCAGAAACATTCCACAATAAGTCGGAATTTTGCATTAACTGCAAAAATGAACTGTGGTTGTTTAAAAATTACGAAAATGTTAAAATAGATGCAGAAAAGTTTCAGAATCAAGATTTTGTAAGTAATATATTCTAACAGCAATAGCGCTTACAGGAAAATTCGTTACATTTATGGTATAACGTTATTGTCCGTGCATTCTGAGGCCAATATTTCAGTTATACTTTGAAATGGAAAACTGAACGAGGTTTTATTTTCACACATATAACGTAGGTTTTTTTTTATGATATGTGAAGCATGTATGTTGTTCACGATATTGTAGGAAAAATATTTGAGTACATCAATGATTTTAGTTTCGGAAATTGAATGTATCTGTATTGTCAAATTTATGGGGTCAGAATAATATACAAATTTAAAAATAATAAAGAATTACTGGGTGATATTGAGCTCGCACAACACAGAATAAATACATTCACTTCCATAAAATCACACAAAAACCAAGGTTTTATGAACTCGGTCCCACTCCCGCTTTAAAGATAAACAGTCGTGATTTTCTATTCTTTTAAATGTGGGAACTCTGTCAAAAATGAGTAAATATGCTGTCAGAACATGTTAATAAATTACTTAATTCCTAAGACAGATATTACTGTATTCTGTGTAGTATTATCGTTACCACTGTAAAGATGTTCATAATATTTCCGCAAAAATGTCGAGCGTCAGAGAAATAAAACTGGGCGAGTTGGCCGTGCGGTTAGGGGCGCGCAACTGTGAGATGCAATCCCTCACCAGGAATACTTGATTCAAGAACTGGAAAAAATCCAAAGAAAATCAGCTCGATTTGTTCTGGGTGATTTCCGACAAAAGAGTAGTGTTACAAAAATGTTGCAAAGTTTGGGATGGGAAGACTTGGGAGAAAGAAGACGAGCTGCTTGTCTAAGTGGTATGTTCCGAGCTGTCAATGGAGAGATGGCGTGGAATGACATTAGTAGACGAATAAGTTTGAGTGGTGTCTTTAAAACTAGGAAAGGTTACAATATGAAGATAAAGTTGGAATTCAAGAAGACAAATTGGGGCAAATATTCGTTTATAGGAAGGAGAGTTAGGGATTGGAGTAACCAAGGGAGATGTTCAATACATATCCAATTTCTTTGAAATCCTTTAGAAGAAAAGGCTAGGAAAACAACAGGTAGGGAATCTGCCACCTGGGCGACTGTCTAGAATGCAGATCGGTATTGATTGATTGATTGATTGATTGATTGATTGATTGATTGATTGATTGATTGATTGATTGATTGATTGATTGATTGATTGATTGATTGATTGATTGATTGATTGATTGATTGATTGAAATGTACTGTGTTCTATATTTAATATAATGGAAAGGAAGACGAGATTGTGAAGAAATAAATATATCCAAGCACTTTATTTTTCTATGTTATTAATTCAAAATGTAAAACATACGTTTTTTGCTGTCCAGTTTCACATGGAATGCCGCGTGCGTTAAAAAGGTTTCATTAATAATATTAAAATATAACATTTAACATGAATTCTAGCAGGAGTAGTTGGCCAACCAGATTTTCAGATAATATTCTATGACAGACATGTGTGAAGTTAAGTGGCATTAATTTTTCTCTAATTTTACTAATAATAACACATTATAACATAATTATAACCTCCACACTCCCAGATAGACCTTGCGATACCCAGCGACAATACAGTAACGATTAAGAATTTACGACAACTCTGAAGTATCACGAAATGTAACTTACTACTTCAACCTTTCCCATAACGACACGACTATTTCTTTTCAGGATTCTTATATCTACTTGCAAATATATTTCATCGAGTTAAGCATTGTAGAAGTGATGAAGTTGTAAGTGCCATAAAGCTCCCCTAAAAGAAAACAATTTAGAAATGTTTTGTACAATGTGTTAGGAGATGTTACAATTACTATGCACATTTCCGGTTACAAATAGGTTTAGGAGTGTCTTTGTGGTACATGAATGACATACTAGAGTTTAGCCTTGACATTAGTCTAATGTCAGCAGTGCACTAGAGGAAATGAATGTATTGTTACAAATTAGACAGCGTCTGTTTGATTATTCTAATTTATTTCAGGATGACCCAATAAATGCAAACATACATATATATACACACACAATTTTAATCAATCATGTTTGGGCCACACTTACTAATTACTATTTATTTGCAAGTGTCTCTTCCTTATCGCACAGCAGGCGATCCGTCCCGTTGCCATTCACCTGGGGACGGTTAATCCTCACTTTCACTTCCCCAAGTCGGTCACCTCATACAACAGCTGTGTGTAGACCGCTGGATTTGAACACAGGGCTACGGGTTACACAACGCACGATGACTATTCCTTGGTTCAACTCCAGAGATAGCCCAGTACTTCACAGAGTCACATGCAGTGAACAACTAAACAGCAACAGCTCAACAATATTCAACAGCCGGACGATACTCACAACAGTGAATATTAACGCAGGTCCATTTACCCACACACTCACGATAGCGGCTTCCCTCGTTGACTCACGGCGATCTTCAGTCCACAGAAATACACGAACATACAGTACTCTCAAGTAGTACACAGTCTTCCGTTCCGCTCGTCTTTTCCAGCCCACCTACACACTGGACTCCCCGACACCATAACAGCTCCTCGTTCAGACCTCGATGGGACACTAGCGACAGCCAACACCTATACCGCCCTCATCCCAGCCACCGATTCCCAACACACTGAGTCTCACACTGACTCCACTACGGAGTCCTATATTGACTTCGACTCTGAGTCCAGCACCAACACTGACTCCACCACGGAGTCTGACTGACTGTCCGCGGCTAGTCTTCCTTTTTATAGCTCAGGTGATGTGAACTAGAACATTCGCGAAGTAGTTAGAGGCAGAATATTCCTGTTGAATCTCCAAGAAACTCACAGGTAAGCCAGCCGACGAGAACAATACACGGAAATGCCAGCCATGCCCTCCAGGCCAGCTGGGAGGTTCCCGGTCGACTGATCCACTAGTCCCTTCCAGGAAGTACCGAAAGGAGCTACCACAGACCTGGCACGTAACAGTATTTTGTAGAGTGTGCAGTGGAAAAAATGAAATGTGTGAACCAATTCCAGGAGCAAATTATTGGCATATCCAAGAGCAACAAATCTCATTGAGATTGTGGTGCAAAATAAAAACCATGTATTATGAACACAGTCTGCAGACAAGTTGTCCATGACAAGGCGCCCAGCGTACTACCGAGAACTGCAGTACAATTCCTCATTAAGACCGAATGCATAGGCACATTCAGTCGTATGTACGGTAACCACTACTTTTGAAATAATAATTCCTGGAAGTATTTCTAAAAAGTTGGTGCAATTTTTCTCATAATCGCAGTTTCATTGCCTTGTAACATCAGGGGCGTAGCTAAGGTGAGGGAGGGGTTACTGGGGGTAACCCCCCCCCCGCTAAGGAATGTTTACAAATTAAAATAAACAGAAACTGACAATAAACAAGTGAAAGTCGATTCAAGGGGTTGACTCTTTTGAACATGTATAGAGACATAATTGTAAAACCAACAGATTTCTTGAATCGATAAGGCGTGATCAAAAAGTTTCAGTTTGAGGGCGTTGCTGCAGCGGACGTGCAACGTAGCGCGACTCCGATGCGGGTATATAAGCACGGACATGTAGGCAAAGGGATTAGTGTGGCAGTCGTGTCGTGCCGAGGTGCGTACGTTAAATGCGGCCACGTGAACTATGGCGACGTCATTGCCAGAAGCGTCCAAACAGGGCCAATGTGCAGTTATTCTGTTCTTGGCTGCAGAAAAACAAACGCCGGTGGACATCCATCGGAGAATGAGACTGTGTTTGGGGCAGCACGTCTCTCGAGAACAACTGTTGTGGAATGTGCACCAAGTTCCGTGCGGGTCGCGTTTCGACACAAGACGCCGATCGATCAGGGAACCAGCCTCACCCATTACGGACAACAACAACAACTCATGTGGGAGACACTCGAGCACCCGACCTATAGTCCTGATCTCTCCTCATGCCATTATCACGCCTTCAATCCCCTCAGAAAAACCTTGAAGGGTTGACGCTTCTTGTCGGAAGAGGATGTGCAGCAGGCGCTTACGGACTTCTTCATGGAGTATGACACGTTCCTTTACTATACGGGGATCTTCGACCTGGTGCGTCGGTGGGATGGGTGTCTCAGTGCTCACGGCGATTTTGCCTGATTGGCATCCCGATTCAGGACTGTACGGCCGTCGAACGGAAACTTTTGATCGCCCCTTATATTTTCTAAGAAACCTCTGGAATTGGATTTAGATTGTAATCTGAACATACCATTCACCGTAAAACTATTCTCCTTGATCAAATTGTTTTTGTTCTGTATTTTAATGAAAGATATTGTGGTATACCGATACTTTAATCTGAATATCAACATACCGTAATTTATTTACATCAGTGTCCTTATAATGACACGCACGCATGCGCGTACGACACACGCACAAGCACCTTCATTATGTTCTATCATCATTTTGTAACCTTAACCACCCCGCCCCCCCCCCCCCACCTCGGTCGATCCTGGTATGATTTAAGAAATGCTGGAACTGTACCTTAATTAAGGCCATGGACGCTTCCTTCCAATTCCTAGGCCTTTCCTATCCCATCGTCGCCGTAAGACCTATCGGTGTGGAGTGCGACGTGAAACAAACTGTAAAAATAAAGAAGCTATCTGAATGAAAGATATGAGAAATAAAACCAGAGCATGTTTAACAATGCTGAAGCGTTTGTAACTTCATTACTCCTCCTGACATTTTAAGTAGTTTCTTATTGTACTCAAGCGTTTCATTTGAATCCAGAATACCTCATCGAAGGCGTTACCACCCACAGTGAACAGCGCAGTGCCCGACCACGGATGCTTGCTGATCTCGATTAACGTCGTCTGGCTAGAATTGGCCGTGATAAGTTGTTAACACACAAGCCCCACTGCCTCAGTTCACATCCACATTCAGTCCAGGAGGTACCAGATGCATATCCAGCAGGTCAGTGCAGCGTTCTATGACGTAAATGGGATATGCAAGCAGAATATCTACCAGAGTGCCCTTGTTAACATGACACCGGACGCAGCGTAACACCTATTTGGGCCCTGGAGAACTGGCGGCATGTAGTTTGGTCCGATGAGTCACTGTTCCACTGGTAGGGTTCGGATATGGCGCAGTTCCTATGACGCCATGGACCCCAGTTGACAACAAGGCACCATACAGGCTGGAGGTTGCTCCATAATAGGGTGGGGTGTGTTCGTCTGGCATGGCTGGATCCACTGACTGCTGCGTTGAACTACTTGGTGACCACTTGCAGCCCTTCATCGCCCTCACATACCTCTACAACGATGAGATATTCCAGCAGGATAATGCATCGTGTCAGCGGACTCGAGTTGTCCAGAGTTGGTTCGAGGAGCGTTCTGGAGAGTTTCAACAACTGCTGTTGCTCCCTCGTTCGCCTGATATGAGCTCTGTCGAGCATTTATGCGATGTGGTGCTGAGGTCCATTCACACCGAAGGCCCTGCACCTACACATAGCAGGAAGCTGTGGATAGGTATCCAAACGGCATGTGTCAGTATATCTCCACAAGCGTTTCTTTCACTAGTGGAATCGATGCCACGATGAGTTGCTGAACTTGACACAATACTGTATACATTTTACCTGGCATTTTGTGATGAAGTTGAGAAATAAGGGGCCCGTCATCTTGATTTATCAGGGGTCCCAGAATGTATGTGAGCGGCCCTGATTACACGCAAGGAAAAACGAGCACTGCAGCTCTATAGCCCTTACTATTCGTCGCCTGCAAAGCAGCTGGTGCATGGCACATAAGATAGGGCCGTACACATCTTTCAGCTGTTTAAACTTGTTTTTCTTTTTTTATTCATTGACACTACGTCTCTTATTTAAAGGCTTTGCATTGTTCCCACAAAGCTGGACACCGGTCCATTTACTGACCTTAAATCTTAACCAGCCGGGCTGAGTGGCTCAGACGGTTGAGGCTATGGCCTTCTGACCCCTACTTGGCAGGTTCGATCCTGGCTCAGTCCGTTGGTATTTGAAGGTGCACAAATACGTCAGCCTCGTGTCGGTAGATTTGTTGGCACGTAAAAGAACTCTTGCGGAACTAAATTCCGGCACTTCGGCGTCTCCGAAAACCGTAAAGAAGTAGTTAGTGGGACGTACAGCCAATAACATAATAATAATAATAATAATAATAATAATAATAATAATAATAATAAATCTTAGCCATATTCCGAAATCGAACCCGGTATCACCTGAACATTACAGTACTTGCAATACTGACAAATAGCTGGGCTGAGTGGTTCAGACAGTAGAATGATGGTCTTCCTGAGAGTATGTTGGCGGGTTCGATCCCGGTGGTATTTGAATGTGGTCAAATACGCCAGCCTCTGTCGGCAGATTTACTGGCACGTGAAGAACTTCTACGGGACAAAATTATGACATCTTGACCTGTCTGGAAACCTCAATTACTATGACTAAGAACTAGGGCAAGGGTGACCTATATCTTACGCCTAGCATATAAATACAATGTCATGATGTTGCTTCTTGTACTGTACGTGTACATATACAGGATCTGAGATAGTCGTACATTTTAACTGCCCATATTAGATTTGTTTTGTTTCAAACCATCTAAGGTGGACTGTGGACTAAAGCAAATGCCAGCTTGTAATTTTACATGACTCTTGATATATTAAACAAAGCCACTGGACCTGAAATCCGCACTTGAGGGGCGTGAATTTTCATTACAAAAATCGTAAGTGCGCAGGCTAGGATTTGAACCGCGCCCACCTTGATGAAAATCCAGTGAGGATGATATTCGGCTACCGCGCGCTCCAACTGAAGACGAATGTGCAAGCTAAATAATGTTAGACGTATTTTCGGCTCACAACAGTAACGTTATTCTATGTCTTACAGGCGGAAAATGGACAGCTCTCTTTTGCCTGTTCTCAACGAACTAATAGTTCTATTAATGTAGGCTTTTCTTTTTTCTTTTTGGTGTCGTGGATTACTTAAAAGTGTGAGTGTGGTGTTCAAATAATCGTTATTACTTTTGTTATCTCTCTCATGCATCACGAGAATTAAGAGACGCGATGATCAGTTGGAAGGTCCGAATCGTGACCATGAAGTCCAGATTTCTTCTCTTCTATTGTAGACCAGTTCCATTTTGCAGCGAGGTGGACGGATTGACGGCATTACTTGTCCTTGAGCCCATAACCTTGGTATGTTTCATTCCCTTGCTTGCATTGTGTACCTTACTTCCAGTAAATACAGAAGTAGTGGAATTGTTCCGGCCGGAAACAATCAAGATTGTAGCTGTGCCTAAATACTGATATGACTCATTCTAGCATTTACTCCGTTTTGAAGGTTTTTTTATACTGGCTTTTTAGAATTACACTTCGTCCCAAAAGCGGTTTGAACTGAATTTTCTAGAATTCTAAAGATGTTTATTAATTGGCTTTTCTGGAGTTTTACTTCGTTTTAAATGTGTTTTTGAACTGATTTTTCTAGAATTAAATTTCGTTCTAAAGTTTTTTTCTTTTTCGAACTGGCTTGGATAAATCCATGTTGCTCAAACAAGTAATAAAATGGCCAAATTGAGCAAGTTGGTCGTGCGGTTAGGGTCGCTCAGCTGTGAGTTTGCATTTGGGAGATAGTTGGTTCGAATCCCACCGTCGGCAGCTCTGAAGATGGTTTTCCGTGGTTTCCCATTTTCACACCAGAAAAATGCTGGGCTGTGTCTGAATTAAGGCGTTGGTCGCTTCCTTCCCAATCTTAGCCCTTTCCCATCCTTGCGTCGCCGAGAACCTTCGCGACGTTAAACGGCAAGCGAAAACAAAAAGAAAAAAACTTAATGTTACAGTTCCATAATCTATTCCACACGTTTCTGCTGCATACAGTAACTGTTATTTAACTACTTAACTGAATATGTTTTTCTGAACCTTATATTCGTCTAACTGTAGACTCGTCGTTGACGGAACAATCACTTAGCACATTATGCATTATTATATTTTTGTTCACCCCTCACGTTGTTCCCCATATTCTGAGGCACATAAGTGGGCATGCCTCTCCCTGACAGCGGCTTGTCGTGACGTACTGGCTTCCTTGTTCTCTGGAGCCCTTTCTAGTGTCATATTATTATTATTATTATTATTATTATTATTATTATTATTATTATTATTATTATTATTATTATTATTATTATGGTGATTCTGATTTAATCTCTTCCTTCCAGTATAAAAGAAAGCTAACTACCAGCCTTTAAAACGCTGCCGGAACGATCTGCATAGCGACTCTCTTTACAGTCTATCGAGTTAGCCACTAATATTTCCCTTATTTATTCACAGTATCGGGAAAAGACATGGAACAAAAATTCACTGAGCTTGTTTTGTGTAAAACTAACCCTTAATTCTCTACGCCTCTTCTGAAGCACCCCGTTCTGACGCACATCTTAGAGTTTTTTTTTTTTTTTTTTTTGCTTTACGTCGCACCGACACAGATAGGTCTTATGGCCTAACTTAGAGGTAAAACCCTTCTTGACCTCTTTTAAACTGAAGTACCAAGTTAAATTAAATTCCATCCTTTTTTTTTTTTTTTCGTAATGCTGTAAAAGACACAGACAATTGTTAAACTGCACTCGACATAGGTCATTACAATGACGTCAGTATTCTTGTCAGAATACAATGTCAACAGACTAAAATGTCGCGGTTAAAAGCAATGCTATCATTTGAAATGGTTGATCAAATGAAAAATGGCATAGTTTCTCACTTCCACGAACAATACTATGCTGGCGTTTTAACAATGCCCAGTTTCAGAGCCGAAATGACCAAGCCGCAGACTCATTCTGATGGTTCGGCCAGCTTCCGCTTCGAACGCTAGCGCTGTGCCACGTCCGGGGAGCCATCTGGTGACGAATGAACGTACCATTTCCACTTCTGCTATAACGTCTAAATTTCAAGAAGTCATTGTTTAAGAAGCTTTTCTCGTAGACAGTCAAGATTTTCTTCTGATGACGCAGAGCACAGTTCTCTGCGAAACTTAAAGAATTTCACCTTATTTTCTTGACACGGCATACGCCCAAAAGCCTATACAGTATCACGTCTATAAGTGCGGGCCGTGAAAGCATCAATGGCAACAGTGGTGAACACTGCTCATCCCAATCAGCGCTTCAGAGCAGGGATCGAATAGCTGGAATGCTATAATGAACCAGTGTGGGTTACGTACCGGCAGTTATCAGAACAGAAGGATGACATGCTAAAAAATGAAAGTTATCCAACTCCCCAGCTACTTCCCCCCAACATTCAGGCAGTCTTTTTTACTCGCGACGCAGCAGAAATCCCTCTATCGGAGATGTGTGGCAGCAGAGCAGACCAAGCACTTCACAACAAACAGTGGCCACGGTAATGTTATTGTTGATCAGTTTCATGGGCTTTCGACGTTGCGCGCCTTCACATTTACGTTTCTTCTGATTTTGTGATATTATGGCATCTAATATAAAGGGAGTTCTCTTTCCTCCTTTCATGACTCCCTCATGTCTTATTTTTCAAGCGCTCGTTCCTTTACGATGTTTTCTCATGTCTATAATCACCTTCACAACCTTTATTGTCGATATGGTCTGATAGCCATGCGGTTGTACGCCTTAAGACAACCATGACAAAAACCACATGACTGAACAATATTTCCATGTTGGCGACGCTCGGTGTTGATGTGAACTAAACAACAAAAGCCTAAATTCAAGAATTCTGTTATCGTAGTCGGCACGGTAAAACTGTATTAAGACAGAAAGGATCGCAGATTGTATTTTCTATAACTTATGTAGCATTTATCGATAGAACCGATAATAACATAGATATTAAAAATTAAATTTTAGGCCTTCCCGTAAGCGTGAAATAAATTATTTATAGCCTAGACTGTTGTGCCTAATTTCCCAAATTTCCCAAACAGCGATTTTCATTAAATTCTTTTCACTTATTTTCTCGTTGCTCGGCGTTGATATGGACTTTGTTAGCAACAAAAATCTGTTTTCATGAATATCTCATTTATCATGGCCGGTACGTTAGAAATGTACAAGACGTAAAAGATCGTAAATTGTATTACATATTATAACTTTTGTTATGAAGTATTTACCCATAGGACCACTAATAACATAGATATTTGAGAATGGCATGTTAGGCCATTCCCTAAAGTAGG
Source organism: Anabrus simplex (assembly GCF_040414725.1). Lineage (NCBI taxonomy): Eukaryota > Metazoa > Arthropoda > Insecta > Orthoptera > Tettigoniidae > Anabrus > Anabrus simplex. The sequence continues at coordinate 1,086,469,820 of NC_090266.1, read as the reverse complement.
AGGTGGTGTCCATTTCAATACAGTTTATCTTCATATGGCGATTTATAACGTCCAGCACTTAACTCACTAAATCATTTAAATAATTTTCCATGTCCACTACACCGCTGATGAAAATGTTTTTTTCTCGTTGCCTTCTGGCTGATCATTTTTTCTTTTTTCTTTTTTTTGCTAGTTGCTTTACGTCGCACCGACACAGATAGGTCTTATGGCGACGATGGGACATGGAAGGGCTAGGAGTGGGAAGGAAGCGGTCGTGGCCTTAATTAAGGTACAGCCCCAGCATTTGCCTGGTGTGAAAATGGGAAACCACGGAAAACCATTTTCAGGGCTGCCGATAGTGGGGTTCGAACCTACTATCTCCCGAATACTGGATACTGGCCGCACTTAAGCGACTGCAGCTATCGAGCTCGGTGCTGATCATTTTCTCTTGCATCTTGACTTGTCTCAACTTTTCTTCTAATCCCTTCACTTTGGCCTTTATAAATTCTACTTTATCAGAATTATCCACATCCTTTTCTCTTATAATTCTTAGCTCTTCTTTCCACATTATTTTATCTCCGTTTCATTGTGCTGCTCAGAGATTAGCTCTCTCGTTTGTTCAGCCTGACAAACCTCCTCGATCTTTTTTCCATTTCTTCCCACTCAGTTACTCCCGCTTGTTCCAGGATTTATTTCTTTGTCACACGTATTGCGACTACTGCTGCCGCCATCAGTCAGAGTTACCTGCAGCTCAGTTTGTTGAAGGTGACTTTTCTCGCTTGCGGTACGCGCACAATTCATTTGCCCATTCCATCGACCAATGGCCGCCCGATATTGTTGAACAGCAATTTCTATCTTTCTCACTCAGTAGTCACGATAAAATACAACCTCTCACTTCGTTAGCTCTATTACAACTGCGATTTTACGAGTGACCTGACCGTGCGGTTAGGGTCGCGTAGCTGTGAGCTTGCATTCCGGAGATAGTGATTTCGAACCCCACTGTCGGCAGCCCTGAAGATGGTTTTCCGTGGTTTCCCACTTTTAACCAGGCAAATGCTGGGGCTTTTAATTAAGGCCACGGTCTCTTCCTTCCCATTCCCAGCCCTTATCCCATCGTCCCCATAAGACCTATCTGTATCGGTGCGACGTAAAGCTAAAGCAATATTGTAACAAAGCAAATATAAAACTGTGATAACAAAGTAGCAATTGTCGTCGGTGTCTTTGTTTCTTTGTGGGTCGTGGAAAATACTTGGTCTTCATCCCGAAGTTTTGCTGTGCATAGGGGTTGTCAGATTAAGATGTCGGTGAGAGTATATGGAACTACAGGGTCCGGCGGAATGAATAGTAGGATATAAGACGTCGAAGCAAATAGAAATGTTTATTGAAACACACATTGAAAACAAAGAACAATATAGCCATTACATACCATCTATGCCGTTTACTTGGTCTTGAATATAACACCCAACAGATGATCACCATCACGTTCAACGCATTCCTCCACGCTTGCTTCACCCGCTCCAGCATCTCCAATGGGATCTCCTCCACAGCTTATCGTATCCATTCCTTCAGTTCCGCCACGGTATGAGGACGTGTAGGTGTACAATTGACTTTCCAAGTATCCCCATAAGGAAGAAGTCAGGGGCAGTCAAACCGGGCGACCATGCTGGCCATTAAGTATCGGTAAATCGGGAAACTAATCCACCAGGAAAATGACGCCGCAAGGTAGTCATGTACTGGCGGGCAGTGTGAACTGTTGTCCCGTCCTGTTGGAACTATATGTCGTTGTTCACCGTCGGAAGGAGGAAGTCATTTAACATTATTAGACATAGCGATCACTATTAACCGTTACTGCACGGCCACGAAGATCCTCAACTAATTTTGGACCGATGATGCCAAATGAAGCCACGTCGCACCACACCATCATACGTTCACAGTGCAAGGGTTGCTCATGCAGCCAAAGAGGATTAAAAGGCGCCCAGTATCTGTGATTCTGTTTATTGACACCACCGTCTAGATGAAAATGAGCCTCATCCGACATTAGTATGTTGTTTCACATCCGCGGCTCGGCTGCTAACAGTTCTAGGAAACGCAATGCAAGGTTCGTCCTGCATCTTTATCTTGTTCGTTTAGTTTCTGTGTGACCTGCATTTTGTATGGGTGGAAGTGCAGATCATCATGGATGATGAGCCGCATGGAACGATCTGACATTCTTAGCTCCAAGGCGTGTCTGGCAGCAGAACGCCGAGGACTTTGGATAAGTGCTCCACGGGCCTCCTCCATTCGCTTCGGGGTCTGCTGTCTCTTTCGTCGCCCCGGGCTTTTCATCTTTGCACACGATGCAGTAGTCCCGAATTTTTGCACCCACCATACAATCGTCCGATGATCCGGGACTTTACGATATCTGCCCAACTGGAAATGGCGACGAAAGGGACTCTGAACGGTGATGTGAGACTCGTTATTTTTTAAATACGTCTCGACTGCGTATGCTCGATACTATGTACTCCACAAGACATACTTACCAATGGCAGTCCTTCCTCAATGCAGCGCGTGCGTACTTACTGTAGTTCGCGCAGGCGCAACAGCGACGCCGTACTACGTGACTCAAATCAGGCTATTCACTCCGCCGGACCCTGTACAACAATTTGAGAATAGAATAAATATAATTACTTTGAAATACCCTGTAGGTACCATCCCACCATTTTCCTGGAGTAAATGTTTAGGGAAGTACAGTGAGGAAAATCCCCTCAGGATAACCGTCTTTGCTGAATCGAGATTCGAACCTCGCTTCCCTCAAAGGACGGAGCTCACTTATCGTAGCGAGAAGTGTATATTTGTTCGAGTTCACAGGTGGATGGTACTGGAGAGTAAGGGGAAGTGCAAGAGTAGACAATCCAGTGAAAGTGCTGTGTTATTCAACTCACAGAGTGTGTTTTTATAATGCTCACATCTAAACTCTGTTAATTGGCCGCACACTACCTGGTCCACATTAGGATACAGGCTATTATTAGACTCCATGTTGTCGAAATAAGAAAGTGGAACTTTTTGCGCAAGCAAGCGCACTTGAAGTGAAACGACCTGGTACACACCGTGAACATTCCCCCGAATCTGCTTCTTTCTTTCTTTCTTTCTTTCTTTCTTTCTTTCTTTCTTTCTTTCTTTCTCATAGATTCACTTTTTCTCCGCTATTGAGAGTCTGACATGGGTGTTCATTGAGAGAATCCATAAAGAATTTCTGTTCATTTTCAGTGCTAGAAGACATTGATCATAGACCATAGATGAGGATGGGATATTTTCCTCGCAACCTAGGCTCCTGTGGAGTCAAGGAACCAACTAAGTTACTGTACCTTCATAATAGTGCCCGTTAAGACGAATCCATAGATCGAAATCAGATTCGGAGTGCGAAATATATGCGAAGAATCATGGAACTGAATCTTATTAATACTAACATACTTTGAAGAGTAATATAGCACCAGAATTTATTTTTTATTTGTATTGTTTCTACAATTTGCTTTTACGACGCGCCGACACAGACAGGTCTTATGGTGACGATGGGACAGGTAAGGGCTAGGAGTGGATAGGAAGCAACCATGGCCTTGATTAACATACAGGCCCAGCATTTTCCTGGTAATAAAAATGAAATGGCGTATGGCTATTAGTGCCGGGAGATCCCAGGACGGGTTCGGCTCGCCAGGTGCAAGTCTTTCGATTTGATTCCCGTAGGCGACCTGCGCGCCGTGATGAGGATGAAATGATGATAAATACAATACATACACCCAACTCCCGTGCCAGGGAAATTAACCAATAATTGTTAAAATTCCCGACCCTGCTGGGAATCGAACCCGGGACCCCTGTGGCCAAAGGCCAGCACGCTAACCATTTAGCAATGGAGCCGGACATTTTCCTGGTATGAAAATGGGAAACCAGGGAAAACCATCTTCAGGGCTGTCGACAGTGGGGTTCGAACCCACTATTTCCCGCTTAGCCACTCGCTCAGTCATCACACTTTAATACGAGGTTTGGGACATAAACTATGGCTACTATTTCTTTTTTCCGCATAAATGCGAGATCAGCTTGGAAAATGGAATATACAGCTGGAGCTGTACCTCAATTAAGGCCACGGCCACTTCCTTCCCACTCCTAGGCCCTTCGCAACCAATCGTTACCATAAGACCTATCTGTGTCAATGTGACGTAAAACAAATTGAAAAAAGTCATTCCTCCCCTGACGGTGGAGACCAGCCCCTCACCGTCTTCCGAATCCCGAGCTGTAGACCCATGGCCACCCTTTCTATGCTCGGTTGGTCGGCAGAAGTGCAGAGCCGTCGGACTGCCCACTTGTAGGCCGAAGTCTACTCTGCAACCCCAGAATATTTTAAAATTGGCTCAATCCTTCCTGGCGTCAATGGAAAACGTAAATAAGTGAAAAAAATCATCGGGTTTTGAACACGGGGCCCAAAAGTGCAAAGCTGCGGTGAAAGCCACTGCCCCACCGCGTCGATTGAACTTGCTACGCTCTAATAGGCACGTAAAGCACGTCGGAAACTTCGACCGTCATTTTCTCGGAAACGATCAAGTGTCTAGAAAGCCGAGGGGATTCGTCGTGCTGACCACACGACACCTCATAATCTGCAGGCTTTCGCGCTGAGCAGCGGTCGCTTGGTAATCCAAGGCCCTTCGGGGCTGCTGAACCATGCACCATGGCTTTTTTTTTTTTTTCACGAAGGTAGTCTACATTGCACAAAAATCAATGCACATTTGGAAATTATCTGGAATGGGCTTTAATTTTCGAAACTTTTGCGTCTCAGTTTTCAGACACGACCTATTAGGCGTCAGATAAGCAAACACTCCACGATGCGTTCTTGTAGCACAGTGGTGTGGCTCCGTGATGTAAGATGCACCGGTTTAAGTCACAATCGAACCTTCTTCTGTATATTTGCTTAAAATAACCTCCTTCATAGTTAGTCACTTCTTTTAAACTGTATGTTATTTCTGTCACGATACTCCTTGTAGTAACATGCATTGTCCGCTTCTGTGGGGCAGTGGTTAGTGTGATCAGCTGTCACCCCAGGAGACCCGGGTTCGATTCCCAGCTCTGTCACGAAATTTGAAAAGTAGTACGAGGACTGGGACGGTGTCCACTCAGCCTCGGGAGGTCAATTGCGTAGAAGCGGGTTCGATTCCCACCTCAGCCATCCCCGGTAGTGGTTTTCCGTGGTTTCCCACTTTTCCTCTAGGCAAATGCCGGGATGGTACCTAACTTAAGGTCACGGCCGTTTCCTTCCATCTTCCTTGTCTACCCTTTCAAATCTTCCCATCCCCCCACAAGGCCCTTGTTCAGCATGGCAGGTGAGGCCACCTGGGCAAGGTACTGGTCCTCCTTCCTCTTTGTACCACCGACCAAATGTCTCATGGCCCAGGGCACTGCCCTTGAGGCGGTAGAGGTGGGATTCTTCTCTGAGTCCAAGGGCAAAACCAACCCTGGAGGGTAAACGGAGTAAGAAAGAAAGTAACATGCATTAAACGCTCCTCTGATAAAGTCGTGTGGGCTTACCACTGTTATTGTCCGACTCGTTGGCTGAACGGTCAGCGTACTGGCCTTCGGTTCAGAGGGTCCCGGGTTCGATTCCCGGCCGGGTCGGGGATTTTAACCTTAATTGGTTAATTCCAATGGCACGGGGGCTGGGTGTATGTGTTGTCTTCATCATCATTTCATCCTCATCACGACGCGCAGGTCGCGTACGGATGTCAAATAGAAAGACCTGCATCTGGCGAACCGAACCCGTCCTGGGATATCCCGGCACTAAAAGCCATACGACTTTTCATTTCACCACTGTTATTTACCTAAAGGGGCTCCATACAGTTAATAGTTAAGATAGAGTAAACAAACAAAATAAGGAATATGAAAGAATACGTTTTAAAGAATTACAGAGCAGCGAAATTAAAAAGGAAAGAAGTTTGGATGGCAACTGGAACCCGTGTACTTCACATTACGTAGCCAGCACCGTAACCAGTACGCTACGAGAACTGAATGCCGGCTTATACACGGCTTATAATTAATGTTTGAAAACTGAAACGAAGAAATATCGAAAATGATAACTCAGTCGAGAGAACGTCCCTATACCGGTATCTATTGTTTTTTTTCTTTCCGGGGGAGTTGGCCGTGCGGTTAGGGGCGCACAGCTGTGAACGTCTGTCCGGTAGATAGTGGGTTCGAACTCCACTGTACACAGCCCTGAAGATGGTTTTCCGTGGTTTCTCATTTACACGTGTTTTAAAATCGCACCGACTCAGTTAGGTCTTTTGGCGACGATGGGATTGGGAACGAAGCTACCGGGGCATTACTTTAAGATACATTTGCCTGGTGTGAAAGTGGGGAAACCGTGGGAAAACGTCTTCGGGGCTGCCGACGGTAGGATTCGGACCCACCACCTTCCAAATGCCAAGTTCACAACTACGTGAGCTGAACCGCATAGCCAACTCGCTCGGAGTATTGATTTTGTACCCAAGTAGATTAGGCGCATGAAAGCTCAATAAATAGGTGTCCGCCACAATATACTGTAGAGCTGTCCTTGTGGTGGAGACCAGGCTAATTGGGAATTACGGGGTCCGAATCGCGAAGCCTAGCGGCCATACTGAGCGCAGATTTCGCTGAGTGTTCTTCGATATTTGAAACCAAAACCAATCAGACTCCCTTTAACTCGTGTTATCAGAACTTATTCCCTTACTCGCAAGGACACGAGTACTAGGACGTCGCTAGCTTCCCACCACGGCATCCACTTTTCGAATCTCCTTCAGTGAAACTTTCGAACGGCAAAGTTACTCTCTCTGGTGTTCAAATCTCACATAAATACGCATGAACCTACTGTTTATTGCAATGTTTAAATACACGTAAAACTGGAAACTAGCTGGTGAGTATATCTAAAGGGAAAACAACATACGAAGCGTATCTGGTAGCAGGGATGAACTCCATAAAGGCTTGTTTCGAGGAAAAGGTATTTAAACGATTTTCTGTGTTAGCCGAACTCAACAGCCGTTCATGCAGCCTCCATAATTTCCTCTATCATTATTATTATTATTATTATTATTATTATTATTATTATTATTATTATTATTATTATTATTATTATTATTATTATTATGAAATGAAATGAAATGGCGTATGGCTTTTAGTGCCGGGAGTGTCCGAGGACAAGTTCGGCTCGCCAGATGCAGGTCTTTTGATTTGACTCCCGTAGGCGACCTGCGCGTCGTGATGAGGATGAAATGATGATAAAGACAGCACATGCACCCAGCCCCCGTGCCAGCGAAATTAACCAATTATGGTTAAAATTCCCGACCCTGCCGGGAATCGAACCCGGGACCCCTGTGACGAAAGGCCAGCACGCTAACCATTTAGCCATGGAGCCGTACATTATTATTATTATTATTATTATTATTATGATTATTATTATTATTATTATTATTATTATTATTATTATTATTATTATTATTATTATTATTATTATTATTATTATTTGACCGAGCGAGCTGGCCGTGCTGTTAGGAGCGCGCAGCTGTGAGCTTGCATTTGGTAGGTAATGGGTTCGAACCCCACTGTCGGCAGCCCTGAAGGTGGTTTTCTGTGGTTTCGCATTGTCGCACTAGGCAGATGTTGGGGCTATACCGTAATTAAGGCCATGGACGCTTCCTTCCCACTCCTGGTCCTTTCCTATCCCATCGCCGCTATAAGACCTATCTGTTCGATGCGACGTAAAGCGGATTGTGAAAAGAAAAAAAACAACACAGAAATGATATTCTTTCTTGAGGTTTTAGTCTAAATTTGTGGGATACATTCCGAATTAATATAATGGAAGCTGAGACAGTCGAACTAGACTTATGTATATACCTCAGTAAGTCAAAAGAAAGAACAACATACAAAATATAAAATTGACGGCGTGACGGAGTGGAGTTGACCCATACTGCCCGCTCTCTGAGCACTTGAAATCATTGCCTACTTCGTTTGAACCTTACTTTACATGGGCTTCGTATTAAAAACAAAAATTGACCTAAGGTTGAGTTCTCTCTCACTATTCGGAACGCCTCACATGATTAAGTGTGAAGGTCACTGTCGTGATGACCAGCTCCTTGTCATAGTATCCTTCGGTTCAGATGGCTCCGGGTTCGATTCCCGTCGCCCGTGTCTGAGATTTCAATCTAAATGATTAATTCCCTTGGCTCGGCGACTGGGTGTTTGTGCTGTCCCCAACATCCCTGCACTCATATACCGCACACAACACTACCCTCCACCACAATAGCATGCACCCCTTCCGTACACGGCAAATGCCCACTCTTGTCGAAGTGTCTGCTAGCAAGAGCCCCACGAACTTAGTCAATTTCATTGCACTATTAGCTGAATGTGTACTTCTCCGTGTTACATTGATGTGGTCACTTTTACTCTCGCCTAGAAATGCATGTAACATATGTCAAGATTAAGGTATAACATGTGGTAGGTGGTACGCACTAACTCTGCACGTGCTGGCTGACATACTTTAAAACTGGTTCATTATTGCATGCAAATATCGCCGCCCTGGTCTACGGGGTCTGGGTACGATTCCCGGCTCTAACAAGGAGACTATCATATTTGAAAATAACTGTTCTGGATCATTTTGATATTACTTGTAAGGCAATGTTCTTGATTTTTTTAAATGATTTTTCTTTTGCGTCGCACCGACACAGATGGGTCTTACGGCGACGATGGGATAGGACAAGGCTGGGAGTAGGAAGGAAGAGACCGTGGCCTTAATTAAGGTACAGCCCCAGCATTTGCCTGGTGTGAAAATGGGAAACCACGGAAAACCATCTTTAGGGCTGCCGACGCTGGGATTCAAACCCACTATCTCCCGGATGCAAGCCCACAGCCGCGCGCCTCTAACCGCACGGCCAACTCGCCCGGTTAAGTTTTACTGGTGGGGGACTCAGAGGACACTATGACATGTGTACGGCAGTATGGTCATCCTGATCTGTTCATCACATTTACATGTAACCCTAAGTGGACCGAGGTGAAAGAGGTATAAAATGTCAAACAAAAGATCCAAAGACAGATATGACATTATTGGCCGGGTTTTTCATAGAAAAGTATTCTGCATTCCGAATCGTACTTTAATTGTGTATTATTTTGTGTCCTTGTCGTTTTACACTTTTATCTTGTAACCTTTCGGCTGAAGATGTCCACAAAGATGGCATAATATGTTCCGACACTTGTTAATGTTGACTTAATTAAAGCAAAATATTAGTATTATAAAGGTGGAGTCTTCGATTGAGAACCTAAGTAGGTGATGCATATATACTATGGAGTGGTAGAAGTGCGGTTTGCCACATGCCGAAATCTTACTGTGGCTTCAAGACAGAATCATGCCTTGCTTAAATCGACAGTGTCATAAGCGCTGAGATTCCAGACGTAGAATGTGATCCAGTCCTTCATGAAATCATAAAGTCTACTATGATTCATGGGATGCCTTTGCTGGCAGGACCTAGTGTTTACAGTGCACTGCGTCTTCTGGTATAGGCTAGACCACTTTTGTTACTTTCATAGATCTGTCTCTGTCTTATCCTTGACTTTGACAATATGAAAGTGCCTGAGGTATGAGCGATGCTAGTAATCCCATTCCTTATGCAGCCAGTCCCTGGTATGAAGTGTGTGAAAATGTTGCTCATAGGGTCAGTTGGTGCATGCATTTCAGTGGGCTTGGCAGACTAATATGTAATCGCAACTCCTGTCTCGGTGAGGAAAGCAACGGGAAACTACCTCACTCCTCATTTCCCTAGTACGCCTCTTCGGTGATGCCTAGACCATCTATGACAGCTGATGGTAGAGCTGTTGAGGATCCAACCAGCCTTAGGGCTGTGAACTGAACATACAACAACACGATTTATGGGTGTGTGGAAATTTGAATAGAAGTTCACCAAGCACGATTGACGGCTCTAGTAGCAAGTGATACCCACGTTAAGTAACCAAGGATACACAAAACTGCAGACGATCTCATTCTGATGACGGATTTACAATAAATATAAACAGAATAGCTGATGGTAATTAGTGGTGGATTATGTAATTCTGTAAAGTTGATAAAGTATATCTGCAAATATGTTAACAAGGGCAGTGACCAAGCAGCGTTTCGCTTAGAGAACTAATGGGATGAAGATAAAACCATGCATGAGGCAGTTGGTAGTTCTGAAGCTGCTCGGAGAGTCTTATGCTTCCCTATTCATGAAAGATATCCTCCTGCCATGCATTTGACTGTCAATCTCGAGAACGGTCAACGGGTTTATTTTACAACTGATAATGCCGCATATAAAGTAGGCCTACAACACCCTCAGAAAACCACTCTCTCAGCATCTTTTTAAACTTTAAAGTGAAACACCTCCAAAAACTACTTTCCTAGCATTCTTTGAACTTTGTCAAGTAGATGCTTTAAAAAGAAAAGGTCTTCTCCACAGTGAATTTCCGGTGCACTACGTTTGGAACTGGAACTGGAGAACTGGAGAACATCCAAAGGAAAACATTCTGGGTGATTTCCGACGAAGGAATAGTGTTACAAAAATGTTGCATACTTTGGGCTAGGACGACTTGGGAGTAAGGAGACGAGATGCTCGACTATGTGGTATGTTTCGAGCTGTTAGTGGAGAGATGGCGTGAGTGACATTAGTAGAAAAATAAGCTTGAGCAGAGCTTTTAAAAGTTGTAGGACAGTGCTTGACAGATAACGCATTAACAAACGTTTTCAAACATACTTCCACACTGGGGCTGATTAACGAAATGATTTTGTCCTTTAAAATCAATCACCGAGCTGGATTGCTACAGTCGCTTAAGTGCGGCCAGTATCCAGTATTCGGGAGATAGTAGGTTCGAACCCCACTATCGGTAGCCCTGAAGATGGTTTTCCGTGGTTTTCCATTTTCACACCAGGCACATGCTGGGGCTGTACCTTAATTAAGGCCACGGCCGCTTCCTTCCCACTCCTAGGCCTTTCCTATCCCATCGTCGCCATAAGACTTATCTGTATCGGTGTGACGTAAAGCCACTAGCAAAAAAATGATAATAATAATATTGGCTTTACGTCATGCTAACTATTACGGCGCCAGAATTTTGTCCCGCAGGAGTTCTTTTACGTGGCAGTAAATCTATCGACACGAGGCTGACATATTTGAGCACCTTCAAATACTCCGGGCTGAGCCAGGATCAAAATCTGTCAAGTTTGGTCAGAAGACAGAGCCTCAACCATGTGCGCCACTGGCGTGACTTTATTTCTTCTAAAGCAGCCTCTTCAAACTGGGATCCGTACCAATGGCGCTCTGCCAGTGTCGAGGATATGAGGCACACAGTCGTCTGTCGATGGACACCAAGATTGAATGATGAGGTTGGCAGTAATATTAGGGTGGCGGACGCCATAAATCCATGTGGCTTCTCTCTCATTGCCATTTGCTGCCCCATAGGCTAGGCACTTACCAGCCATTTCATTGTTGATGTACTGAAGCAGAGCCATACTCACCAATTTCTGCCACAAACTTAGTAGTCATTGTGTGCAGAGGAAATTGCTGCCTACTGGGGCTGGGAAGCGACTGCGCGAAACGAATGAGAAACTTGTGCATTCGCACTGAGCATTATCTCTGTTTCCATCTATCATACACCCCACTTCCCCTCTCTTCCCTCCTACGAAGCATAGCGGCGGGCAGCAGTTAGCTCTCTTTTGCTATTTGCTTTACGTCGCACCGACACAGATAGGTCTTATGGCGACGATGGGATAGGAAAGGTCTAGGAATGGGAAGGAAGCCACCGTGGCCTTAATTAAGGTACAGCCCCAACATTTGCCTGGTGTGAAAATGGGAAACCACGGAAAACCATCTTCAGGGCTGCCGACAGTGGGATTCGAACCCACTATCTCCCGATTACTGGATACTGGCCGCACTTAAGCGACTGCAAGTTAGCTCTCTGGCCCAGAAAATGCGATGAATTCGTCAATTCGAAGCATGCACCCAGAAGTAACAAAGTAACATTTACTCAAAACGAAAAATTTTCTCCATCAGCCTGATTGCGCCATCATTCTTTACTTAACACCAAGAGCATCCCTGATATTTTTGTCGGTATAATTAATTTACACCTTGTACTTCAATTTCACCGTGTATATCATCGACGATTGCAGGGACTCAAGATATTCAGCTGGGTCAATTAACTCAACGAAAATGAACGGATCAGTTTTTATCAACTAATGAGGGACTATAAATGCAGCAGATCTCCTCATTGAAAGTGAAAGACGCAGGACAGGAGTATTGAAAAATGGTGGACTTCTCTCAAAATGCCTATACGATATAATTAATCATTATTAGTACGTGCTTTCAACCATGGAATTTATTTCATGCAATATTAGTAAGGCTTTCAATTTGTTTTATAGACTAGTGTTTGATGCCAAGCCAACCCAAGGCAATGAAATTTTTTTTGATGACTGTAAGCCTATAACAAAAAAAAAAAAATGGTATTAATAGCGATACGTCTAGAGAAGAGCTCAGAAACACCTGGGATTGATGAACTATCTCAGGAATTTTACTCTGTCTTGGCCAATTATTGGAGAAGACCTCACCTGCTTGCTGAACACTGTGCTACAGAGGAAAGAACTTTGTGAATCCCATCATCGAGGGATTATTGCACTGATAAAGAACTTCTCTACTGCTGCTGCTGTTGATGGTTATCGCCCAATTACTTTTCTAATATGTGACTAATTAGCCAGTATTCGCGTCAACATGTTACGACCATAATTATCTTTCCTTGTTCACCCTCCAAAACACAGCCAAGTGATTTCTGATGTTACCTGTTTGCTGTGTGATTGTGTTGCATCAACCAATCACGATCATTTACAGAGAATACTAGCACCCTTAGACTGAAGGCATGCATTCGGCAGTGTGAATAATCAATATCTGTTGAAATGTTAGAAATGACATGGTCTTAGTCACACATTTATCTCTTATATTCAGTGTCTGTACATAAACATATCTGCGATTTTGCAAATTAATAGCTTTCACAGTACAACCTTTCCCATTAAGAGGACAGTAAAACAAGGATGTCCAGTTTTGATGGGGCTGTTTACTTGGCCTTGAGTCCTATCATTTGCAAGTTGCATGAGGAACTAGGAGGAATAAGACAAGGAAGTGCAAAGCTCGCAGTAGCTACTTGTGCGGATGACTTCAACAATATATACCACGTGCAAAATACTTCCACACAGTTCAATGCAGTATATGGGTTGTCTATCAACTGTCGTGAATCCAGTGTGCTTCCTTTAGGAGACTGGGAATCATTACCTCATCTCCCACCTCTAGAAACGGTAGAAACACACAAGATACTTGGGATGAATTATACTCAAAAAGACAGTGAAAGAAATCAACAAAATTGGGGAGCTATTGTCAACAAAACAAAATCTATGTAAAAGAACTCTACTGCCGAGAACTCTCTAAAGGATTTGCGGTGTTCAAACTTACCTTCTATCATAATGCTGGTATCTTGCCCTTGCCTTCAACCTATGCTCGACAGATAATATATGCTGCTTCATGGTACATTTTGACATAGAAATATCTTCCAAATACCTATAACTACGGTACCTTGTATCTTAAGCCAACTGCTGGTGGTCAAGGGCTGGTAAAATGAAATGGCGTATGCCTTTTAGTGCCGGGTGTGTCCGAGGACATGTTTGACTGGCCAGAGGCAGGTCTTTTGATTTGACTCCTGTAGGCGACCTGCGCGTCGTGATGAGGATGAAATGATGATGAAGACGACACATACACCCAGTCCCCGTGCCAGCAAAATTAACCACTGATGGTTAAAATTCCTGAGCCTGCCGGGAATTGAACCCGGGACCCCTGTGACCAAAGGCCAGCACACTAACCATTTAGCCATAATTAAAATTATCAAGCCCTCTTCTTGAGTTGTGGAAGGAAAATACGAATAAAACAATGGAGTTTCTCATCTACTTGATTGAAACACTGGTCTATTGTGACAGATTTGCGCAATCAACCTGATTTTCAGAATGCGTTATCTGGTGGAAGCTAAGTTAGTTCCAGAAGGACAATTAACACGTCGGGTTTATGCCAATTTAGAAGGCGTGATGTTTAAGTAAGGGCCGTTTTGTTGTAGACACTAGTAGTTCGCGTTGTGTGCCGGCATGCCTCGGGAAAAACGGTGGCCAGTTGCAGCTCTGTTGCTAACCTGTACGGTTCTGTTCTGTGCTTGTTCAGTCTTCAAGATTATCGACTCGTGCGAGGTTTGGTCAGTGATACAGTTTTTGTTGACAAGGAACCTGCCTGCTGCAAACATTCACTGACAGATTTGCGAAGTGTACGGTGCTAATGCTATAAGTGAAGGCAAAGTGCGTAAGTGGGTATGAGACTTCAAAGATAGCCGTGACAACGTGAAGTCCATGATGATGTCGCCCATCTCTGATTACAGACGATTTGGCGGCTTCAGTTGAAGAGAAGATTCGTGAGGACAGACGCTTCACAATAACAGCTCTCTCAAACGCCTTTCCTGACATTATCGAAGCAGGCGGCAAGTTTCTATGAAAAGGGTACCGGTATTCAAAACTTAGTTGTAAGGTGTGATACCGGTAAGTGTTTAAACAAACTTGGCGGCTATGTTGAAGAGTAAAGTATGTAGAATCTGCAAATAAATGTGCTGTTTGAAAATCGCCTTTCGTTGTGCAGTTATTTTCAAACGGCACGCCTCGTATTTCGTCTATCCCCTTCACCGTATGTGTATTTCAACAAGTTCTTCCAAACACTGACTTTCAACAACCGGTACCCCTCTCTAACCAGCTGAAGTATGATCTACTTCGCATATGGTAGTCCATGACCTTTTAACAACAACGGAGCGGTTACATTGAATACAAGTGACTAGGCCTAATTCAGACTCTTGCTCATGTTGTGATTCTATATTTTACTGACTGATCTATTTATAAGATCAGATTACCTCATTACCCCAATGAGAAGGCACAATTATTCTACACCGTGGATAATTGGATGCACTGTCCATTTTATAGTGAATACGGATGGATGGCTCTAGACTCTAATGTCTTGTGCACAGAGACAAATTAAAACATAGTACAGTTGAGATCTTGTTTAGAATACACTATGAAACTAGTTTGTATCACTTGCTTGGTATTTTTAACATTTCAGTGTAAATCAATAACACGTAAAAAGTAAATAGCATAGAAAATGTAAGCATGTCAGCATTGAAATTATAACATTTCTTTTAAAGATGTAGGGCCTAATATACAATCTGTAATTTGTCATATTTTGCTATTTAAAAACACACCCAAAAACAAGAGAGAATGCCATTCATCAACAACAACAGAAGTAGGCAAGTATGAAAACCCTGAATAAGGATACCGCCAAGAAACAAAGATGCTTAATGAGCACTGGGTGTATTGACTCGGGTTGGTCGAGGACCACATGCACTCTGATCTTTCAGATGTTATCTTTATCGATGGGTGTGCATTTTCTAATGCAAATAAAGGGTCACTTCATGTGTTTCGACCATCCAGCACCCGGTGCAATCCAGGCTAAATGGCAGAGTTTGCGCTCCAGTCATATATTGGTTGTGTGTTTGGGATGAATGGGCGTACAAGCAGTGATGTAGTTGGAACAAAATGTTTGCAGGAACTCACCTCATTAATTCAGCAATTTCCAAATGGACTCGTATTAGGTGTCAAAATCAGCGGCTTTATGTTTCCGACAAGTTGTTTCATCAGCTGAACGTTTCCCCTTTCGTAGCCATGACTTGACATATGGTTGTGGGTTAAACATATGCACAAGGGGTCCAACGATGCTTATAAAAATAAGTCCGCTTGATCTTGCAACCAGCAGCCTATTTCTCTTTTCGGCGTAGATCTCATTGTACACGCATGACGTTTCAGCGCTATGTATAGATTATAAGATATTCTTACTGAATGTAAAAATGTTACGTCATTCTAAAGCGGCAAAATATTTTCCGGAACGGCGTTCCGGCCCGTTCCGGTCCAACTAAACCACTGCGTACAAGCAATAGGAATATCACATCAAATCACCTGGCAAAATGTGCCCATTCTAGACAATATCATGGGCTCTTCCGTACAAGTCCTTTATCCCGAAAGTTCTGTTCTTTTCTAGTAGGACCAGTCTGTGTCCATATGTCCGATCAATTCAAGAATGGATCGCAAGCGAAAAGTAAAGAGATTCAATGTCCAAGAACTTGTTCTACCTTCCGCCCGGCTCTACGGAAGGTCTGTGAGCCCCGTCATATCAAACGCCTGAGGTGCAGAAGAACAAGAGTTCTTGATCATCCTCAAGAGGGGTCAGAACTGGCTCGTTTCATGACCACAAAAATAATGGTGTGTGGCCTCCAGAGAGGCAGGTCTTTCGAGTTGACGCCCTGTAGGCAAAACTGCACGTCTTTGAGGATGAGACCCTACCCTAGATGAATTCTCGTGATGAAGACAGCACAAACACCCATCCCTCAAGCCAGAGGAATTAATCAATGAAAGTTAAAAACCCAACCTGAATGGGAATTGGACCCGGGACTCCTTGGACCAAAGGCCAGCGTGCAATGGCCCCAATGACTCATACTTAATTAATTAGTAATAAAAAAAATAAAATTAAGCCAATAAATACAAAAGGTAAAGTAGAAGCATACAGTAAATAAGTGTTTTCCTTCAACAGTTGTCTTCTGTCTTCCAACATGGCTGTGTCCAAGTCTAAAGAAAGCGTGACAGATGATGATATTTTAGAGGTGTGATATAGAGGCTGTTGTCTTATTTATCTAAATTCATTGAAGAAAGTAATTGTCATAAGATATCCACAGTGGACCTGCCTAAGGTGAAAATGTGTTACAGTCCTTAGTTGCCTCATAATTAATAATTAATCATTAGACCCTATTAAATTCTTTATCTATTTCATAATAGTCTGAATAGTTTTGAAGTTGGCTAAAAGAGCTTCTATAGCCCTATTGAAACAATTATTAAAACAGAGAGGATTAAGGTAACAAAGAGGGAGAGTGTGTGGGTGGGTGGGTCAGTGGAGGCAGGTTTGGGATTGTCAGGGTTTCCAAAATAGCATTGTGACACGGTTTCTGGTTTCTCACCAAGGCAGCTGCAGTTTAAATCCCAGCAAAAGCATATGTAACATTTTTGAACCTGTGGTACAAATTCCATGCAGAACTGGAGACACTTAGCTATGATCACGTTGTCAACAGTCACATAAAACTGCAAGCTTTCAAGAGCCAGGATGAGTGGCTCAGATGTATGAGGCACTGACTTTCAGACCCCACTTGACAGATTCAATCCTGGCTCAGTCTGGTGGTACCGGGCGAGTTGGTCGTGCGCGTAGAGGCGCGCGGCTGTGAGCTTGCATCCGGGAGAGTAGGTTCGAATCCCACTATCGGCAGCCCTGAAGATGGTTTTCCGTGGTTTCCCATTTTCACACCAGGCAAATGCTGAGGCTGTACCTTAATTAAGGCCACGGCCGCTTCCTTCCAACTCCTAGGCCTTTCCTATCCCATCGTCGCCATAAGACCTATCTGTGTCGGTGCGACGTAAAGCCGCTAGCAAAAACAAAAAAAAAAGTCTGGTGGTATTTGAAGTTGCTCAAATACGTCAGCCTCATGTCGGTAGATTTACTGGTATGTAAAAGAACTCTTGTGGGACTAAATTCTGGAAACTCAGCATCTCTGGAAACCACAAAAGTAGTTAGTGGGACATAAAGCCAATAACATTATTAAGGTTACAGAGGGGGTGGATAACTAGTTTACTTATCAAAAGTATGTTAGGAGCAATATAATATTTCTTTGTTTCAGGTAGTAGATTCCCGTGCACGTAACTTAGCTGATGGCAGCGTTCAACAGCGTCAAAGAAAACAACTGGAGGTGTTTCAAGCTCAGGTGCCTGGAGGATCATTCCAAGTGATTCGTACCCAAAGTGTTACCAGCACAAGTAGTAGCAGCAACAGTGTCAACTGGCGAGGAGGAGCTGCTGCTCCAGGCCATAATTTTGATAATTTACAGGTAACTTTGCAATAAATATCACATTGTATTAGTTAGTGTTTTAAAATTATGGGTTTTAGAATAATAGAAATAATAATAATAATAATAATAATAATAATAATAATAATAATAATAATAATAATAATAATAATAATAATAATAATAATAATAATGTTTTGTAACAATGATTAATCTTTTCAAGGTTGTAGAAAATTATTGATTCCCGTCTTCACATTTCTGCATATAGCTGATGTTTTCCTGCACAAGTTTTCATTTCTTTAAAATACACTGATAAAATATTCAAATACAATAATGTTTAACTGACTCTAAAGCACTTTCCCCACACATCCAGACTGGAGGATTTTTAACAATCTATTTGGTATGAATCTTTTATGAAAATAAATATGATGTACTTTGGTGCTTGAACTAATATGTTTTCTTGGAATATCTGATTATTGGACAATGCATAGCTATAATAATATAAGCGTGCTCATTTCACTTTGGAGGACACGGGTACAATTCCCAGTCAGGAAGGTGAAATAATTAGAAACTAGACTCCACTTCTGGAGAGGCATTTGGCCATTACCTTTTATTTACCTTCCTCTCCTCTGAGGGCCCTCATCACCTGTACAGAGATGGCTTTGCTTATTTTACTTCATAATAATAATAATAATAATAATAATAATAATAATAATAATAATACAAGAGAAGGAAAAAAGAGAAGGTGACTTAATTTCTTCTCTCTCTTTCTCCTTCTCTTTCTATCATAAGCGATTGAATCAGCTGGAGCTGAAGAGCATTAAGTCAATTTTCACTACTTTTCAGGAGAGAGAAAAATCAATTGTTCGAATAGAACTTAACAAACGCATTGTATTGATGTTCTATATTGTGAAGCAGCTACTCACTTTATATTTTTATTAGCAGAAGGTCAATTTTAATTTAATAAACAATGTTTAAAATTAATTTTGAAAAAGTGACATAATGGCTTTCAGCTCCGTGGTCAGTTTAATATCGCATAAAGCAACCTATATTCAATATTTCATGTGATATGCCTAGAAATGTATTTGTAACATTAAAACACCTATATAGTACAAATATAATTTACAACACCACTCATGGCATTTGTTGTATTTGGTTGCATGAAATCATATGCTATGGTAACAATGTTCTCATTATCTTGGCATAAAGTTTTCATTCCTTGTAAACATCTATGCAGTTTATGGCTCCTACGGTCTACATTAAGTAAGGAATACGGCGTAGAAAGTCTATCCTCCTCTGATCATGCTACACGAAGCAGTGTTTTCTAGCATAAAGAGAAGGCTGACTTTACTTCAGAATACTGAATGTTTAAAAAATGTGCTATTTTGACTTAATGCTTTTCAGCTATGGCTGATACAGTTCATTTGGAGAATTTACTTATCACTCTTCTGTGTACAGTTATAAAATCTCTTTTTGTTCTTACTTTAGAGACATTTAGTTGGACAAGTAATTACAACAAAAAGTAATTATTTTGGTATTTCACAGCTCTCTGGTCATCCCCTTGATCTTGCGCCTCAGAAGAACAAGGCCAATGTTGGTCGAAGTGGGTCAATTCGTACTCGGCGTCCACCGTCTCGTCCAAGAAGCATAATAAGTAAACTGGACAGCTCCATATCAGAAGAGGAAAAATTACCAGTTGACCTAGACAATGAGAATACACAAAACGTTCATTCAAGATTATCTCAAGTTTCTCGTATTTGCCATCAGATTCACAAGGCAACTACGAAGAAAGCATTTGACAATTCATCCAGTCGCTTTGAAACTCCACAAAGGCCCTTTGATGAAGATTTAGAAATTGAAGTTCCAACTACAAGGTTACACCATTTTAATGACAGCAGTACTGATGAAGATGATGAAAATGGTGTTCACATCGAAGAAATATTAGATGACCATCATTCAACATCGTCATTAGAAAAGACTTCACAAAAAAGAAGTATAGCACTGAATGGTAGTATACATAAAAGTGTATCCAGGAAGAAAAGTTCCTCCACCGAAGATCTTCAGAGCATATCCCTTGATAATAGAGATAAAAGTGGGAAGAATAGTAGACAAGAATTAGACTGGAAAAGAACATCTCAAATAAGGAGATCTCTTCAATTTCCATTGAAAGTTACTCAAGAAAATATACCACAACAAAGATCTTCCCCTGTGAAACTCCTCCAAGAATCAAATGAGGGTAGAACACGAGAAGTCAGTGCCCTGAAAGGTTATGAAGCCCTTGAAAGCATATTCCGTCGAGGTGCAAATATTGCAGAATCTGTGAACAAATCCATGACATATGACAGAGATGACATTGATAATATAGCTACCGACAGTCTAGCTAATCACTTACGAAATGAAAATATGAGTAGGCAACTCTCAAGTAAGTTTGGGGGAGAAGGACTTTCAAGAAGAGAGTCTAGTAATGTCAGTGCACCTTCGAGTAAGCGCCATTCATTTGTTACTGTAGAATCACTTAAAGAGGTAAGAGGGCGATTAAGGCGTCTTAGTTCTCCTCCATTGGATGATGTCCCTATGAAAAATAATTTGAAAGGGATAGTTAAAGATGCTGATGAGCATGATGATGGCATTGTAACAGAAGAGTTTGTTAAACACAGTGGAAGTAATGAAAGCATGGAAGTATCTGTCCCATCATCTCGTGTAAGATCATACGTCTTTGGAATGGAAGCAAACACAAGTAATAATTCCAGTAATGGAAGAAAACCTCTTCCAGGAACTGGTAGCCTTGAATCTAGAACATCTAGTAAATCCAGTGGAAATGGTGGCAGTAGATCTGAAGAATGGTATAATCGTAGAAAGTCATACGGGTTTGAACCAGTACATAGTCATGACTCAGATGAACATTCAAAATCCATCAAGTTTCGAGAAAAGAATAAAGTTGAATCCTCTACCGACAGTGGTATTTGCCAGTCTTCAGAGGCTGTTACAAGTTCTGTATGGAGCAAAACATCACCCAGTAAGAATGAAGAAAATGACTATTTTCAGAAACAGATAATGAGTGATCATGCTCACAATAGTGAAAATGTTCTCAAAATTAGTCATAATATTCAAATCAAAAAGACACAGGGTGATAACTTAGAGGAAAGGCAGAAGATACTAGATTCTAATGAAGATAGAAATGATGATACCAGCCTTCAGAAAGGCAGGAGGACTGTTGTCACACTGGGAAAGGAATCAAATTCTCACAAGTCAGGATTCAAAACTTGTGATGATGGCACTATAATTGTTCATAATAGCATAATGAAGGATGACTCATTGGCTTTGAAAACATTTGCTAGTGGGACAGGTGATTCAAAATTAACACAGCTCATCAGCTCACCTTCAAACCACCGGGATAAAAATGTTCGAAGTTTATCTGAATCAGTGACCATTACTATACCAGTTGTTTCTGAAGATAAAGGAGACAGCAGTAATGTGGAGAGTAAAAGACTCTTTTTCAGGCAACTTTCAGAAGGAACAAGTGTAAGCATTGAAAGCCCTCAAAATAAAAGTGTTCTACTCAATGGAGTCCTTCATAAAGAGAATTCCTCTCCTGTATCACTTTTGAGAAGTAATTCGCAGGCTGCTTTCAAACGAGGCACATGGAATAATGAAGATAACTGGCCTAGTTCTTCTAAGTCCATTGACAGTGAGATGAAGAGGCATTCAATTGCAGTAGCTGAACCGGAATATGTCAGAGAAGAGCTGAAGAGCTCCAGTGCACGTAATGAAAATCATAAAAATCAGTTTGAAAAAGAATTTGCAAATGTTTCTACCTCGGAGTTAGTGAAACGCTTTGCTGCTATGCATTCCTTAAAACAGGAAGTGTCTTCTCACCAGCCTAACAAGGAAAATGGGGCAACAATTGGAATAAATGTTTCATTCATTCAAAATGGTGAAGTGCTACTTAACCATGATGAAAATTCAGATGATCTACTGCAGCAGAATGGGAAAAAACAAAAGAAGGTAGAATTCTGCAAAACAGAAGTGCACTTTGCTGCTGAGTCAGGACGTTTTAACATAGTGGAGACAGATGAGAAACCACCTCCCAGTAATATGTTTCGAAGACGTCGCCGAAACAGTAGTGCAAATATCATAAGTAATCCAGCAGTAGATTCAAATAAGAACACCCTTCCAGAAGTACGCTTTGGTGATTCACCATATGAAAAAAAACTTTTAGGAGGAAATGAAAATAGTGATAGTGTGAAAACAGTATCATTAGAGAGTTTAAACAAAAATGCTCCAGCTGTGATAACAAAGCCAGAAATGACTCACTCAATGATTTTGGCTATGTCTAAGTTTCAAGATGATGCTGATAAGGAAGACCAAACATATACTCTATCAAATGCTACCATAGTAGCAGCTCCACATGTTGAGACATCACCAGCCAAGTCATTTGAGGATAACCTACAATATTCCGGTGAATGTAAGGCAGAACAATTAAATAATGTGCCTCAAGCACAAAATGAGCCTTTGCCTCGTAGTATACTAAAAAATAATAGAAAGCCACGACCATTTCTCCTTGGAGAAAACAACAATATGAGTGTGGATCCAGGAGATAAACCTACTGAAGAGCAAGATGAAAAATGGGGAATCCGTTTGCGCCCAGTCCAGAGCCGTGGGGAACAATCAACAGGTCCTATGTGGAGGTCAACTGTAACATTACAAAATACAATATTTGATTCCTCAAAGTCAAAGCAAGTTACAGACAAGGAAGAAAGTGAACTGTCACATTGTTCTAATGAGTCAGAATTGCAAAAGCTTGTTAGATCTTTACGACCTACATCTCAGAGAAATGTAGGCATTGAGGTAGCTACATCAGGATCTTCAAAGAGTCCAAAATGCTCTCCAGTGCTTTCCAAGAAAACCAATACTGAGAACTGCATGAATGGTGTTCAAGTGAAAATATTAGCAACTTCACCTGAAACCCGTCAGACCTCTTTATGGTCAGTTGCAGATCGAATTAAGCAAGTTGAAGAACTAAAACAGTCAACACCAGAAACAAAGGGATATTCAACTAGAATAAATTTTGGTGGTGGAGAAGCTACAATCATAGAATCAGTTTCATCAGATGACCAGCAAGAGTCTTCTCACAAACAACCTGGACAGACAGCTTCACCAGTTTCGCATTCTTCATTCCAGCATAGAGATCGACCCAAACCAATATGGCTTCGTAGGGAGGAGAGGAAACAAACTTCAGTGATGGCGCATGGTAAGTTGTATATTTACTGTCTCATTAAGCATGAAAAGGTTAATTTTTGAGCAATGAAGTTTCGTTCCTAAATTTAGCTGAATTCAGTTTTCTTGTTCTGGTTCAATTCTTCTTAATACTGATTTTTTTTTTTAGTATGATGAATTGGATGCCTGGGGGAAAAAAAAAAACTTTGACATGGGATCTCAGCTATGCATGCCATCAGAAATGGTATTCAATTTATAGTGTATGTTCAGGTGAGGAACTAAAAAAATATTTGTCCCTGAAAGTCAGAAAGTTTCAAGCAAAAATTAAAATCTGTTAAGTGGAGGAAAGGATAAAATACACTGATTTGATATTAATAAATGCAGATGAATTTATGTAAAAATGTAAAATAAAAATAGAAAATAGAAACATTCAAAGGAATAATAATTGGCCATAGGAAGCTGCTTGGGTTGGGAAATAAACAGTTATGTTCTACCGAGGAACACATGTCTCTGCTGTAGAACGATACATAGTATACAGACACATTATATCTCTAACCACATTCTCAGTGCACATAATTCAAATTCCTCATTCTAACAGCTGTTGGTAATGGATGCAAGATATCAAGTATTCCTGTCCACAAGAATTGGTTGTTAATTGTGACTGTATTTCTATACTAGGAAGTATTCCAACTAGGTAATTTGTTTACATTGAAAAGTGTTCCTTCAAGTCAGTTAACTTAACCATACCATATTATTTTATCATCGCAATGGCTAAAGGTCATCAATGTTCAGGATTTGTTCATTTAAAACTGTAGGCTACTTGGTGAATACAAAACGTGATAGCCGAGAATATTTGTCATGTAGGTGCACAAAAATTAGAAATACTCAGTTTTATACCTGTACTACTCAAAATGGCAATTGATTACTATGAGAGAATGGGACTACAAAGCTATAATCGAGCATGCAGAATGGGAGTTGGGTAGTAATGTGATATTAACACTTTTCAGTTCCTTTGTGGTCTTGTTTGAACAGATGTCAGCTCAGGGTCTGACCACCTTGAGTTGCGTTGCTGAATTCTTTAAGGCATGGATCACTTCCTGAAGAATTGTGGCCCCTTGTGCTGCATCACTAGGTTAAAAAAAGTTGTTCAGTCATATACCTATCATGTCCCACACATGTTCATTAGAGCCAATGTTTAGTGTCCTGGTGAGCCATTCTAAAGCTGTGATATTGTGGAGAGATCCCCTGCAGATATATGGACTGTGAGCACAGGTATTGTTCTACCGAAACATCCTATCTGCAAAGTTTGCCATCAGAGAGGAAACCATTGATAAAGTACTTCGTCAACATACTGTCGAGCAGGCATACTTCTTACAGCAATTGCCAAATATGATTTCACATTAAAGCCAATAGCTCCGCAAATCATAATACACTGTCTTGGTCCAGTACAGCCTGTCACAATAAGACCATTTCAAGCCCTGTCCTTGGTATTGGGAGACATGATTGCAATGTTCATCGTAGCCAAGGAAAAAAAAAGTAATTTATCACTAGAGACGTTATTATGTCATTTATCAAACCAGTATGATCCTTCCTGATATCAGCCACTCTTTCACATTGATGTGGGGTCAATGGAACACTTGCTGTAGGGACACCTTCTCGTAAGTCATCTGCACACAAATGACTACCAATTGTTTGTCACATAATGTGGGGTACCACAGTTGCTTGAATTTGGGCTAATTCAGCCTAGGGATCCCTCTCGCACAGTTGGCTATCAAGTTGATCCTGTACCATGTCTATGAGAATGTGTGCTTTTATTTGACCACTGCCACTATACACATTGTACCTTTAGATGCATGTTGTCCAACAGATTCAACTACACTTCTTAGAGAAAGCCCAATTTCACAGAAACCAATCATCCAAGCCCTCTCAAACTTTTACAGTTGTTAACACTGAGCTCTTACCTCTTGTTGAGGCATATTTGGCAGGGGATCTCATCAATTCACATCATAGACTGCAAGTCAATTAAGCTACGCTGTGCCCTGCATACTGGAGGTTGTTTGTCCATGCCCAATGACATGATGGGATATTGTACCATTGACCAGAAATCAAGAGGTTTTCAAACCTACTTGTACCATATTATAAAAATGACCAGTTTCTGTTTTAAGTGGCATATATGAATCTTTTTCTCTTCTTGTCTATTATCCATTTCCTTTGGGGGTCAGAGCACTAATGTGGATGAAGCACAATTTTATGATTAGATGTCCTTCCTGATGTCAACCCTATATTGAACGATTGGCTTGTAGTGGTGTATGTAAATGAAGAGATCTGTATTAAGATGAACACAAACACCCAGTCCCTGAACTAGAAGAATTAACCAGACATGGCTAAAGTCCACGGTCAGGTATCAAACCTGGGGCTGTCTGAACCAAATGCCTCTGTGCTGACTATTCAGCTAAGGAGCTGGATTGAGTGGTATACCGGGTGGTTCACCTGCCCCTTGAGATCTAGTTTTATGCAAACCTCAGCGTTTAATACATTTCTGAAATATGTTAGGCCCTGTTCCTAAACCAGGGTAATATAACAAGATGTGTGGTTATGGGCTAGAAAGCAGCAGGAATCATGAGCACCACTATTACAGTAATTCATTATGAGTACCCCAAATTAACCCATAAAACTAGCACAGATACAAAGAACATGTTCCTTACAATAGGAAGTGCACACACAGACCAGGAATAGTTATTGTATAAGCTGGAAACTAGCCGCTGCATGTCAAAGCTCGCAATATCTTGCTTGGCATGGGCGCGGTGGAGATCTGAAAGTGAATAGTGCTCGAGGGTTAGGAGGTTCGAATCCCACGAAAGTATTTTCTTTTCTTCCCTTTTTTTACAGCCGGTTGCCAGCGATGTGGCAAGGTTGCATATTTAATAGTTTCCATGGAGTGATTTGGTTCATTGGCCATGTAAATGGCCATTGGTATGGAGCTGGGTTGGAAGAGGCTAGGAAACATTTGACAGGATTTCAGTTACCTACGTCATTGAACACAGCACCTGCTCGAACTGACGACCTCCGTGGTTGATACAGAACTGCGTGCGATGTTGTAAGGACTGTCTGACATGTTACAAGATCTCTGGCATAATGGATCGGCATGCCTCGGGTGATGAACTGTCTAAGGTGACTAGGATTGGCCAGCTCCCATACCTAAACCAATTGTTTTACATGGCCTCATAGAAAAAATCCAGGGGCATAAGATCGGGAGATCTGGCAGGCCAGGGGACAGATCCTACCCTTCTTACCATATACCAGGATACACAATGCGTGGAGATGGTCCCAGAAAACCGCTGCGTGCGGTGGAATTCTATCATGTTGAAACCACATCCTACAGCAGTCAAGGAGTGGCACATGTTCCAATAATGGTGGTCAGTCATCTGGGAGAAACCGCAGATAGCGTTCTCCCATCAGAGAGCACTCAAAGAAATGGGGACCAACGAGGTGATCACCTACGATGACACACCATTCGTTCACGCCCCACTATGCCTGAAATGTTGCCTGTCGTACCCAATGGGGGATTATCCACACTCCAGTAATGCATATTATAGTGATTAACAATTCCATTATTGTGGAACTGCACTTTGTCCGCAAATAAGATGGTTGCTAAGAAGGCAGGATCAGTGTCCACATGATGTAGGATCCATTGACAGAATGCCACCCGGACTTCGAAATCATGCCCATGGAGCTCCAGATGTGAGTGCTGATGATATGGATGAAACCGCTGAATATGCAATATCCATATCCCGGCTGATGTTCATTTCCTGTGCAATGGCCCACGTGCCTGTGTTGGGGTTATGCTGAATAGCGTCCAACACAACTTCTTCATTGTGAGCAGATATCATGGGATGGTCTCGAACAGGCCATGTCCTTCCCGGGGATGCAGTAGCCCGCAGACATCCTTCCACACTCCAAAATGTCATGCCTGTCAGTCGTCATCTATCCAGATAGTGTTCTTGATACAGGTGTTGTGCCTGGTATACATTCTGTCTAGCTTCTAAATAGAGGAGTAACATATCCACAATGAATAAGCTTTGTGTTGTGTTGTGACTTGCCACACAGCTACATACCTACCTATCATCACACGTTATCATTCCAATGGGGCACACTTTGCCCTAAGTGGGATCTACAAAGCTTGGAACATGTACGATGTAGCTAATTGGTTGCCCGTGTCCTAGCCACAGACCATCACGTCATCATCCTCATCCTACCCTGCTCCATACCCTATGCCACGATACATATGGCCCTTTACAGGGCCAAATAAACAAATCAGTCTGTCGAAGCTATGAAGTATCCAACTGCACCACATCCCAGGCAAATGGAGGTAAAAAAACCTTGCATGGGATTTGAATCTTCAAGCATTGTACACTAGCATATCTTCCACCGCACCTGTGCCATGGGAGTACTGCGAGGCTTGACATGCAACGCGCAGATCCCAGCCTGTACAGTACCTGATCCTGGTTTGTGTGTGCACTTCCTATTGTAAAGTACGTGTTCTTTGTATCTGTGCTCTTTTTATGAATTTGAGGTACTCAAAATGAACTAATAGTGGCGCTCATGATTCCTGCTCTTTTCTAGCCCATAACACACATCTCGTTATATAACCTCGGTTTAGGGAGATTGACCGATGTATTTCAAAATTGTAGTAAAAGCAGCAGGATGCATAAAACTAGATCACAAGGAGCCGGTGGACACTCAGTGTATATGAAATTTTTTTTTTTTTTTTTTTTTTTTTGCTTTACATCTCACCGACACAGATAGGTCTTATGGTGACGATGGGACAGGAAAGGGCTAGGAGTGGGAAGGAAGCGGCCGTGGCCTTAATTAAGGTACAGACCCAGCATTTGCCTGGTGTGAAAATGGGAAACAACGGAAAACCATTTTCAGGGCTGCCGACAGTGGGGTTCGAACATACTATCTCCCGAATACTGGATACTGGCCGCACTTAAGCGACTGCAGCTATCGAGCTCGGTATGAAAAGAAAATAATTTTTAAATATATATGTATACTAGCAAGATAACCGTGCTTCGCTACGGTTTTAAACTGAAAGTTATTGTTCAAAGTTTTACATTTTGGAGGATCCACTGTCAGCTTAGCCTGTAAAATACACCCTCAGTTCGTACGTTAAATGGTTTTGGCGGAATGATTACAGTATTTATTTTCTGAGCTAACACTTATTTGAACCCAATATGGAAGAATTTGAATGTTTTAAACCCTATCTTATTTAACTTCTAGAACGTAATAGCGACCAACCTGTGAAATTTCACTTTTGTACGTCGAACAGTAATGGAAGAATGAATACCTTTTTAAGGGGTGAATTTTAAATACCTATTAACATCTAAGATATAGAAGACCACATTTCATTAAACAAATATGTTTGTGCCTGTGAAATGGTTTCGGAAGACTGGATATTGTGTTTTTGATAGTCAACAACCATCTAAACACCTTAAGGGGAGAAATATTTTTAAGTATATGATATTTTACACCTAGGACATAAAAGAAGACCATTCTCGTAAAAGTACAACTTTGTATGTCAAACGGGTTTGGAGGGATGAATAATTTTGTTTACGGAGCTAACCTCATTTAACACTTTAGGGGTGGAACGTTAAAAAATATTTCCTATTTCACGCCTAGGATTTAAAATATATACCGCTATTTGGAATTTCGTGTTCATAAGTTAAACTGGTTTGGAGGAAGGAATGAATATATTTGTTTTCGGATCTTAACCCCCATTTAACTCTCTGAGCGGTTAAACTTGTTTCAAACCTTTATTTATTTATTTATTGTTATTTAACACCTAGGATATCATTTGAAATTTTAACTTCATAATTCAAACAGTTTCATATAAATTCATATTTCTGCCATCATTCCTCACCCCCCAGTCAAATCCCCTTTAGGGGTCTATTGTTCTAAGTACACTTCCTATTTGTATCCTCATAAAAAGAATTCGACTCCCTTTACACCACCCTGCCAAGTTGATTCCACCCCGTCCCTCCCGCCCGTGCCACAAAACATGCGTCTTTATTTTTAAAGGAGATTTCAAATACCAATTTTCTCATCCGTAACATCCTTCGTTTTCGAGACATAAGTATCCTCAAACAAAGAATTCAAATCATTTTTCAATTCATTTATCCCCCTCCCCTATTGGATTTTCCAAAAACAAAAGAATACGTGTTTATTTTTAAAGGAGCTTCCAAATACAAATTTCCATGTCTGTAACAACTTCAGTTTTTGAGATGTAAGTATCCTCATAAAAAGGAATTGAACACCTTTTTCAGTCCTTTTTACAATCCCCACCCCTTAAGTGATTTTTCCAAAACAAAAATATACGTGTTACTTTATTTTTAAAAGATATTAAAAATACCAATGTTCACGTATGTAATATGTTAAGTTTTGGAGATATACTGGTTATATGCTCATTTTAAAAATTCTCCCCCCTCTAACACTTCCCCTTAAGTAGATTTTCAGAAAACAAATTTTGTGTGTTCCTTTACTTTTAAAGGAGACTCCAAATACTAATTTTCACGTCTGTAACATCTTCAGTATTTAATATGTAAGTATCCTCATAAAAAAGTATTCAACACTTTCTTCACTTCCTTTCAAACACCGCACCCCCTTAAGTGGATTTTCCAAAAACAAAAAATACGTATTTCTTTATTTTTAAAGAAGATTCCAAACACCAATTTTCATGTCTGCAACATCTTCAGTTTTTTAGTTCAGTTTTTAGATGAATTTTCCAAAAACAAAAAATTTGTGTTTCTTTATTTTTAAAGGAGATTCCAAATACTAATTTTCATGTCTGTAATATCTTCAGTTTTGGAGATACCAGTATCCTAATAAAAAAAATTCAACCTCCTTCAGTCATTTTTAATTGTTTTTTCCAAAAAAAAATATAAGTTTATTTTTTAAAGAGATTACAAATACCAATTTTCGCTTCTGTAATGTGTTAAGTTTTTGAGATATATTGTAGATATACTCATTTTAAAAATTCACTCCCTTTGTCACTCATGTTCACCCCCTCTTAAGTAGATTTTCCAAAAGCAAAAAATTCCTGTTTCCTTTTTTTAAGGGGATTCCAAATACCAATTTTCATGAATAATATCTTCAGTTTTTTGAGATTTAATTATCCTCATAAAAGGTATTCAATGCCTTTTTCACTTTTATGACCCCCGCTTAAGAGGATTTTCCGAAAACAAAAAAATATATGTTTCCTTATTTTTAAAGGAGATTCCAAAAACCAATTTTCACGTCTTTAAACTGTTCCATTTTTGAGATATGGATACACCCATTTTAAGAATTCAGCCCCCTTTTCACCTCCTTAGTGATGGAATATCCTAAAGTTCTCCCTTACTGAGCACCAACATTGTATTATAAACGAATCCTCAAAATTTCATTTCTTTATGTCCAGTAGTTTTAGCTTGGTGATGATGAATCTGTCAGTCAGTCAGGACATGTTATTTTATATACAGGGTTATTCACCTAAGGTGTTACATGGAAATAATGTCTAAACCATTAAAGATATCGGTATTCTGTTTTCATATTTGTAAATGATACCCAGGGACTTGTAAAATAGTGTGCTACGTATTCTCATGGGGTGTTTAATAACCAAAATATTAATACTAACTCCATATTTTTAAATGGAACTGCACAAATTTGTGCAGTTGGCCTGAAGGTTCAACTGTGTACAAGATCAAATATGTAAATATTTTCAAAATCGGACAGTTACTTTCTGAGATATCAATAAGAACAACATGCGAGGTTTTGCATGCCGCATTAGACTCTGTGCAGTCGGGCAAGGACATATTCACACGCAAGTAGTTTCCTGAGTGTGATTGCAGCCACAGAATGGATACCAGGCATGTAAACATATTGTACATATCTGATGGGTTTGCAAAGTGTGTATTACAGGCAAACTCATGACAGGGCAGGGAGGGTTAATGTTTTAAAAAGGAATAAAATAATTACTTTGACTTGGTACCTTTGAGATAGGCCACGGCCTACGTCCTTTCCAAATCCTTCCCATTCCCATCCATGGGGAAAGACGCCAAACTGAGCTCAACCTGTTACACATGGATTTCAAAACAAAACAAACAACAACTTTAATCTTCTTTCCCCGGTGTGTGTTTGCCAGTCATACAATAACGTTGCACACCCAGGGTATGTTAAGGTACATCACATTTTGTGTACGATAGTTTACAGTACATGCCTGGTATCCACTCTGTGGCTGGAATCAAGGCCAGGAAACAGGTTGCGTGCCAATACGTCCTTGGCCAAACGTACGCTGTCTGATGCGGCACGCAAAAGCCCAAATGCGGTTTTTATTGATATCTCAAAAAGTAACTGTCCGATTTTGAAAATGCTTACTTATTTGAACTTGTACGCAGTTGAACTTTCAGGCCAGCTGCATGAATTTGTACCATTCCATTTAAAAATATGAAGTTAGTATCAATATCTCAGTTATTAATCACCCTATGGCAATAGGTATCACACTGTTTTACAAGTCCCTGGGTAGCATTTACAAATATATCTTTAATGGTTTAGACGTTATTTTCGTGTAACATCTTAGGTGAATAACCCTGTATATAGATGACATCTTTTGCACCAGCAATATAATGATTTGCCTTCTATCTCATGTGAATGGCATTGTAATCAGGCATTCTGCATCACAGGAGAAGTGAATGAGACATCTTTGAATATCAAATATTATTTGCCAAATGATCTGGTATGCTGCTTACAGTAACCAGGTTATCTTTATGTGTTTAAGGCTTGGCTATGGTGTCTTATGTTTATAGATTTGGGATATAAGTTAATTTGAATCCCATTAATCATTGAAATGGGTCCGCATGGTTTCCTACTTTAACTTGAATTAATTACCGCTATGGTGCCTTTGTCATATATCATGATTTCTTTAACAGGTATGCCACCAAACTATCAGTTATCAGATAGGATCCACATATGCAGTAACTTCAAAGAGATAGTGTCCATGGTGTCTCAATTCCCTAAATGTTACAGCTCTTAACAGCCAATAGTCATTGTTTCATCCGTCCCAGTTACCTTATAGAACAGAGTTACTCAGCTAGGCACCCACTGAGACTAGCCCAGTGTGGTCGGGCTGTCTTGACGTAAATGGGAGCAGCGTATTTATTTATGTGCCAAGCGTACATCAGTCAAGCGAGAGAGCAAAGACATTTAGTATGGAACAAGATGAGTGATGTTCAGTTGTGACTATCAAGCTTTCCCCTCACATTATTTAAAAAAAAATGTTGGTTGGAGTACAGCATAATAAGGACACTATAATCACAAGAAAAACCTACAATTTTCAAATATTTGTGTTTGATTTATACTGTGCTCCATATGAACAGACTTGGTTCTATTTTGGTGTATTTACACATACAAAGAAACCTGACTTTTTGTTACAGCATAGTCACTCAAAGAGACTTAATATTTATTATTTAATATTTATTATTTATTATCATCAAAGTGTAATTCACATACCATGTAGAAAATATTCCTATGAATACCCACAACAAACATATATATATATAGAAAAGAACACGTCCTGACTGACTGGCTGACTGACTGATTCATCATCGCTGAGCCAAAACTACTAGACATAGAGAAATGAAATATTGGGGATACATTTATATTAGAGTGTATGTGCTCACTAAGGGAGAATTTTTTGATATTCCATCACTAAGGGGGTGAATTTTTTAAATGAGTATATCTATATCTCAAAAACGTAAAAGTTTATACATGTAAAAATTGATGTTTGGAATCTCCCTTAAAAATAAGGAAAAATATGGTTTTTTGCTTTTGGAAAATCCCATTAAGAGGGGGGGGGGGTGAAAAAAGGTGTAAAAGGGGTTGAATAACTTTTATGATGATACTTATATGTCAAAAAGTGAAGATGTTACAGATATGAAAATTGGTATTTGAAATTCCCTTTTAAAATAAAGCACATATTGTTGCTTTTGGAAAATCAAATTAATGGGGGGTGAAGAGGAGTGACAAATGGGGCAAATTTTTAGAAAAACAATATCTACAGTATATCTCAGAAATGTAAAGTGTTACAGACGTAAAAATTGGTATTAGGAATCTCCTGTAAAAGTAAAAAACACAGATAATTTGTTTCAGGAAAATCCACTTCAGGAAAATTAAAAAGGGGGTGATTTTTTAAAATGAGCGTGAAAATTGGTATTTCTAAACTTTTTAAAAATAAAGAAACATGTATTTTTTGTTTTCGGAAAAATCACTTGGGGGGTGGGGGTAGTATGAAGGACTGAAAAGGGTGTTGAATTATTTTTTTATTGTGATACTGATATCTCAAAAACTGAAGATGTTACTGACGTGAATATTGGTATTTGGAATATATTGTAAAATAAAGAAATACATATTTTTTGTTTTTGGAAAATCCACTTAAGAGTTGGGGGTGAAAGAATTGAAAAATTAATTGAATTATTTGTATGAGGATACTTATATCTAATAAAAACTAAAGTTGTTACAGATGTGAAAATTGGTATTTGGAATCTCCTTCAAAAATAAAGAAATGCACATTTTTGGGGGAAAATCAACTTGGGGGGGGGGGTGGCGATGAAAAGGTGTTCAATTCCTTTTTTGAGGACACATATATCTCAAAAACTGAAGATGTTACAGTTGTGATAATTGGTAATTGGAAGCTCGTTTATTAATAAAGGAACATGTACTTTTTGTTTTTGGAAAATTCACTTAAGTGGGGGAGTGTGAAAGGAAGTGAAAAAAAGTAAATTATTTTATGGGGGTACTTATATCTCAAAGCTGAAGGTTAAATACGTGAAAAATTGATATTTGGAATCTCCTTTAAATGTAAAGAAACATGTCTTCCTTTGTTTTCAAACAATCGACTTAAGCAGTGAAAAAATTAAAAATTTATTTGAATTATTTCTATGGGGATACTTATATCTATAAAAGCTGATATAGAAGTGAAAAATTGGTATTTGGAATCTCCTTTAAAAATAAACACGTTTTTTTGTTTTTGGAAAATTGACTTAAGGGAGGGGGTGAAAATAAGTAAAGATGGAGTTGAATTCTGTTTAAGAGGATACTTATATCTCAAAAACAGAAGATGTACAGACGTGAAAGTTGGTATTTTGAATCTGCTTTTAAAATAAAGAAACATATTTTTTGTTTACAGAAAGTCCACTTAAGGTGCTGAAAAGAACTGAAAAAGCAGGCAAATTTTTTTCAAATGAGTACCGGTATATCTACGTTATATGTGAAAAACTTAACATGTTACAGACATGAAACTTGGTATTTGGAAATCCCTTTAAAAATACAGGAACACATATCTTTTTGTTTTCAGAAAAGGCACTTAATGATAGTGAAAAGAAGTGAAAAAGGAGTTGAGTAATTTTTATGAGGATGCTTATATCTCAAAAACTGAAGATGTTACAGACGTGAAAATTGGTATTTGGAATATCCTTTAAAATTAAATGTGTATTTTTTTGTTTTCAGAAAATCACTTAGGTGGGGTTGGATGTGGTGAAGGAATGATAAAGGGGTTGAATTCTTTTTATTGGGATACTTATATCTCAAAAACTGAAGATGTTACAGATGTGAAAATAGGTATTTGGAATCTCCTTTAAAAGAAAAGAGACATGTTTGTTTGTTTTTCCGACTTGAGAGAAACTCACATGTACAGTTCTATGTCGATTTGTCTGTTATCCATTCCGCAAATACATTGTTCAAAAATGTCATGCTTGATTTTGTGCAGTGTTGTTGTGTTTTATGACCTTCTTTGTTTATTGAGTATCTGAACATAGTATTTAAAACCTATCTTCAACCATTTTTATTCGATCATTCTCTACAACAGTCTTGTGTGAATAAGCTTGTTATGCTTTGAAGTAGCATTCTACATTATACCTTTTCTATATAACAGACTGCCCACATAGTTTTGCATGGTCCACTGCTAGCACAAAAAAGAATACTGTTCTTCACACTGGTTCTCTGTAGTCAGATTTGGCCTTCATTTCAATCTCGGGTATCACTGCAATGATTGAGTCAGATTGGCAGATCTTCACAACCTGTGATGTAACCACAATGTCACTGTGGTTCAAGTACGCTCACTGGTCATCTGCCCAACCACTTATATGCTGTATGCTCGGGGACGAAAAGACCAGTATGAGCATACCTGTTCTAGAGGGCAGATCTACTACCTCAAATAACACAACCACACAAGATTATCAGACTCTTTTCACATATGCATTAGATTTAGTGCATTGAGCTAATGGTCATCATGTTTTTAATCCTGTATGAAATAAAAACTGCATTCTCATACCTGCCAACTTTTGAAAAGGACCATCAGTAAAACTCACGCGTGACAAGAAAATCTAACGATTCTCAACGTACCCCCGCTTGACGAAGATAATAATACTTCCGGGCTACAAAATACAATAAAAAGGATACTTCAATGAAATCATATCTACTTGCATCATAGGCCAATGATTTGTAGATGAACATAACAATCAAGAAATCTTAAATAGCAGCAGGCCAATGATTTGTAGATGAACATAACAATCAAGAAGAAATCCATGTTAAACAGCAGCAGGCGTGGTGAATATTAGTTTGGAGCATATGGTACATAACAGGACTTCCTTAATAAATTAAGCAGATATGTGATAACTGAAAAAGGCTTTACACAATAAAACTTGTTTAACTTATCACAGGCAAAAAATAATATAATACACACTGCAAATCACACACTAGGTCGACTTTAAAGTCATAGTTGTGGCCTTTTTTGAGCTTCCTGCAAAAAAGTCTTGAGAAAATGTGTTGTCATAGGGACCAGAACTCCTGGTCTTCAAAAGAGAAACAGACTCCAGAGATTCACTGTACATGGATGATCTGAACTCTGTTCTATTTTTCTTCACAAGACTGAAAACATGTTCACATTCTGCATTGCTATGGGGTATGGTGAGAATACAGACCATTACTCTAGAAATTCGGTTATACTTAAGAAGCCCAACGGCTTCACGAATTCTTGATATTTGTGCCCAACTGGAATCGCTTGCAGCATCATGATTTGCAACCTAAGTGTCATATACCTGAAGAGCTGTGAACTGCCTCCCCCAGCTCATTCACAACCATATCTGTAGTTTCATTCCCTTCCTTGCATAATGTGATGGAAACTTTTCCAAGAAAAAACGAATCGAAGAAAACTCTGCATCTTCAATTTTGTCTAACCTAGCAACTTGAGCATGCTTTAACACATCATCCTTGAATGGAAATTTGTTCATCATGTAGTAACAGGCAGTACAAAAGTAGTTTCTCACTGATGAAAAGCAAAGGGATTTATCAGTATCCTGGAGATCATTCACTATGTTCGAAGTCTGAATGCCAGTAACGAAATCATCATCACTTTTTGATTTTGAATCAAGTACTGAGCCTTGTTGGATTTATTCATGATAATCTACAATAGGAATATAGTGTATGAAAATATCCGA
This sequence comes from Anabrus simplex, assembly GCF_040414725.1. Taxonomy (NCBI): domain Eukaryota; kingdom Metazoa; phylum Arthropoda; class Insecta; order Orthoptera; family Tettigoniidae; genus Anabrus; species Anabrus simplex. The sequence goes on along the minus strand of NC_090266.1, from coordinate 1,086,433,092 downwards.
GAACAAATGTCTTTATATCTACTGAAACATCGCAAGGAACCTGGATCACTGAATGTCACATAAAATTATAACATGCACTCAAGGCAGTCAAACACTTCATAAAACATGTCAAAGCACACAAAGTGTTAAACCATTAAATGAACTCGACGCCAACCTCGTGAATAAAGAATATGCACATGGTAAAAAACATACACACACAAATGTAATTCTTCTTATTATTCAAGTTCTACTTTATAATTTAACTAGCTGATGTACCCGTGCTTCGCTACGGAATTCCACATTGTGAACAGAATTCTAGGTTAGGTAGAGTACATGTTGTGAGCAAGATTGAATTAAATTGCATAGCTCTTAACGTTACCCTAGAAACGCGACCGGGAATTCACCAAACGTCTTTTCTCATATGAAAACTGTGTTAGGGCGCTTTCATTGTAAAGGTAGGCCCGCTTGCCTACCATCAGTCACAATCAGGTTGAGGAGTTTTAATTATAATATCAGACACTCACACTCCACCTGTCTTTTTACATCCTCAGAAGGACTGTCTTAGTCAGGGGCGTAGCCAGGGGGGTGTTACTGGGGGTTAGAACCCCCCCCCCATTGAACTTTCACAAAAAGAAAATAAACAGAAACTGACAGTAAACAATAAACTTCTTTTATGTGATCAAGATAAACTCCCTGCAATCTACTGCTTGTTGAGAGTGTTTGCCACCCTACCTGTCACCACTGCAGCCAGTGAGAGATCATTTTTAACATTAAGACGCCTTAAAACCTACCTCAGAAATACCACAAGTGAAAGTCGACTCAACGGGTTGGCTCCCTTGAACATTCACAGACACATAGTTGTAAAACCAACAGATGTGTTAAATTTATTTTCTAGGAAGCCTCGAAAATTAGATTTTAGATTGTAAACTGAACATACCGTTTGAGATAAAACTGCTGACCTCGATCATATTGTTCTTGTTCTGTATTTTAAAGTAAGAATTTTGTAGTGTATTGCAATCTGAATATCACATACAGTAATTCACTCTTGTATCAGTATCCTTATGACAGTCATGCATGCGCGTACCAGACACGCACAAGCACTTTCATTATGTTATATCTTAATTTTGTTACTGTAACCCCCCCCCCCCATTGGCCGATCCTGGCTACGCTACTGGTCTTAGTGGTTTCCCAACTGAAATGAACTCAGGTCATTACAATGACGTCAATAGGAATGGCACGATTAAAAGCAATGCTCTCGTACGAAATAGTGTATCAAATGAAAAACCACACATTTTCTCACTTTTAACGAACGCTGCCGATCAGACAGTCCAAAGTTCCAGAGCTGGAATGACCAAGCCGCAGGCAGCCGTGACCCCCTGTGGGTAGGGCCGGTAGAATAACACCCACGGTATCCCCTGCCTGTCATAAGAGGCGACTAAAAGGGACCCCAAGGGCTCTGAAATTTGGAGCGTGGGTTGGCGACCACGGGGCCCTCAGCTGAGTCCTGGCATTACTTCCACTTACTTGTGCCAGGCACCTCACTTTCATCTATCCTATCCGACCTCCCTTGGTTAACTCTTGTTCTTTTCCGACCCCGACGGTATTACGTATGGAGGCCTAGGGAGTCTTTCATTTTCACGCCCTTCGTGGTCCTTGTCTTCCTCTGGCCGATACCTTCATTTTTCGAAGTGTCGGACCCCTTCCATTTTTTCTCTCTGATTAGTGTTACTGTATATAGAGGATAGTTGCCTAGTTGTACTTCCTCTTTAAACATTAGTCATCACCACCACCAGACAGCCATGATCCGTGAACACTCTTCGTCTTTTTTCGGGGGCGGGGAGGCGAATAGTGGAGAGTCGCAGGGCAAAAACTGTGTCTTTTTACTAATCTTCTTCGTAGGATTACCCGATGAGTCGGAAAATCTCAATTCAATACACTGGCGGCGGAAAAATCTATCTTACTGGGAGGCAAATTTTCCTCCAAGCCAGAGCAGAAACCCCCTCTTCACTGCTAATTTGAAATAAAATGAATGTAGAATTTAATAAAAATGAAGAGGAAGTTTTTCTTAAGAAACGGCTCTTTTCCGGTTTGAATTTTGAGTTATTTAGTGAATTGTGGTGCTATAACTTGGAATACGCCTAAACTGTAGTTCTAGACCGGGTCATACTACTACTACTGCTACTGAGTGAGCCTCTGCCTTAAGTGGGCATACTGTTCATTCAAAATAGCGCGTCAGAGTTGGGATTGAATAGCTGGTATACTATCATGAACCAGTATGTTACGTACCAGCAGTATCAGAAAATGTATGAACCAGGGGAATGGCATGCTAAAGAAGAAAGTTTTCTAACTCCCCAGCCATTTCCCGCTAATATTCAGTCAGGCTGTTATACCTGGTACATAGCAGTAAATCCATCTATCGGAGTTGAGTAGAAGTATAAGAGACAAAGAACGTCACAACAAACAGTGGTCAATGTAATGTTATTGTTGCTCAATGTTATGCGCTTTCGATATTGTAGGCCTTCATATTTAGTTTTCTTCCGACTCTGAAATACCACTCTTACCATAGTCGGTACGGCAAGACTGAATAAAACACAAATGATCGGAAATTGTATTCTCTATAACTTTTGTTATGTAGTAATTTTCGATAAGACCAATAACATAGGTATTTAAAAATTAAATTTTAGGCGCCTTCCCCTAAACTACTATTTCATCCAGGGTGAATAACATTGTTCATAGTCTAGACTGTAGTTTCTTATTCCCCGACTCTATAGGCCTATACGGATTTTCATTCATTTCTTTAAACCCATTTTCTCGTGGCTCGGCGTTGATAAGGACTTAGCAACAAAAATACAAATTCATGAATATCTGTGTTATCATAGCCGGTACGATAAAAATGTATAAGACATAAATGATCGGAAATTTAATTCTATATAACGTTAGTTATGTATTATTTATCGATAGGACCACTAATAATATAAATATTTGAGAATTAAATTTTAGGCCTTCCCCTAAACTACCATTTCACTCGGCGTTACTGAAATGATTTATAGCCTAGATTGTAGTGGCTCATACCCATACTTTACATACCGATTTTCATTAAATTCTCTTCAGCCGTTTTCTCGTGATGCGTGTACAGACAGACAGACAGACAGACAGACAGACAGACAGACAGACAGACATTACGGAAAAGTAAAAAAGTGCATTTCCTTGTTACAGTGGACATGACCGATACAGAAATACCATTCTTTTCAAATTCTGAGCAGTGTACAGACAAAACTCTTATTTTATATATATATAGATGGGCTACGCTAATAGCGGTGCATCCAGCCACTTTGTGATGGGTCGTGAGTCGTTCAAAATGAACGCTTCACTCCTATGAAGTATGAACTAACCACTCAATTTCAATGAACTGGTAGTTCAAACACTTCACAGTTCTCACACTTCATATCATTCACAGTTCTCAAACTTCATATCATTCAAAACTCATTCGATTTGTCTGTCGCTCACTCTCTCTCTTCCCTCCTCTGACTAGCTACGTCATTCATTTCCTCCTTTACTCCCAGTCCCATCCTACCTGTCAACTCTGTTATTACACCATTAAAGATATATACGAAGACACTGACAATCCGACAGAGTGAGCACAGCAGACATGCAAATAAAATGCTTGCCTTGTGAATCTGGAAGTAAAAAGTGCGCTGAATCCACAGCTGAAAGAGTATCTTCGTTGCAGGAGTGTTCACCTCATACACAACACTTAATTAATTAAACAAAACTGCACTTGGGGAATAGACTCATTAAATAAAAAATAAAAATGAACGGACTTTATACCATTTTTAAAGACCTCAAGCTGGAATCGTCTCTCCTAGAGTGCTTTATGTACGACGATTTAGCTCTTCCACTAGCTTCTCGGCCATCTGCTTCACATCAACACGAATTTCAGAGTTATTGGCAAATCTGCAACACCATCTTTTCAATGACCGAATGAGGAGAATAACTTTTGACGCAGTGACCAGTCTTTCACTGCTCATTTTCTCAGTACAATCTTTGAAAACTTTCAACACTTCGCAGGCTTGTGTTATGCTTGCAATGTCGTCTGCAGAAGCGGTTGTATTGACAATGGACGGGTGGACTCCAATTAAAAATGAGAGCTACTTGTTAGTGACAGCACACTATATGGTGGTGGTGATTATTGTTTTAAGAGGAAGTACAACCAAATACAGTAGAGACAATACGCGACACTCAGCGAGATATCGAGGGACAGCTATAGGAGCTCTCTCTAGCGGGTAGACCTGAGAACTACTGATTCTGTCATACGAGCATGTGTATTTGTGTGTGAAGTTTTTGGTGTTATTTATGCGTTTTCATTGAGTTGACATAATTAAATAGTAGAGTATGTCAATCCTTGATATCTCCTCTCAACATGAGGGGAAAGGTATGTGCTGTGTTTGGCTGCAGTAACTATGAAGTAGGGACGAATGCACGGCCTTTCTTCGGTTACCCTCGTGATAAGAAAATGTAAGTAATATTGTGTTTGCATATATATTTTTCCAGTGACAAAGAGATTATTATAGTAGTTCATAATCTTCTGACCTGCTCGACCTATGTTTTAACTGGCTTAAAATATAATACGCATATTTAATTGTATAGGCCTAGTGCAGCAGTTAACCTTCAATACCGATGTGTTATTGTAGGTGCCATCTGTGGGTTCTGAAATGTCACAGAAGTGATTTGGTTAAGGTGTACAAGAAAGAAGGGACGTTACGCTTATATAAGAATTATACGATCTGTTCAGTTCATTTCCAGGCCAGCGACTTTTAAAATCCTCGACTATACAGCCAAGGGTATGTTACATTTTTACTCTAATTGTACGCAAATATTGCTCAACGCATCACTATCGACAACATTTTCATACTTTTTCTTTTATCCTTCTTCTCAGATTAAAGCCGGGATTGTATAGACTTTCTTTATGTTAGTACGATTCATGTTAAGAGGAAAATTGTCCAGCTTTTAAATGTTAATTCATTGCATCATGTGTATAAGGAATGTGCCGATATTTTTATTGACAAGTGTCTTAATGTGATGATACAATGTTTTTTTAATGAGAAAAAAGACAAACCTAACCGTAAAAGTTCAGACAGGAATGCTAAAGCAAAAAAAGCAATGCATAAATGAAAGATCAAGCCATTTCACAGCAGTCCATTTCACATCTTGTTTATATGTCTAATTTCAGTCTTTAAATAATAACCTTTTAAATAATTCTTCATTCATTTATCCAGAATTGCTTTAGCAACTTCGAAGTTAATATCTCAATAATACTTTCTTTCTAGACGTAATTTATTTATCCATTTTCGTATATGCATTTCCATTGATATTTGAATTTAGCGCGACTTTTCAGGTCAAGTCACTAGGAGCGCCACCGTCGAATTGTCTCCCATTTTAACAAGGCTAAATCCGTAAGTGACGCGTACTGTATTTGGTACAACTAGGCAACCACCCTCTATTAAAACTAATCAGAGAGAAAAAACTGAAGGGATCCGACACTTTGAAAAATGAAGGTATCGGGCAAAGAAAGACAAAGGCCACGAAGGGCGTGAAAATGAAAGACTCCCTAGGCCTCGTGTGCTCTAATAACGTCGGGGTCGGAAAAAACACGAGTTGACCAAGGGAGGTCGGATAGGGTAAAAGAAAGTGAGGAACCTGGCACAAGTAAGTGGAAGCAATGCCAGGACTCAGCTAAGGGCCCCGTAGTCGTCAACCCACGCTACAAAGTTCAGAGTCCCTGGGGCCCCTTCTAGTCGCCTCTTACGACAGGCAGGGGGATAGCGTGGTGTTATTCTACCGCCCCCGCCGACAGGAGGATAACTATATGAAAGATTCATCAAGGTAGATAAATATACATTTATGGCAGTGGTAGTCATATTCATTCTATACCGGATTGAATTTTAAGAGGAAAAAATATTATGATATGATGAATAACGTTGGTATTCCTGGTGTTTTCTGCCGGAGTACAGCTAAAAATGGTATCACGTGGCAGATAAAGACACTGTTGAGTGCATCATGCGAATAAGATGACCCTAGATTAAATGTATTTCCTTCGTTATATCTTTATAATATAAAGATATACTATATCATTATAGCAGTGGCGTATGCTGGGATTAAGACTTGGGCTACCACTAGACTTAGGTTACCACTTTTCGATGGTTGGTTTAGTGAGCGTCAAATCTTCAGCGTTTTGAGCTGCAGCCAGTAGCCAACGGAGAAGCCTGCTGTGTTGTCAAGGCTTCTTGACAGGCTACTGCCCCTGCCTCTACTACTGCCAATGCTCAACCCCTGATCAGTGGAGATGGTAGCCTAAGATTTAGCAAATGAAAGTCTGGCTTTGTGGCTAAAATAGATAGAACGTTCAGTTTCCAGAATCAACCCCCTCATATTGTTAATTCCCCTGGCTCGGAGACAGATTCCATGTCCCATTATTATTATTATTTTACAGCGGTCGTACCCATCGTTCACTGGTTAATTAGCTTCCTCGGGAGATAAGTGGTGGTGTCCGACCCATGATTACGGGTTCGATTCCAACCAACAAAGGAAAACACTAAACCTGAAAGATGGCATTTCATTTTAGCAGATCTACCAATAAAAATAAAACTATATTGCTCCTCTAACAGCAGCCCTGCAGTCTCTTCCTAGAAGGATGTAGAATTAAACGGGAGTGAGGAATACCCGCACTCTCTTATCTATATCATTAAGTCAGAAGTATGAGGCGAGGAAGTATATACGATGAGTAACGCACGGTTGATAGTTAGCAGTGGCGATCTGACGGACCGAAGCCTAGCGCAGCTATCCTCCGCCAGTCCTCGCTCCTATCCGACATCCAGCCGCAAGCCGCATGTGGCGAGTCGACGGGAAAGGGGCGAGAGTCTGGGCTGCAATGTCGGTCTCCGAAGCCTTGCTCTCAGAAATATGTGCGACGTTTTTTCTCACTGCTTTCAAGTTTTGTAAATGGAACAATGATACAGATGCTTATATTATATCGTGCTTTAGACTTCCATAATTCTCAATTGAGATTTGAGCTTCACTGATAGCCTTGGTAGCCCTCAGAATACGCCACTGCATTATAGCTTTATCTTTTCCCTGTCCTTATCAACCATCATCTAGATCCTGTAAGTAAGCAAGCTATTTGGTCCATAATTACATAGCTCTGCATGAAGCTTTATTGAGTGAGTGAGATACTGTGAACGAATTCGCTGCTGAACAACATACTCAGCAGCTTCATCAGGCTTGATTACTTCATGAACGAACTACTTCATTTGAACGCTTCACAGTATAGAGTGTGAATGAGTGAAGTAGTTCATAGGAATGAACTGATTTGACCCATCGCTAAAGCCACTGGAACGAATGTAATTCTTCTTATTATTATTCTTCTACTTCGCTAATAGCGGTGCACCCAGTCACTGGAACTAATGTAATTCTTCTTCTACTTTATAATTTAATGGGTTTCGCTGATAGCGGTACACCCAGTCACTGGAACGAACGTAATTCTTCTTATTCTTTTTCTACTGTATAATTTAGTTCGCTTCGTTAATAGCGGTGCACCCAGTCACTGGAACAAATGTAATTCTTTTTATTCTCCTTCTACTTCGCTAATAGCAGTACAACCAGTCACTGGAACGAATGTGATTCTTCTTCTTCTTCTTCTTCTTCTACTTTATAATTTAATGGGCTTCGCTATTAGTGGTGAACCATGTCACTGGAAAGAATGTAATTCTTCTTATTCTACTTCTACTTTATAATTTGATGGGCTTCGCTAATAGCGGTACACCCAGTCACTGGAACGAATGTAATTCTTCTTCTTATTCTTCTTCTATTTTATAATTTAGTTGGCTTCGCTAATAGCGGTGCACCCAGTCACTGGAACGAATGTAATTCTTCTTCTTCTTCTTCTACATCGCTAATAGCAGTACAACCAGTCACTAGAACGAATCTAATTCTTCTTCTCATCTTCTTCTACTTAATTTAATGGGCTTCGCTAACAGCAGTGCACCTAGTCACTGGAACGAATGTAATTCTTCTTCTTATACTCTTCTACTTCGCTAACAGCGGTAAACCCTGTCACTGGAACGAATGTAATTAGTCCAACGAATACAGGAAAGTGCGAAACTCCAAGTTATAACACAAAAACTCGAACACTTCCTTAAAATATGTCATAACCTTAAAAGGCCAAAACATTCAAGGAACGCCAACTTCGTGAAGAAAGAACACTCATGTGGTCAAAGAATATAGGTTAAATAGCAACAAGCGAACGGAGCGGAACAAAGAATTAGCGGAAGAGAGCTTGTCGACACCTAAGATTCACACGGAAGAACTGTTATCCCGGCTTTAAATTCAATACCAATAACGACACAAACATCACACGGTTAAAATGCCAGTTATATCAAAGAACGTGCTATCGACTATCGTGGACTTGCCTTCGACCCACGCAAACAATCGATTGTACGGAAGTGGAGTGATTATCGGATGTTAACGTTTCAAATGTTTGTCCGCGAAGTCGTAAAATGACACCGTCTATCCGTAAAATCGTAAAATGCTGCAATTTCCGTAAATTTTACAGATAAACCATAAAAGTTGGCAGGTATGCATTCTTCATTCAGATAAACCTCACTTATGCTTCTTTGTGTAGCTGAATTTAAACTCCAAGATTTATCACAGATATTCATTAGTGACATCATTTCGATTAGGTACTAACTTTGTAGAAAGTTTGAAGATAATTTGAACAAATCCGTATGTTTCAAGTTTCCTGTTAACATGAGCTGAAAGCTCTAATGTACTAAGGTAGCACTTTTAAGTGCAACTGTATTGATAAGAACTAAAGGACCACACTGATACATACATTCTGTATTTCTCAGTAAGAATGTTTAGGTGGCCAACTCTTAGATATACACTGAATGGCCAAAAGTCACGGGAAGGGGTGTCCCATTAGAAAGTATGCAATGCCTGAGCATTGCAGCTAAGCTGCGGCGTAGCTGAGCAGTCTGTCACAGTCACCAGTGTCGTGAAGATGGCAACACGTCGTGAGTCAACCGACTTTGAACATGGGATGCATGACACATGGGCCATAGCATTGCGGAGATTATATGCGAATTCGAGTTTCCAAGGTCAACAGTGTCGAGGGTGGATCTTCAATATCAAAGAGAGATTTTACCACCCGTATAAACCACCGCACGGGAAGACCACAGATGTTCAATAAATGGACATCACGTTGCCTCCGCAGAACCATACTGGGCGCTCAACGGGTTACTGTATATCAGACCACCGCCCAGTTGAATGTTGGGAGTTAGGAACATATTTCTACCAGGACTGTAAGGAGGCAACTGCACCACATATGCCTCACCAGCCGACGACCAACTCGTGTCCCTATGCTGACATCTCGACACAGAGCTCATCAACGTGCATAGGCCCACAAACATCGGCACTGGACCATGGAAACGTGGCGGCGTATGGTATGGTCTGATGAATCCCGGTTCCACTTGTATCGAGCTGATGGGTGCGTGAGAGTGTGGCGTATGCCCCATGAAGCTGTGGATCCTGCGTGTCAACAAGGTTGTGTCCAGGCGGGAGGTGGCTCAGTTCTGGTCTGGGCGGCATTCTCATGGTCAAAATTAGGCCTCACTGTCTGGCTCGGGGAGCGCTGATGGGTACATGTCATGTGGACATTCTTTCAGACTATCTGCATCCCTTTCTGGCCCTAGAATACCCTGATGGAGATGCCATGTTTCAACAGGACAATGCGCCATGTTACCGCTCTGTGATGGCAGACACTCCGGTGAAATTACGACCATGGATTGACCCTCCAGATCCCTTAATCTTAATCCAATTGAGCATTTATGGCATGCTGTTGTTGCTGATATATATTCCACAAACGCCGACCAACTACACAAGACAAATTGTGGGTATCAATGCAAGATGCGTAGGTCCAGATCCCTCTAGAATGATTCCAACACCTTGTAGAGTTGATGCCTCACCGTATTCCTGCCGTTTTGAGGGCTCGCACAGGAACAATTCGTTATTAACATTACATTCAGTGTCTTCCCATGACTTTTGGCCACTCACTGTATTTCATTTGAATTTCAATATCTTGAATATAAGAGATGGATCATACATTCAGGAAACTGTTAAATGAAATGCTACCATTTCAAGCGTAAACTGAATAGTGATATTAACGAATCTTCATCATAAAATGCAGTATTAAAACAATATCTTCATATGGGTAACATTAAAATACTAGCTGAAATCCGTCAAGACATGGTGGTCAATGGGGTAAATATTTATTGAATGATTTCCTTACATACATTCCTTTTACATGTTTACATTCCTTTTGCTTTTTGGTAGAAATTGGGAGTAGTGATATTTATTTAAATTTTCTAACAAGAAATTCAGTTGGTCTTCAGTAAATTACGTTTTTTAGGTTAAGTAGGCTAGCTAGGTGTACCTTGTTTCCAATTTAGGTTTAGGAAATACTTTAGGTATTAACTTTAAAAATATTTGTGAATTTCTGTAGGTTCGTTGGTATAATACTTACAAAGGCAGATTATCATAAGGAATAGTACCGTAACTTCCGCCGAAATTGCTCCGGTATTTCGTATAGATATCCGTCCAAACTATCGCGAAGGTAATAATTTACTACATTAAAAAACACGATACGCCTGTAAACTTGCATTTAAAAAGTAGTTAAAGAGATTACACGGTAATAGTTAACAGTCGTATTGTTATTGATTATTGTCGTTCCTCGTGAACAAAGGGAGTAGTGTAGTCAAGTTAATATAAATAAAAATCAGCTGACCTTGTATTCCAATCATTTGTACTTCTGAGTAGGTAGTTAAAGAACCCGTAATTTATATTTCGCTCCCTCGATCTTTCAGTATTTATGAGTGGTTAGCTAATAATAATAAAGTTCATATATCCCAGTAATTGCAGTTCAAGTCCCTGGAGTAGTTTTGATAGAAATATTTGAGAAATTGTAGACAACCTCGTATTTTTCAGTAGGCCTAATTAAGGACACTTTTATTCTCCGTCCCGTGGAGTAGAGAAAATAATAGTAATCCACCAGCTGTAATAATCACATAACCACATTTCAGTAGAATTGTAGTGAAGATAAGGTATAATATATTAGATAGTATCTTGCCAGTTATATTCGTGTTTTTCTTCGTGTACGGTAATCCTTTCGATACTTAAGCATTTAACCAAACGCAGTGTAGTGTAGTGTAGATACATTGTAGTATAGATACAGTATATTCAGATAGTGCCGTATCTTGCCTGCTATATTCGCGTTTTCTTTCGTGTGTGTCTATTAGACCGTAATACTAATAATAATTTGTCTAAGCATTTAGCTTCGTTGGTAATCTTTGAGTACAGTAGTTCTTGCAAATTTCATCGTAATTAGGATACGTCTGAAAATAGTTTAAACATTATTGTAGTGTGCTGTACAGTAGTAGGCCTATACGAGTAATATCCTATTTTTTTTTTTGCTAGGGGCTTTACGTCGCACCGACACAGATAGGTCTTATGGCGACGATGGGATAGGAAAGGCCTAGGAGTTGGAAGGAAGCGGCCGTGGCCTTAATTAAGGTACAGCCCCAGCATTTGCCTGGTGTGAAAATGGGAAACCACGGAAAACCATCTTCAAGGGCTGCCGATAGTGGGATTCGAACCTACTATCTCCCGGATGCAAGCTCACAGCCGCGCGCCTCTACGCGTAATATCCTATTAGAATTTAGTGTGTTTATTTTATTATTGTAAAATATTTGTGTAGTACTGGTGTAGTAGAGGTATCCGTAGAAACTCGTACTAAAATACTGTTGTTGTAATTAGGATAGGCTTAATTGCAGTTTGGAATTGTGTACTTCTTGTGTATTCAGTAATTAACAGCAGTTTTTATCCTGTTAGGGGTTGTAGGATAAATAATAGAGTACGACTAAGTAGTATTGTAGTGTAGTCGTATATAAATTACCTTACAGACGTGTGATCTTTGAGTACTATCCCAGACAATATATCCCTCCGTTCATTTTTTTTTTTGCAAATAAGTTATTTCATTTTCTTCTTTTTTCCCCGTAAAGAATGGCTAAGGAGCGCGACTGTACGAACTGTGGGTGTGGCGAGGCATTGAGGGGTATGAGGGAGGAGTTGGAAGGTTTGAGGGAGATAATTAGGATTCTCACAGAAGACAGGAAGGAAGATAGGACTCCGTCAAATAATGTACAGGTTACAGTAGGTGTACAAGAGGGAGGGGAAGGAAAGGGGGGAATTGTAGAAGACAGGTGGTCTAATGTTCTAAGGGGAAGGAGATTGCAGGCTAAGGGCTCCATTCAGGATCAGAATTCAGGACAGGTGTCTGTGCTAAATCGGTACGAGTCACTCCAGGTAGAACAACAGAGGGAAGATGAGGGACAGGGAACAGTTGGTGAGATGTGTGGAAGTAGGAGGAAGGGAAAAGGTAGGAAAGGGAAATGTAGAGTAGAGGATAGGAAAAGACAGGTGGAACAGGCTCATGGGAAGGAGAAAAGGGAGGAGGAAGTAGCTTCTGCAGCTATCAGGAAAGATAGGGCTGACCAGGAGGGGAGGGGATCAAATGAGGAGGGTAGGGTTGAGGCTCTGGTCATGGGGGATTCCATCGTTAGACACGTGGGGAAAGTGTGTGGAGGAAAGGGTACCAGGGTAGAGTGTTATCCAGGAATTAGGTTGAGGCAGATGTTGAGGAAAGTAGAAGAGAGGGAGGAGGGGAAGGAGAAGGTGGTAGTGTTTCACGTTGGTACCAACAATGTAAGGCAAGCTGATATAAATACCAACATAGTTGGAGATGTGTGAGATCTGGTAAATGCAGCACGGGTGAAGTTTAAGAAAGCGGAGATTGTTATTAGTGGAATACTGTGTAGAAGCGATACTGACTGGAGGGTGATTGGGGATTTAAATGAGACTATGGAGTGGGTATGTGGGAAACTGGGAGTGAAATTTCTAGATCCTAATGGGTGGGTAGGAGATAGGGATCTGCGCTCAGATGGCCTTCATTTAAACCGCAGTGGTACGTATAAGTTAGGAAATTTGTTTGGAAGGGTAATACGGAGGTATATTCAGCGAAACGGGATGGCCTAGGGAGCGGTGATAATGGAACAGGGAACTGGAAAACAAGTAGGGATGAAATAAAATTGTTAGTGTTGAATTGTAGAAGTATTGTAAAGAAAGGAATAGAATTAAGTAACTTAATAGATATATATTTACCAGATATTGTAATAGGAGTTGAATCATGGCTGAGAAATGATATAATGGATGCGGAAATTTTCTCACGGCACTGGAGTGTGTATCGTAGGGATAGGATAGGAAGGGTGGGAGGGGGAGTGTTCATTCTGGTGAAAGAAGAATTTGTAAGCTACGAAAAAGTTAAAGATGAGACACATGAAATTCTAGGTGTAAGGCTCATTTCTAAAGATAATAGGCAACTTGTTATATTTGGAGTGTACAGATCGGGAAAGGGTAACACTGGCGCGGATTTGGAATTATTTGATAGGATAGTCAGCTATGTGGGAAACGACATGGAAAGAAATGTGATTGTAGCGGGAGATCTGAATTTGCCAGATGTCAATTGGGAAGGAAATGCGAACGACAGGAAGCATGACCAACAAATGGCAAATAAGTTAATATGTGAAGGACAGCTGATTCAGAAAGTGATGGAACCAACCAGAGGGAAAAATATCCTGGATGTGGTGCTGAAAAAACCAGATGAGCTCTATAGGGAAACTGAAGTAATAGATGGTATTAGTGATCATGAAGCTGTTTTTGTGGTAGTTAAAAATAAATGTGATAGAAAGGAAGGTCTTAAAAGTAGGATTATTAGGCAGTACCATATGGCTGATAAAGCAGACATGAGGCAGTTTCTAAAAAGTAACTAAGATCGGTGGAAAACGGTAAATAAAAATGTAAACAGACTCTGGGATGGGTTTGAAGAAATTATTGAGGAATGCGAAAACAGGTTTGTACCTTTAAGGGTGGTAAGGAATGGTAAAGACCCACCTTATTATAATAGAGAAATAAAGAGACTAAGAAGGAGGTGCAGACTGGAAAGAAATAGAGTTAGAAATGGCTGTGGAAGTAAGGAGAAATTGAAGGAACTTACTAGAAAATTGAATCTAGCAAAGAAGGCAGCTAAGGATAACATGATGGCAAGCATAATTGGCAGTCATACAAATTTTAGTGAAAAATGGAAGGGTATGTTTAGGTATTTTAAGGCAGAAACAGGTTCCAAGAAGGACATTCCAGGAATAATTAATGAACAAGGGGAGTGTGTATGTGAGGATCTTCAAAAGGCAGAAGTACTCAGTCAGCAGTATGTAAAGATTGTTGGTTACAAGGATAATGTCGAGATAGAGGAGGAGACTAAGGCCAAAGAAGTAATAAAATTTAAATATGATAACAATGACATTTACAATAATATACAAAAGTTGAAAACTAGAAAAGCGGCTGAAATTGATCAGATTTCTGGGGATATACTAAAGGCAATGGGTTGGGATGTAGTACCATATCTGAAGTACTTATTTGATTATTGTTTGGTCGGAGGAGCTATACCAGATGAATGGAGAGTTGCTATTGTAGCCCCTGTGTATAAAGGAAAGGGTGATAGATATAAAGCTGAAAATTACAGGCCAGTAAGTTTGACATGCATTGTATGTAAGCTTTGGGAAGGCATTCTTTCTGATTATATTAGACATGTTTGTGAAATTAATAACTGGTTCGATAGAAGGCATTTGATAGGGTAGATCATGGGAGACTACTGGCAAAAATGAGTGCAATTGGACTAGACAAAAGAGTGACTGAATGGGTTGCTATATTTCTAGAAAATAGATCTCAGATAATTAGAGTAGGTGAAGCTTTATCTGACCCTGTAATAATTAAGAGGGGAATTCCTCAAGGCAGTATTTTCGGACCTTTATGTTTTCTTATATATATAAATGATATGTGTAAAGGAATGGAATTGGAGGTGAGGCTTTTTGCGGATGATGTTATTCTCTATAGCAGGGCTGGCCACAACGAGGCTTGCGAGCCGCATGCGGCTCTTGAGTCAGTTTTGTGCGGCTCTTGAGTCAGTTTTGTGCGGCTCTTGACACCAACCTCAGAGTTAAATTAAATAATATAATTAATGGAATCTAACGACATCTCGCGGCTGGCGTCAGTCAGTAGCAGTGATGTGCGGCTTAACGTTATTAGCGCTGGGGGTAAGTGGTAAGACATGGGAGGTGAAGATAGTCCCGGCGCCTTCCATTTGATAGTGCTTTGAGCGGGAGTGTGTGTCAGTGAGCCAGTGTCGTGAGGCGAAGCCAGTTACGTTCACGTATAGGCAGTAGCGAGTGTCAATACTTTTCTGAGTGCTGTTGTGTGCTGTTTCAGTACAGTATTAACACTCGCTATTGCCTATACGTGAACGCGACTGGTTTCACCTCACGACACAGGCTCACTGACACACTCTCCCGCTCAAAAGCAATATCTTCCTTGTAAAGATATTTCTGAATTGACCCAGATTGTATTTAGCTTTCATAGCAAGTTGAAGCTTTTTGGGAAAGACCTTCAGATTAAAACATTTTCTCACTTCAAATGTTTGAAGAAAATTACTGAAAGCCTTCCTGGCGTTCAGGTGGAAACTGAAGATTACATGAGTAAAATGTCTGGCCTTGCTGAAGAAATCAATGGCAGATTTAATGATTTGAGATCACTTAAACATTCATTTTCATTCCTGGAAAATCCTTTTTCTGTTGATGTTGTGCGCGATGGCAGTCCTGTTTCATCACCAATAATAAAGTATACAGCAGCTGTAGAGATGGACCTACAAGAACTGCAAGAGGACGAAGGATTAAAAGGACCCAAACGAAGTGGAATTTCTACCATAGAATTTTGGAAGAATGTTCCAGAAGAAAAATACACACTAACAAAACAGTGTGCCAAAAGTCTATCCTCAATCTTTGGGACTACTTATGTGTGTGAATCACTGTACTCAACAATTAAATTCATTAAATCTACATATAGATCTGAACGAACAGATGAACATTTAAGTGAACTTGTGTAAACTGCGCTTACCAATTATCAGCCAGATTTGAAAAAAAAACTAACAGCAAAAATGAACACTCAGAAAAAGCACTTCTCAAAAGTAAAATCTCGTTCCTTGATGTGTACCTGAAAATAATGTTCTGTGTAGCGTAGAAAATAAACGTTCCTTCATTTGTTATAAAATGAAAAACGTGTCTTCATTTTATACACCATTTCCTAAACATGCTCCAAATTTTTTGTCTCCTAAATTTGCAGCTCCCAGAAGTAAGGTTAGTGGCCACCCCTGCTCTATAGAGTGATAAATAAGTTACAAGATTGTGAGCAACTGCACCGTGACCTCGAAAATGTTGTGAGATGGACAGTAGGCAATGGTATGTTGATAAACGGGGTTAAAAGTCAGGTTGTGAGTTTCACAAATAGGAAAAGTCCTCTCAGTTTTAATTACTGCATTGTTGGGGTGAAAGTTCCTTTTGGGGATCATTGTAAGTATCTAGGTGCTAATATAAGGAAAGATCTTCATTGGGGTAATCACATAAATGGGATTGTAAATAAAGGGTACAGATCTCTGCACATGGTTATGAGGGTGTTTAGGGGTTGTGGTAAGGATGTAAAGAAGAGGGCATATAAGTCTCTGGTAAGACCCCAACTAGAGTATGGTTCCAGTGTATGGGACCCTCACCAGGATTATCTGATTCAAGAAGTGGAAAAAATCCAAAGAAAAGCAGCTCGATTTGTTCTGGGTGATTTCCGACAAAAGAGTGGCGTTACAAAAATGTTGCAAAGTTTGGGTTGGGAAGAATTGAGAGGAAGAGCTGCTCGACTAAGTGGTATGTTCCGAGCTGCCAGCGGAGAGATGGCGTTAATGACATTAGTAGACGAATAAGTTTGAGTGGCGTGTATAAAAGTAGGAAAGATCACAGTATGAAGATAAAGTTGGAATTTAAGAGGACAAACTGGGGCAAATATTCATTTATAGGAAGGGGAGTTAGGGTTTGGAATAACTTACCAAGGGAGACGTTCAATAAATTTCCAGTTTCTTTGAAATCATTTAGGAAAAGGCTAGGAAAGCAACAGATAGGAAATCTGCCACCTGGGTGACTGCCCTAAATGCAGATCAGTATTGATTGATTGATTGAGTATTGATTGATTGATTGATACTTTATATTTTACCAGTTTCTTTACGTCACACCAACACACATAATTCTTTTGGTGTTGATGGGATAGGAAATGCCTAGAAGAGGGAAGGAGGCAACCTTGGTCTTAATTAAGGTACAGCCCCGGTATTTGCCTGGTGTAAAAATGAGAAACCACGGAAAATCATCTCCGGACTGCCAACAGTGGGGTTCGAACCCACTATCTCCCGAATACAAGCTGATAGCTTGCCACTTGCTCGGTGCATTCTTTGTACCTCAAACCTTGTACCTTTCAGCACCATTGCAACTTTAAAATATCGGTCTCTCGACACTGCAACATTTAACTTGCCATGGCTGAAAACTGGATGAGGTAAATAGAGACCTTCACATCCCTTGAGGTTTACTGATCATGATGCAAAATGACAAATGAATGGAAAATTGATGCCTCTTGAAAGAAAATGGGAGTGTTTTTTTGGATATTGGTAAGTCAGTTCGAAGGATCAGAGCTCTCTGTCAAGATTTATCTCCATTTATTATTTCCAAATCTAATCAATTTTCGTACATACTTCTTAGAATTAGGTCCTAATCTGGTTCCATTTAGGAGCCATTGGGAAACATTCTGATTTCTAAGGAGCATAAATATGGTTCCAGTTTTTAGAATAACAATATATTGAGGCAAACCATTAATTCCAAGGAATGCAAGAATTATGTAGGAAATTGAAGTAGCTAGCTTTCATCTTCAGTATTAATCTGTTGACACTAGTGTAGTTTTTTGAACTACTGGGTATAAGCCCAATGACTTTCAAATGAATGAATTAAGAATGGCAACCTTCGAGAAAATGATGACATCTTTCACAGAAGTGACCGTTTTGCTATAAATTTCAATCACGATATCATCATGTGCTAAAATTTTGGCTGGTAGTTCAATAACATATGATCCATCACCATATTCAGAGTAGAGCTGGGACAGATACAATACAACCGCTTTATTGCAACTATTTCGGTAACACATCCGTTGTTGAATGAAACTGTTGCAAAAATAAGTAACAGTTTGCTGTTGTAGTGCTGCTCAGCTGTAGTGTTCCTCACCAGCACCGTTTCACAGTTTTACAAGCGGTACATATACAAACTGGGATTTGCGATCATTGCATTTCTTGAAACTGCGGTTTTCCAATGTAATAGAATAACTCACAGGTCAGGTAGGCCATTCTGGAGATTTGCGCTGCTATTGGCTGATGAGCTTGATGTCACTAGGAGTAAGAATACAGTGCTACACTAGATTCCTAGGCTTGAGTGTTGCAAAGTACCGGTACAGTTAGAGGCGTATTTCCTGAGTTAATCTTGTTTGTTATTCTGATTACACTCCACTCGGTCGTGAAATACTAAATTAATGGAATTTTAGATGCCATAACATTTATCACTTAATAATAAGAAAACAAGCAACTTCAAATCCATCCTGGCTCAGTTTGGCGGTATTTGATGGTGTTCAAATACATCAGCCTCATGTCAGTAGATTTACTGGGATGTTAAAGAACTCCTGTAGGACAAAATTCTGGCACCTCTGCATCTCCAAAAACATGTTATCGGATCAAATCCAAATTTGACACAATATATCATGAAATGTTTTATACATTGCTTATAAATTTCAGAATGTTATATTTTGAAGAAAAAAATGTGTGGTCAGTCTTGTAAGATAATTATGTTTGGCTCAGGGGATTGTAAAATTGATTTCTTAGTCATGTTGTAATCTTTATATATTGCATATTTATGCTATATGACTGAAATACGTAAATTAATTCACTTCTTTTATATCAGTTTGTATTGGATTGTATTATATGGATCAATGGCTGGCCAGTACAGAGAAAGTCATGAGATATTGCTGTGGTTTACCCAAGTTGATGTACTACCTCATTTCTATCCATATCAGTAGGAGTATATTATTTTGCAACAGTTTTATACATTATTTTGCAACAGTTTTATAAAACAGTTGTCTGTTTGCAACTGTTTTGGCGACAACCGTTATCTAATAGCAACTGTTTTTCCGAGTACTAAAGTACAGCTGACCAGTAAGACATCTGACAGTGCATGCATGCCTACTCCACTTCCTCCTCCTCTATCATGCTTGGTACTCAGCACTTTCATGGTTCAGGCGGCCTTGAAGCACTGGCGAGCGCATTAACCAATCAGAACGCTACATTTTTCTTCAATAATGTAAAAATATATGGCAGGAAATTTTTATGCTTTTCAAGACACTCTGCAAATCTACAGGTCAGGATCTTTCATCAGAATGCTTTACAATACAAATTGGTTCTGCCGTTCTCTCAGATTCAATGTAACAAATATCTGCCTAGTGTGTTAAATACTGTATACTGTATATAGATGATTATGAATATTTGTTAGTTTGGAATCCATTCATTATTTATTATTAAACTCATCCACAAATTTATTTATTTATTTATGTATTTATTTTTTTAAATTTTATTTATTTATAATGATACAAATGGATATAGACTGACTGAATTCAGAGTTTAGCATGGAATTTCATTGGTAGTTAGTATATTTTAAAATGGTATGTGTAATGTAACTGCATGCTATAGTTGTGAGTTGCTTCAAATTTTATGTTAATGGTTTCATGACACAAATATGTGCTTCAATATTTGCTCACAACTATGGCTGCAATTATTTACTGTTTATTTTTTTCCTTAATGTTGGACAGTGGCATATTTTGAAATTATAGCCTGAGAGGGTTTCAGATCTTCAGCTAAACTTCAAAATGTCCTCTTCTTTTATTAACTTAGAAAGTATTAAGAGGAAATGATGGCTGGTTATGTATTAACTTAATATTGTAATTTAAAGTAAATCCGTTACTATTACAGTACAACTCCCTTTCAGAATTTAGGGAACTCAGGCTAGATTTTGAGTTCCAAAACTGTTCCTGTTGGATATGCCACTGACTAAAAAAGAATTGTTTGCATTCAAATAAATAGAACATATTTCTTTATATATTAGTAGGACTGCCAGATTCCTTAGAAGAATGTATGATGCTGGTAGTAGATTTTCCCTTTTTATTCCTTTTAAGTGCAACTTCTTTCATGTTATTTGCTTTACTAATCCTCATGTTTACTAAAGAGTGTAGCCATCCTGAATATTATGTGGAAATCAATGCTATTACCAGATCACAATTGACAATGTTGAGTTTGTAGTGCATTTTCATCAATACATTTCTATAAATTAGGTCTAATCACAAAATACAATACATATCATACAAAATACCTGTTTTACCTTAGTCCTTAAAACAGCCCTGTAGAATATCAAAATTACATATATTACGCTCCCTATAAAATGCACCATGGAAGATTTAGGAGGACTAATGTAGCTGTTTGTGTGAAACTTATTAGCAAATAGATAAAGGCTTAGAAAATCAATTCCTTAATATTTTTCTACCATAAAATTTAAAGTATGTGTAATTATATGTAATTATATGTTCTTAATTAAGCTATGAAGGACTTATGTAGCATAGTGATATTTTCCTTGATAACATGTAACGAAAGAACATTCATAGCTCTCATACCCATAGGCTATGTTTTATTCCATACTGCTCTCAACCATATTTCCGGTTTAAGTAGTATTTCTCTATAATTGTGATACAAAATGTGTCAACAAATTCCTTTTGCCCCTGGTATTCATATGAAAGGTTTAAAATAGAACAAAGCTTTTAAATTGAGTCATGTCAGGTTTCCAAAATGGCAAGAAATTTCCTTCTGGGCATCCTTCATTTTTCTCTAGTCTCCAAGCTTGTAAGCGCTACTACTACATTCATGGATTCAAAATGCAGGAAGCTTAAAAGCCCATTGTTGAGCATTTTGAAGAAAATTTGACAGTTTCCTCCCATTTAAACATTTGAATGCTGTCTTTCTTATAACATTTGGTTTCTTTTTTTCCAAATTCAGCTTCAGATATAAATGCAGATGATGATCAAGATGAGGTAACTCAAATAAAACAACAACAACAACAACATTTTTCATCCTGGTTAGAGAGAAAGGATCTTAATAGGATCATAATGACTTCTGTTCATTAAAGAATGTCTACTTTGAACACTTCTAGTGACATGGACTTTGTGATTTTCCAAATATGTTAATAATTGGCATTTAACCATATCTTAAACTTTATTGATGGTTTCATTTATTTGCATAAGAGTGAAAATCAGCCACACAAATATTCCATCTGTCAAATTTACTTAATATTGTGGGTGTACAAGTAAAGCATGTTAAGTCAGTTTTTGAGTTTCACATTGCCCTTTAGTGCTATTCTACATACAGTACTCTACCATACCTATTACATAATTTTAAAGATAAATATTCCTATTCTTATCCTAAAATCAGATATTGGCAATGAGAGATTGAAAACTTTAAAATGTCTTTTTCTCAGAATTAAGATATTTGGCTTAATATGTTTTACTTGTAAACCCACAATATACAGGGTGATGAAAAATGAATACAACATTGCTTGGTATGTTGTACGGGATGGCAAATTGATCATTTTTCAAGAGGGACTCATATGTGGAAATGCATGGTTTGGGTGCTGTGGAGCATCCAAGTTTGAAAACGCTTCAGACATGGTGATTGGTATGCGTTTCACATTTTGTTAAGAAACCTCCATCAACCCCACCAGAGCATCACAACATGTGTTGTTACAAAAGATTTTAAAATTGTTGATGTCCAACTTTTATATTGAGCCTATATCATCAGTGCAGAGATTGGCACATATTGTCAAAGATCTGTTTTTTGTTTGTTTTAAAGATGTTATTGTTTGGGGTACTATCAAAGGTATGATGTATGAGTCTCCTGAGACTCCTATATCATCAAAGGAGGCCTTATCACGAGAATCCATGCATCAGCTGAAATACTGAGCACACAACCATATGACTTTGACCATGTCCTCAAACTTTGACACCACACAGCGCCCAAATCATGCATTTTCAGATGAGGTCCCTTCTTGTAAGCTGATCAGTTTGCCTCTCCGCACAACATACTACACATTGTTGCATTCGTTCCCTTCCTACACAACACACCACTGATGGAGACTCTATCAAGTTGTAGGTCGACAATTTGAACCCCACTTTGTAATTTAATGCACAGTGTAATGCTCTTGTTAGGTTGGTGGAGGTTTCTTGACAAAACATGGATTGCACACCAATTGCCATGTCTGAAATGTCCTCAAACTTTGACGGCACACAGCGCCCAAATCATGCATTTTCAGATGAGGTCCCTTCTTGCAAACTGATCAGTTTGCCTTCCCGCACAACATACTACACATTGTTGCATTTGTTCCCTTCCTACACAACATACCAAGTGTTGTTACATTCATTTCACATTGTACTGCTAAATCTTGCAAAAAATTGAAGAATCTGAACATCTGTAATACTGTATTCTACACTTCACTCTTAAAATTTATTTTTCCCTCGTCAGATCAAACTTTTGAATAACATTACTTCAAAGTGCATTGATATTTCAGTAACTGGCATGGAAAGAAAAGTGAAACAAAAAAAAAGACAAAAAACAGGAAACAATAAACTGTGCTGCCACAAATTTTTGTAGTTATGCTCCCAGTGTAACGGATCAAACACCCTATATAGATAATTAACAACAATTGCATGCTGGACGCCAGGCTTCGAAATTATATGTAATTTGAAACCGAATTTAGATATAAAAAGTACTAAACATAATTTAATGAGACTATCCCGGTCGTGAGGTATAAGGATACTGACCATTAAATACCATGTGGAAAAGCATAGGAAACCTACTAAAAGTTAATTATTTAATGATGTAAAAAGAAAAAAGTTTTATTCCCAAAAAAGATGAAATTACGTAAAAACGAGTTTTTTTACGAAATTTAAAAATGACTGACTGAGATTACAATTCAATACTACACGCGCAGACTTGCGATAACAGGGATAACTCGTGGTCACCAGAGGTTGATCTCTTCGTCGTCTGCTTCCGTGGTTGATCATTGTCGTCCCTCTTCCACTAGCATCATCCTTGGCCTCTGCTTCATGGAATGGATTCCATCCTGAATCTATCACTCCCTATTATGCTGAGTACCAAAAACATAGTACCAGCCTTACAATGTGAAATTCCACATCGGAATTAATTGAATAGAGAGAACGGAAAACATCCAGTCCTTCTATCTTATATGAACTTGTCTTTCTAAGTAATCTGAGTAAGTCTCACAGAGCTGATAAGAAATGTTGAGTATAAGCAAAGTGATGCACTTAGATAGCAGAGTGACTCTCTAAAAGCCCGTGGACTACCTGAGAATGGAGACTCAAGAAAGCTGGATGTAGAATGCTGAATGCAGAATACAGAATGCAGAATACAGAATGATCTTCACCATGCAGTGTAGATCTATATAAATCCTCTTCATATTCCCACTTCCTCCCTTGTAACATGACATCTCATTCCAATGAGGGCCGATATACGTCACCACCCTGTCGATATATAGATGAAGTGCCTGTCCTTGACAGAAAAAGCCCTCCTAATAGGAGCACGTGATATGGGGTAATTTAGAGTCCCAACAACGAAATTATGTATCTTCCTCTTGCTGTTGCATACGTTTCCAAGAACCATCCAAAATTAACCTTCCTGGACTATTGCGAGACACCAAGTAGCCTGTTAGCGCAAGACCTGTCTTGACATTACCACGGAACATTCTAATATATTACAATTAAAAATTATTTCTCGTTCTTATGTACAATTACATAAATGATGATGATGGACGTTAATAATGAAGAAAATTACATACATGATATATATACAATTAATTCGGGTGGGCAATCAAATTATATAAATGTCGTGGCGACCACGATTATTACACCAGGAGAACAAAATGGCATCTCTGTACGTAACTGGTTGACTTTAGTTGTCTGTAAATATCTATTTATCTTTGCCTATGATTACTATTTAGACAGTCCCTTTACAGTTACTTTCACATTTACAGTCACAGTTACTTTTGCTTTTTTAAAAATGAAGAATAGTTGAAGCATTCAATCAATCAATCAATCAATCAATCAATCAATCAATCAATCAATCAATCAATCAATCAATCAATCAATCAATCAATCAATCAATCAATCAATCAATCAATCAATCAATCAGTCAATCAATCAATCAATCAATCAATCAATCAATCAATCAATCAATCACTGCTGATCTGCATTTAGGGCAGTCGTCCAGGTGGCAGATTCCCTATCTGTTGTTTTCCTAGCCTTTTCTTAAATGATTGCAAAGAAATTAGAAATTTATTGAACATCTCCCTTGGCAAATTACTAACCCCCCTTCCTATAAATGAATATTTGCCCCAATTTTTCCTCTTGAATTCCAACTTTATCTTCATATTGTGATCTTTCCTACTTTTAAAGATGCCACTCAAACTTATTTGTCTGCTTATGTCATTCCTCGCCCGCCATCTCTCCACTGACAGCTCGGAACATACCACTTAGTCGAACAGCTCGTCTCCTTTCTCCCAAGTCCTGCCAGCCCAAACTTTGCAACATTTTTGTAACACTACTCTTTTGTTAGAAAATACACAGAACAAATCGAGCTGCTTTTCTTTGGATTTTTTCCAGTTCTTGAATCAAGTAATCCTGGTGAGGGTCCCATACACTGGAACTAAACTCTAGTTGGGGTCTTACCAGAGACTTATATGCCCTCTCTTTTACATCCTTACTACAACCCCTAAATACCCTCATAACCACGTGCAGGGATCTGTACCCTTTATTTACAATCATATTTATGCGATTACCCCAATGAAGATCTTTCCTTATATGTAGACCTAGATACTTACAATGATCCCCAAAGGGAACTTTCACCCCATCAATGCAGTAATTAATTGTACCATCTTATGGATGAACTACCACATTACTTGAAATTCCCCAACCCCTCCCCCTTTAATAGGCTGTTAGTACATGACTTGAGGAATACTTATTGACATTTCATTATGATGACTATCAGAGTTGGGAAGTAATTGAGTAAAAATAATTGAATTACTTGTGATTATTATTTTGTTAATAATTTTTACTCATAATCATTACTTTTCACAAACTGTATTTTTACTCATAATTTACTTCAGAAAATAAAACTGTAGCAATTACATTTTAGTAATCGATATACACTGACTGACAGAGCAAATGCAACACCAAGAAGGAGTGGTCAGAACTTTATGCCAATTGCAGGGTAGACTGACGTCACTGAGGTATGCTCATGATGTGAAATGCGCCGCTGTGCTGCGCACGTAGCAAACGATAAATGGTACACACGGCTTTGGCGAATGGCCCACTTCATACCATGATTTCTCAGCCGACAGTCATTGTAGAACGTGTTGTCGTGTGCCACAGGGCACGTGTATAGCTAAGAATGCCAGGCCGCCATCAACGGAGGCATTTCCAGCAGACAGACGACTTTACGAAGGGTATGGTGATCGGGCTGAGAAGGGCAGGTTGGTCGCTTCGTCAAATCGCAGCCGATACCCATAGGGATGTGTCCACGGTGCAGCACCTGTGGCGAAGATGGTTGGCGCAGGGACATGTGGCACGTGCGAGGGGTCCAGGCGCAGCCCGAGTGACGTCAGCACGCGAGGATCGGCGCATCCGCCGCCAAGCGGTGGCAGCCCCGCACGCCACGTCAACCGCCATTCTTCAGCATGTGCAAGACACCCTGGCTGTTCCAATATCGACCAGAACAATTTCCCGTCGATTGGTTGAAGGAGGCCTGCACTCCCGGCGCCCGCTCAGAAGACTACCATTGACTCCACAGCATAGACGTGCACGCCTGGCATGGTGCCGGGCTAGAGCGACTTGGATGAGGGAATGGCGGAATGTCGTGTTCTCTGATGAGTCACGCTTCTGTTCTGTCAGTGATAGTCACCGCAGACGAGTGTGGCATCGGCGTGGAGAAAGGTCAAATCCGGCAGTAACTGTGGAGCGCCCTACCGCTAGACAACGTGGCATCGTGGTTTGGGGCGCTATTGCGTATGATTCCACGTCACCTCTAGTGCGTATTCAAGGCACGTTAAATGCCCACTGCTACGTGCAGCATGTGATGCGGCCGGTGGCACTCCCGTACCTTCAGGGGCTGTCCAATGCTCTGTTTCAGCAGGATAATGCCCACCCACACACTGCTCGCATCTCCCAACAGGCTCTACGAGGTGTACAGATGCTTCCGTGGCCAGCGTACTCTCCGGATCTCTCACCAATCGAACACGTGTGGGATCTCATTGGACGCCGTTTGCAAACTCTGCCCCAGCCTCGTACGGACGACCAACTGTGGCAAATGGTTGACAGAGAATAGAGAACCATCCCTCAGGACACCATTGACTCTGTACCTCGACGTGTTTCTGCGTGCATCGCCGCTCGCGGTGCTCCTAGATCCTACTGAGTCGATGCCGTGCGCATTGTGTAACCTGCATATTGGTTTGAAATAAACATCAATTATTCGTCCGTGCCGTCTCTGTTTTTTCCCCAACTTTCATCCCTTTCGAACCACTCCTTCTTGGTGTTGCATTTGCTCTGTCAGTCAGTGTATATTGCTCCAAAACCTTGGCAATATTGGAGCCATAGCACTCACAAGGCATAAGTTGAGAAGATGCTGGTGGGAATCTGCTATTTGTCTACATTTCACCATTTGGCCCTGTCTAGGACATCCACACCTAGTACCGTTGGGGTCAGGAAGGAACAATATATGACCAAGAGAGGTCAGACAGGAAATATGAAACCGAGGAGTCTGGCACAAGTAAGTGGAAGCAATGCCAGAAGACTCATCTAGCGGAACCATAATCGCCAACCCACGCTCCTTAATCGAGAGTCCTTGGTTCCTCTTTTAGTTGCCTTTTACAACAGACAGGAGATACCATGGTTGTTATTCTACCGCCTCCACCCAGAGGGGTTATGTGGTCAATAATGGAGCCGGAATAAACATGTGATGGCGAAGGGGTTAAGGAATTTCTATTCCCCTATCTGAATAAATATTTTGAATTAGTTCTGAAAATAATGAAAACAGAGAAGCAGCAGGCAAACTTTAATTGGGGGCAATCATTTTTAAAGTCTGATTATTTTCACCAAGTGATTATAGCCCCTTAATCTCTCTATGCTAAAAATCACAAAAATGGGGTAATATGTTTTCCTTGCAAACTATAGTATCATTCCATCCCCATGTAAAAAAGGTTAGTGTTTCCCTAAAGACTCATATTCTGTGAAGGACTTGTATTTGTAATTAAGTAATTTTATCCTAAGGTAACTGAAATTGTGCCCAATTACTTTTATTTTATACTTCCCATCACTGATGTCTATAATAAAGTAGAAAATGATGGCACTTAAAAAAATAAACACCACATAATTACTACCATATATCTGGATGGCTACTTGCAACTCCATAATATTAAATTCTTAAATTTTGAAAGAATAAGTTCACAAGCACCTACACAATGTATCTTTGTCAGTACAAGTAAAGAGAAAAGTTTTTCCTAATTAATTTTGGTCTACCAACAGGATGTCTGGCAACCCTACTTCAGAGTAAATTGTAACTTGAGATTAGAAATGTAAATTTACTCTTCATAATTTTTTTGGGTGTATATGTTACCTTGTGCATACAATATTTTCACACTTGCATCTCTGAGTTTATTACTGATAATGGCTTTTTTGTAGCTTAATTAATTTTTATGTAATTGTGATGAATTCATTCTGGTTGAATGTGGCAATATTTTCTGTGGGAAAACTCACATATGTAGTCTGGTTGAATATTTTAACTTGTTCTTATAACTTTATTCATTTTGCTTCACTTATCCTGCAGATGTTAACTAACATATATTAAGTATTATGAACAATAAGAGTAGTTTGAAGCTTCCCTCTTATAATAACAGTAGCTCCTCAGTAGCTCTCTCTATATTTATGCTGTTGTCTTCTTTATTTCTTGGTCTTGCTGTCTGTCAATTTTCTAATATGGAGGTAAGTAGTTGTAAATGACACTTAACCACCCATAGTACGGTATTGAGTTTATATTAATTCTCAGAAACAAAACACACATTTTTTTACCGTATGGACAGGGAATTTTTGAGTCTGTAAGATAATTTGTTTGCATCTTTTGAAGTTATCACATATTACTTCTCACACTTTCCTATCAGATATTCCTTGCATTTTCCTGAGCTTTGTTTTCTGTAGTCTGATAATTCTTTGCATTATCGACATTTCTTTATATCTTCTTAAACCCTAATTTTGGTTCTGTATGCAACACATCAGTGAAGTGACAAGCATGAAGACTATATTTCATCATGTATAGAAACAGTATGCATGAAGCAACCCATGTTCTGCTATGCTTATATAACATCATTTAGTTTTGATTTGCTTTATACATTGCTGTGAATAAATAACCAATCACATCATTGTTATATAAATCATCTATTATGAAATTTTGAATTCTCTGGCTCTCAAGATGCTGTAAAGCCATAGTTGTTAATAAAATTAAAAAAGAATGCACTGAAGTATGATTTGACCATCGTAATCCATTGCAGATGCTAAGAAACAGACCACTTCAAAAAAAGGCCTCATGGTTCGAATTGGTAACTCTGATCCCAGCTCCAGTGAAGTTCATGCCAGCTTGACCTGTTATCCTGACACAGAAAACTTATCAGTTGTAGATAATGGCAAAACGAAGAAGACTACTATGATTACTATTGATCTTACTTCATCACCACATTGTGATAATAACAAAGTGCAATTAATGAGTGATACAAAGAAGATTAAGCCAGAAAATATTGCCAAGTCTGAAGAAGTATTACTATCACCATCACTAATAATGAAAACAATTCTTAATCCTTCAGCACTTTCATATCAGTCTGTTTCCTTTGATAAGATTACATCTTTGGGTAAAAGTGCTGTATGTAATGAAGGATCAAACTCTGCTTTATCAGACTTAAATTCTTCTGCAAGGAGTCAGCAGGAAATTAAGCTACCCGATAAAAAGGTTAAATCTGAGAGCAACAGAGGGTTTCCTGAAAAGGGTAACGATGGAGATGAATGTGGTAAAATGAGAAGTGTACCGAAACTAGTACTGAACACTTCAGATAGAGAGCCATTTACTATACCAAGTCAACTGGCTGCCTTGAAGGAGATGTATTACAGTGGGGATCTGAGTGATGACAGTGAGAGGGCTGATGAGGAGGTGAGATCGTACATGAGTGGAGGTGGTGATGAGGACGACATTGATATCAAGGACGAGGATGCAAGTAGTGTGGTGTCCGGAAGTTGGAGTAGGATGAGAGCCTATCGTAACATCCGCCATCACTTCCACAAGTTCAACACTGGGAACGAGCCCCAGATCAGGGGAATGAAGACAAGAAGTAGTCTCACCAGTATCAATGACCTCAAGAAATTCCAAGATAAGTTCAAAAAAGGTATTGGATGTGTTTATTTAGCTTGCCACACTTGAATCTTCCTAGGAGTTTAAGATCTTACTTACTTTTGGAAAGAATGTCTGCTTCATATAATAAAAATGATAAAAGATAGTTTGCTTACAAATTTTAAGTTATGAATTTTAAATGTATAATACCAATTAAAATATAAGTCATTATATCTTGATAAATAGTTCCTTTCTAAATCGAAGTGAAACTTTTTTCATATTTAATTTTAATACTGGCATGTACTTTTTTAAATGAGGCTGATGCCATCAAATTCCTTTTGTCCTGAGGATCCACTATCCTTGAATTTTAAAAATATATAATTGTACGAAATGTCGACCAGTCCTTAGAACAATATACACTGTCATGAACCATAATTATATATTTGACCTAATTTCCTTGTCCATACAGTTTCATAAGTATTTTATAGGATTGCTATACATTTTAGTTGATAATCTCTTCGATTTCTAATATGTTATGTAATGTACGTGCTTCAACATTTCAGATATGATTGTCTCGAATATTTTGTATCTAAGTTGCTATCAGTGTTTATTTTCTTGTTTTCCTTCCTGGACGTTATACTAATTATTGATTTCCTTTATGTTAGGACATCCTAAACTGGAGGCTAATACTGATGAGCCACATCAGCTCTCCATAGCCAGTACAGTGCTCCCATCATATGATCAAAACCGCCTACGCTCTGTTGAAACACTCATTAGCACAAGGTCTGGACAGCCAAAGATTACATCAATCTCACTCCGATATGAAGGAGATCAAGATGTGGATTCAAAATTTGGTGATCCTCTTATTAAAGACAGTAGAAAATTTAGAGAAAATGGTGAAAGACAGGAATGTTATAGTTTCACCGACTTTAAAGAAGAAGGACGAAATCTTCAAAGTCAACGGACAGAAAATATTGATCATATCACTACATCTTTAACATATGCATCTCCAATTCAAATTTCTCCTTCACAGGGAAGGATCTCCCCTTCAAAGGAGAAAAGTCATTCCCAGTCTTATGTCAAAGATAATTATCATAAGTCTAAAGAAAAGTTATCTCATTTATCCAGCACCTCTACTTATCAAAAGAACAAAGAGTCATCCAGTGGAAAACAGGATAGACTTTGTAAAGGTAACAGTGTACTTGTCAAAGCACGTGTGGAGGAGAATGAATTACATGAAAAAGACAGTAAAAATGTACATAAAAATAAAGAAAATCATCATATTGGAGAAAAAAGTTACATGAATACCATTGACAGGACTACTCATGTGAGGGAAACAAGGTCAAAATCTCCTGCTGATAATGACATGCTTCCTTCAGAGAGAAGAAGGAATTCTTCACCATCGAAAGTACCCTCTTCCCAAGCCGCAACTTCAGTTCACTATCATGACTCTAATAAGGAGAGAACACCATCGCCTGTTACTAAATCTCACCACAAAGCTGGATCTAGAGTTTATGGCCTTTCATCTGAGAAATCCTGCTCAAGAAATTTTAAAAGAATGCAAAACCAAGATGATCATGTAAGTTCTGAATTCAGTAAGGAAACCCTTGGAAGTAAACTTATGAAAGGCACAAATGATGCAACTAACAGATTTTCTGCTCAAAATATTAAGGATGATCAAGAATCCACAATCAGTGACTCGGAGGAGGTATTAACAAATAGTCCTCTAATGATAAAATCTAGTAGCCATCAGGCGGAGAATGTGAGCCAGAAGTATGATAAAGAAGCAAAGGCATCTCGATCTAGATTTGTAAGTAGAGGAAGATCTGTGAGTCCTAACAAAAACCCTAAAATATCCAGTTCTATTAAGTCTAGAAATCTGGCTGACCATAAAGTTTCAAGAGATAGTTCTGAGTCCCCAATTTATGAAAATAGAAGTATGTTTCCTGAAGATGCTGATAATAAATTATCAAGACAGTGTAGAAAAGATGTAACTGAAACAGATTGCACCATTCTAGAGGAACTAACAAGAGCAGCAGACCAAATTCTTCAGGCTGTCAATGGTTATACTGATGATGAATCTACTAGGGCTAGTAGTGAAGACGATGAGCAGAGTGGTAGATACAGGCGAGGCAGGAGATCCATTCAAATAAAGCGCTCTTCTGCCAGTCTTGGAACAATTTCAGAAACACCTGTTCATAAACAGAAAGAGATGCCTGGAAGTGGAAAACAACCTACTGATATTCAAAAGACTAGTAGCACTGTGAGAAGAACTCAGAGGTTATCAAAAACGCGTACTGGTCAGAATTCATCAACCTCTTCAGTAGAAAGCTTTACAAAAGAACTGCGCAGATCCTCCACATCACTGTTGAAAAAGGAACAGTCCAGGGGTGTGGAAGATCGTGGTAAACGAAGACTGACAAATTCTTCAACAAATGCAGCAATGAAAGCTGGAAGTAGAACAGCTAGACTCTTGCAACGAGCAAGTAGTCGAGAAATGCTCCTACAGACACATGCAAGTTCCTCTGAAGATATCATGTCTGGTGCAGAAGTTGAAAATAACAGAAAACCACGTGTTCCAAGAAGAAACCGAACAGGTAACATAAATATAAATAAGACTCCAAGTTTGGCTTCAGTTACCAGCAGTACCAAGAAGACATCTTCACCATCTTCTTCAGGCCAGAATATTTCTTCACCAGCAGCCACACGACTTCAAAGGAAGGATGTAAATGAAGTTCCCAGAGAAAGGTAATAACTTAACTATTTTGCTTATTTCACAAGACTCTGTTAATTCAAATAACATTTTTAAGAATATGCTCAGTTTGCAGGTTAGTGTTGTAAACCAAATGGGCATGTAATCTGTTGAAGGTTTACATAAAAGCAAGCATAAAAAACTACCCTGACATTCGAAATCATTATTCATACTCTTCATGTTGATTTCCTTGTATAGTGACAATAATAATTACATAAAATCACATAGAATTCACTGCTCTATTTTAATGCTAAATTAATTCCCTCACTGAAATGCTTTAAATCATTTGGGAACAGTTATGTTCAACCTTTTAAGACTCATTATAAAAACTGAATTAAAATATACAGGGTGATTCAGCTAAGTTGTCCACCTTAAATACATTCTTATCCATTAATGATAGGCTATAGACATTCTGTTTTTAAATTCTTAAATTGTATTAAGGGGCTCATAAAATATTGTCCAATTCCTCTTGATCACATATGTAATTGCCGAGAAACCAGTAGCATCTTTTTTTTAAAATGGGACTATACTAATTTAATCCAGTAGACCATTTGAGAATTGAGTGACAAATTCAGTGATGTGCTTATTTGGCATATTAGACGAGTACTTTTGGAGATATTGAAGGGTTTCATACATGTAGGTATTAGACAGAAAGCAAACTCCCTGTGATATCCAGTGTATTATCCTCCTGCATGACTCACGCTTTGTTGATAGACACATATACTGAACGTATTCCATACATAGCATATTGTGCATTGTCAAAATGTTTGATGGTCATCCACACTCGTAAGAATAAAATTAGAAGAGACGTTCACAATAAAACATGTGGGCAAGTTTTATTTCATTTTTATGATGAAGATGATGATGATGGTGATGATGATGATGATGATGATTATGATGATGATGCTTGTTGTTTAAATGGACCTAACATCTAGGTCATCGGCCCTGTTTCATTTCAAATTTTAATGTGTAAATTAATTCAATTTTCTCAGGTTTGCCAGTACTGAAAGTGTACAGTACTTATTATTTATCCTACTTATTGTTTATCTTATACAGTAAGGTGGTCTCAGATTTTTCCGCTAGGATACATGAAGAGGTGGAGTGGGGGAAATGCTTACAAGCATAAGAGACGGCATTCTGCATATGCCACCATTGTACGATTATGTTCTGAGTAGACTACTGCTGACGTGGTGGGAAATGTACTACAACAATGAGGAAAAATTGGCCATGCTTCTTATTTTATGGCAAATGTAAAAGAAATGCGATATCAGCGGTAACATTATAAGCGGAGAGGTATACGTTGCGACAGCATCCATCACGATACACCCTTCGCAGATTGTGTAGGAAAGTGATATCCTATGGAAATTTGATGCCTCATGAGAGAAACAGAAACAAACGAGCAACAGGCGAATCAACGACAATAAATGGTCTTGCAGCATTTGTGCACAATCCACAGAAGAACACAAGGGACATTTCGGGGGCATGAGAATAAGCCAACTGAGTGTCATTCATATTTTGCAGTGGCACAAGTACCATCCGCACCACATATAACTTTACCAGCAACTGCATTACCATGATTATGAAAGGAGGGTGGAATTCTGTCGGTCTTTTCTTATGCAAGTACGAGACAATAGACAATTCTTCCAGCAAGTTCTTTTCATCAAAGAAGCCACGTTCAACAACCATGGCAACGTAAACCTAAGGATCGTACACTGCTGGGCTACGAAGAACCCACGTTGGCTGAGGCTGGTGGAACACCAGAGGCAGTAGAGTGTTAATGTAAGGTGTGGGATACTGGGGGACTTTGTGATCAGTCCGTACTTCATGGAAGGTACATTAATTAGTCACAGATACACAGACTTTCTTGAGGATGCACTACCTGTTCTCCTCGAAGATGTTCCGCTCAATATACATACGTGCATGTGGTTCCAACATGATGGGTGTCCTGCTCATTACACACTCGCTGCTAGAGAAGCCCTTAATAGGTCTTTGCCTGATCAGTGGATTGGGCATGGAGGAACAGTTAGGTTGTGAGCACATTTGCCCAATCTGACTCCTACAGATTATTTTCTCTGGGGAACAGTAAAGGACATATTCTATCAGCAAGTTCAGATGACTACAGATGACCTAAAGCACCGCATCATTGCAGCATGCTGTATGATATCGAGCTAAACTCTTCAGTCCATGCATGCAGCTCTCACTAAACGATTGTAGATATGCATTGCTGTTGATGTTTTTGTGACATGAATATGGGCATCCATAATTATTTGGACGTATTTGTTTGTGCATTGGGGTTTTATCTCCCATTATCATCCATCGTTTGGAACTGCTGTTAATTGGTGTGACTGACAATGTCTGTATATTTGAAACTGTTATCTGCAATTATTACACTAGCTGAGATCTTCCAATTCGTTCGATAAGCGAATCGATAATTGCGCACATGCGCATAACTCCCTTCTGCACTGTGCGTTGAGGCTGCTTCCTGGTAGCCGAGGACTTGTTCTCGAGCCATTGTACAAGATGGAGGTAGATTGTCCTGTGTTGTGGAAAACATGCTTGAAGTGTTGGTGTGATGGAGTCTGATACTCCAGGCTGATTGCCATGTAAACTAAGGCTTTTGCCTAAAATTCTTGTGATTTAGTTTTCTGTTTAATATTACTTTTGTAATTTTGTGAAACGTGCAACCTCTGAATTGCTGGGAGCATGTGCTCAATTTTTAACATGACCTAAGGACGTAAGCTATTGGAGTGCATTAATTTGGATACTTAAGTATGTAAATACTGATACCTTTTAATTGTTTTGAAACTTCTCTACTGCTGTGGATTTTTGGAGAAGAAGATATTACCGTAAATTGAATCTGAGTAACAAGCTTCATCATGTGACATTATTGATATTGTGGGAAATTTTGGCAACATTGTCGAGATTGTATCAAGCCAACCTTGCAACTGTAATTTGAAATTACATTTCCCTATTCATGGAGCTTTCGGCAATGGTGTATTTATTAAATTAAACTGGGATCTCTTCTGCATCCAACATTTTCATAATATAATCTGCATCATCAAAATTTTTAAAATGTAATAAGATTTTAGCAAATTCAACCTGGGAATTGTAATTGAATTATCGGGGTAATTTGGAAACTCAGTATATGTGCCTATGAGAAATAAATTATTCTACTCATTTTATTTAATTGAGTTTATTGTTGTGTTAAATTTTCTGCTTCTTAATTTTGTTGGGATATATTATTATTATTATTTTTGATCTGTGTTTTCTTTCTATATTTCCTGGTTCTTGTTTTGTGGTCTCTATTGCACCATTATTTATCCTATGATGCTGCGTGCTGGTTTATTTTTCGTAATGGGATTGTTCCCTGCCGACTTTCAAGGGTGGGTTTATATTCTGACTCATATAAATCTAAGAATTTCATTTTTGTCCGTATTGAACTGAGAATGGAAGATAGGAAACTTAAAAGGGTCCACCTTTTCAATACAAATAAATGTTATAGTTTATTTACAAGATATATTTACACTTGGAACTAGTTTCGACGCTGTTTGGCGTCATCTTCAGCCAAAATGTGGGAAATAGGCATAGCATGTAGACATTTATATTATACAAGGTGTTACATCAGTATGATTAAATGAGAAAACATGAAGACGTGAAGTACAATGTCAGTTTCAAAATGGTCATGAAGGGTGAGTCAAAATTGTATAAACATGAGATAACATAAACACATAAACAAAAAACATATAAACATGTAAACTGTAACAAAACCATGTGGAAGTTCGAGATGATTGGCATTGGAGATTCAAATTATTTCAGACACTCTTCCATTGAATGTTGCCTGCCGCGAGTGTAGTACAAAACATAGGTTAGATTTCAATAAACACAATCGTCTCAAAAATGCACATAACATTTTAAAATATTTGGGTTGAGATGAAATTTGGCAGTTAGGGATTGAAAAATCACTTATTCAATAAGCATCAATTCAAAAAACAGCTGTGAAGGGTGAGACAAAAATTGCACAAGCGTGAGTTTGGACTCGATAAATGCAAAAAACACATGCAACACACTCAAAACTGTAGGTTCGTGATGGATTTGGCACAAAAGGTTTGCATTCAATCATTCATTGAATGGCACTGGTGCGAGTGTAGTTCAAATGCAAGTTAGGATTTAACAGAATTCAAGCCTCTTAGAATTGCACGTGACATCTGAACTCATGGTGCGAGATGAACTTGGCAGTGAAGGTTCGAATTGTAGATATTCAGTAATGCCATTTCAAAACAGTCCATGAAGGGTGAAACAAAAGCTAAAATTCATACGAGTTAGGACTCATTAAATACTACTTTCAAATACAAATAACATATTCAAATTTTCGTAGTACAAGGTGAAATTGGCAGTTAAAGAATTAAAATTTGTAGATATTTCTTCGTCAGGTGCCATATAGGTAACATAGGTAACATTCAATGGAAGAGTGTCTGAAATAATTTGAATCTCCAATGCCAATCATCTCGAACTTCCACATGGTTTTGTTACAGTTTACATGTTTATATGTTTTTTGTTTAAGTGTTTATGTTATCTCATGTTTATACAATTTTGACTCACCCTTCATGACCATTTTGAAACTGACATTGTACTTCATGTCTTCATGTTCTCCCATTTAATCACACTGATGTAACACCTTGTATAATATAAATGTCTACATGCTATGCCTATTTCCCACATTTTGGCTGAAGATGACGCCAAACAGCGTCAAAACTAGTTCCAAGTGTAAATATATGTTGTAAATAAAGTATAACATTTATTTGTATTGAAAAGGTGGACCCTTTTAAGTTTCCTATCTTCCATTCTGACTCATACGCACATTACCGTACTTCCGAGGCCTCAAAACTTTAAATTTAATAACAAGCATTTTGGTCCTCTATTAAATTTTTGTTAAATGAAATGTTAAATTCAATCAACTATATTATTATTATTATTGTAATACCGCAGTGCAGCGAATTGAAATTTGTTCCTCCCATTCCTTTATTATTCTTTTGTTTACGCTCCTCTGCTTAATTCATGTCCGGGTTTTGTTTCTTTTACCTTTCTTTATTTGGTGCGTCACATTCCCTTATCTTATCTCCCGTGTACGCTATATTTTGGGCTGGCGTTGCCAGTTGTTAATGAATTATGAAAGCTTGGCTTGGGTAGCTGTAGGCTCCTGTGCGTGTCATCATTCTGTTAATTGTGGAACGTTATTATTGTTTTCCATTTTGTAATCTGTAATTTGTTTGGGGATTTTTTCTTTCTGCAATTTACTTGTCTGCTCATTTAATTATTTTTGTGTGTAAATTTTGAATTTCTGTTGTTGTTTCATTTAGAATTTTGTGGATGACTGTGTTTCTGGGAAGTTTCAAATATTTGTGTAGAGGGACTGGAAACAAATTTCAAATTAACCAGATTAATTGTAGCCTACCTAGTTGAACTTTCTGGCCAGTAGTATTATAACCTTTTAAGAAATTGATCCATTTAAACATTAATTTTTTTTTAAAATGTCATTTCTCAACTTGCTTATTTTTCAGTACATTGTAAGAATTATAGGAGCTTGCTATCTGAGAGTGACCTCATAACTTTTAATTATTTTAAAACTAAACATTTAACTCCTGTTTTAATGAAGTGATTTACAATTAAATAATTAGTTCTCGGCTTTCCTTGTTTGTCAAAACATTGCAAGAAATTCTGAATCTTGTTATTTAAGTGTTATTCAGGGAATTTTTTATTCTTTAGTAAATATTTTGATTTAACCTTTAGTTAGTATTTTATTTTTTAGTCTTAGTTGCTTTGACCTGGCAACCCCTCAAGTGTTAAATTAAGATCCTGGCCTTTAATCCACATTTATTTTGGGTCCTCTTCCACATTTCATGTTGTATGCTACTGCCCCAAGGTAAGTCATTTTGTACTTTAATGTTGTTCTTTGTTGTTTTATTGCACTCATTTCTTGTGTTCTTGGGCCGTTGCAGTTTTCGAGCACATATTGAACTAGTAACTTCAGTTCGAATTGTCTGTAAGTGAACGAGAACATGCAAAATGAGCATCACCTTTCCATTTCCATGAGCAACAGTACTACACAGACACATTTCTGGAGCCTTTCCTATTTATTACCATTAAAAATGTACATGTTCAGCATACATGCTCAAAATTCACCTGTAGCAGTGGTCAAATTGGTCTGGTATGGCATACAGATAGCAAATTAGGACAACAAAAAGTATACAGGCAGTAGTCATTTAAAAGAAATAATTTCAATGAAATTGTATTTGTTACTTCTGAAGGAATTTACCCTCCACAGCTCACAAATTGTAAAACATGGGTTATATAGATTGTGCTCTTTTTTTCTACTTTGCATGGGCCTTCCCTTTCTTATCGATATCTTTAGTTTTCAAGGGGCCCAACTCTTCATTTTTCTCTTTCAACGTATTTTATTGTTACGAATCATTGGTAATCTCCATGTTCCACCCTTAAATTAACAACCACAAGCATCATCACCAGAAGGAATTTCTACAGTTCCTTGAAACATGATTGAGGGCATGGTATATTATCTCTCTCAGTATATCTCCACTTGTGTTAAACCATCTCACTCGGTTTATTCAACATTTTTCTTTCAAGAACATGTAAACCAAGCGAGGTAGTTTAGCGCAAGTGTGGATGTACCTGGGAGAGACTTAAATATTACCATACACTCAACGACTTTATGAGTGACTGCACATTTCCCTGCATGATGCAAGTGGGTGAAATGAGGCAGAATGAATCATTGCTCCTAAAAATAAAAATACCTTATTTTTTTGTCTGAACAGCAGGTTATGCTATCAGTAATTTATTCCCAACTCAACCACTGCTTGTTGCTAGTGTACTTCGATCTTGCATGTTGGCTTTAGGGAGAAACAAAGAGCCCAGCAATCAATCAATCAATCAATCAATCAATCAATCAATCAATCAATCAATCAATCAATCAATCAATCAATCAATCAATCAATCAATCAATCAATCAATCAATCAATCAATCAATCAATCAATCAATTACTTCTGATCTGCATTTAGAGCAAGACACTCAGGTGGCATATTCCCTATCTGATGTTTTCCTAGTCTTTTCTTAAATGATTACAAAGAAACTGGACATTTATTGAACATCTTCCTTGGTAAGATATTCCAATCCCTAACTCTCATTCCTATAAATTAATATTTACCCCAATTCGTCCTCTTGAATTTCAACTTTTATCTTCATATTGTGATCTTTCCTACTTTTAAAGACACCACTCAAACTTATTCGTCTACTCATGTCATTCCGCACCATCTCTCCAATGACAGCTCAGAAAATACCACTTAGATGAGCAACTTGTCTCCTTTCTCCCAAGTCTTCCCAACCCAAACTTTGCAACATTTTTGTAATGCTGCTCTTTTGTCAGAAATCACCCAGAACAAATCGAGCTGCTTTCCTTTGGATTTTTTTCCAGTTCTTGAATCAAGTAATTCTGGTGAAGGTCCCATACACTGGAACCATACTCTATTTGGGGTCTTACCAGAGACTTATATGCCCTCTACTTGACGTCCTTACTTCAACCCCTGAACACCCTCATAACCATGTGCAAAGATCTGTACCCTTTATTTACAATCCCATTTATGTGATTACCCCAATGAAGATCTTTCCTTATATTAACCCCTAGATACTTACAATGATCCCCAAAAGGAACTTTCACCCCATCAACGCGGTAATTAAAACTGAGAGGACTTTTCCTATATGTGGAACAACTTGACTTTTAACCTTGTTTATCATTATACTATTGCCTGCTGTCCATCTCACAACATTTGGCAGTTGCTCACAATCTATTAACTTATTTATCACTCTATACAGAATAACATCATCTGCAAAGAGCCTTATATCTGATTCCACTTCTTTACTCATATCATTTATATAAATGAGAAAACATAAAGCTCCAATAATATTGCCTTGAGGAACTCCCTTCTTAATTATTAATGGATCAGAAGATATTTGAGGTTAACAACTTAGCTGAATCATCCTGTATACATTGTTATTCAGGGAGGGATTCAGTTAGATGTAAATGTAGTAAGCAGTTTGGCCTATGCTGACAACTTGGTCTTAACAGCAAACTGTACTGAAGTGCTGGGACCTGAAAGTAGGTGCAGTGAGTATGATATGAAAATTATCATTCCAAAACTAGTGATGTCAGTAGGGAAGAAATCTAAGAAAATTGAATGTCACGTCGGGAAAAGAAACTGGACCAGGTAGATCACTTCAAGTATTTAGGGTGTGTTTTCCTATGATGGTAGTATAGTAAATGGTATTGAATAAAAGTGCAGTAAAGCTAATGCAGTGGTTCACAGTTGCAATCAACAGTATTCTTTGGGAAAGAAGTCAGCTCTCGGAAGAAATTATCTTTACACTGGTCTGTTTTCAGATATAATTTGTTGTACGGGAGTGAAAGCTGGGTGGACTCGGGATATCTTTTTCATAAGTTAGACATAACAGACGTGAAAGTAGCAAGAATGATCTCTGGTAAAAAGTATCCATTATTCAGAAAATATGTCAAGAATGCCATAAAAAGCTAACTTATGTAACAAAATGGTTTTCAATTGAACTATTTTAGGAATAACATTCTTATATTACATGGTATTTACATAATTCATGCAATGCTTACATATCTCTTGAAAATAAACATTTTGAATTGTTTCTAAAAACAATTAACAAAATATTTAAGTTTATACATTTCTATCTAATGTGCAATTTTGTGAAATGTTCCTCTATTTAATGATTAGTGGATCAATTCAAATTAATTGAAATAATCAAGTGTCTTCTTTTGAATCATCAAGTCCTTGACAATTGTTTACTCAGTTTCTGTTTCAAGTTGAGATAATAACCAAAGTCCTTCATCTATTTTGTTTTTAATGTTCCTTGCAGTTCTGACATTGAAAACTTTACAGAATTGCAGAATAAATAATTAGGTCTACGGTACACATTTGTCAACTAATGCCAACATATTCTTCATAAGGAGGTAAACGACCGACATATACTGTTAGCTTTGATTGGCTCTGAATGATGTATTTTTACATGTACTATTCTATTACAGTATAGTAAAGTTAGCGTACACAGAGAGGAAAGATTGTTAAGGACAGACACTACCTGGATGGTACATCCCACAGCAATCATTGGTAATAACTTACAGAATTCAATAGGTGCTACATCATGTTGCTGTGTGAATGCTGAAGGTGGTGCTAGCCCATGCCTGAGGAATTTCTGCTATGTTGACCCTTGGCAGAGGTATAGGAGTTATACCCATTACCATTCTTCATGTGATATCTCAGATCGGATCAGTGTCTTCCTATGGATGCTTAACTTATTATGTCTGCCAGTGTTCATTACCAGCCATATGAACATATGCAAGATTTTTTGTAACTACCTTTCCCTCCTTGAAGATAAGACCATAATTTGTTGTCTCTTTTGGTGTATCATTTTGAGAAAGGCTAACCTTTCCTGGGAATATGATTTCTTGTCCTGCT
Source organism: Anabrus simplex (assembly GCF_040414725.1). Taxonomy (NCBI): domain Eukaryota; kingdom Metazoa; phylum Arthropoda; class Insecta; order Orthoptera; family Tettigoniidae; genus Anabrus; species Anabrus simplex. The sequence goes on along the minus strand of NC_090266.1, from coordinate 1,086,391,213 downwards.
GTGATCTAAAATAGTACATCTATTCAGAATCAGTAAATACGTAGGTGGTTTGAAAAGTTCTCGGCATGTACTAGAATTAAGTATCTTACCTCAGTGGAACTGCTTTTATTTTTCAACATAGTCTTCCTGTAGACTAATGCATTTGGTCCAGCGATGTTCGAATGCCTTGATCCCATCTTGAAAATGAGATTCTTCCAGGCCTGCAAAATACCTCTCCAATTCAGCTGTCAGTTCTTCCCTTGTAGAAAATCTCCGTCCACCAAGGAAAATTTTCAGCTTGGGGAATAGATGAAAGTCTGATGGTGCCAAATCAGGTGAATAAGATGGATGTGGCAACAATTCGTACCTCAGTTCATGAAGTTTTGCCATGGCAATAACACTTGTGTGCGGCTGAGCATTGTCTTGATGAAAGATGACCTTTTTCCTTGTCAAACCAGGCCTTGTTTCGTGTATCTTTTCCTGTAGTTGGTCTAGGAGGTTTGCATAGTATTGCCCCATAATTGTTTGGCCAGTAGGAAGGTAATCTATCAGCAGAATGTGTTTTGCATCCCAGAAAACTGAGGCCATGACCTTTCCGGCCGAACGCACTGCCTCTGCTTTCTTTGGTGGTGATGAATCAGCATGTTTCCACTGCTTTGACTGTTGTTTTGTCACTGGGGTATAGTAGTGGACCCAACTTTCATCTGTAGTCACAAACCGGTGCAAAAAATCTTGTTGGTTGCACTGAAAACGGGCCAGACTTTGTTCGGACATTTCCAGTCTGGTGCGTTTATTGTCCAATTATCATGCGGATAATTTTTTCATACCCAGTTCTTCGGTTAAAATATAATATACCCGTTCAGAAGACATCCCTACAGCTTCAGTAATCTCCCGCACTTTCAGTCGACGATCCTCCATGACCATTTTATGCACTTTTGCGATAAATTCTGGGGTCGTAACACTTTTTGGCCGTCCACTACATGGATCATCATCCAAGCTCTCCCGACTAAATTTAAACTCGCTGGTCCACTTGGCAACAGTTGAAAATGAAGGAGCAGAGTTCCCCAGTGTGTTCTGAAAGTTGGCATGAATTTCCTTTGCTTTCATACTTTTCTTTACAAAGTATTTAATTACTGCTCGAATCTCAGTTTTTTCCATTGTCACAAATCACTACACGGGAACAACAACAAAGAGTCGTCACTACCACACTCCTGCAGCTAGAGCACTGACGCGCCACGTGTTCACTCACAAAGGATGTGTGATTATTGCGTGGGAACCTCGTTGCTCTAGCACTGACATCTAGCGGTGATTCCAAGAACTTTTCAAACCGTCCTTGTACGCTGTATTATGAAGTGTGTATCGTTCTTATGTTTAGCTCATCTTTTAAACAAATATCATCTAAGCAGTACTGAAAATATGTTACTGAAAATTTCACTTGCATTAAAAGGTTCTGTTTCCCTAGGAGGAATATCTGAATGTATTTCTCTGTATTTTCTAACAACAAAATGGCTTCTGTTTATGAAAGATGATGGCAGTTAGAATCCAAGTGTTACAATTTACTGACAATATGTTTATATATAGGAATAGAATTTACAATTCACAATCCAAAAACAATGGGGAATAAATTTACTGAGGGATATGAAGTTATCATCATCAGAATGGAAAATGTTTTACATTTATCCTATAAGATAAGTAAATTTCATATCTTTCAGACATTCCACATCTGCTACTCCAAGACAAAGAAGATCAACTGGAGATCAAGCCAAATCCCACAGCAATCGAGCACGTGAGACACGAAGATCTCTATTGGATGAGGAAAGTCACAGAAGAAATAGTAGGAGGGAAGGCACAGAACGCAAACAATGTTCAGGGAGAGAAGGAATGGAAAAGATGGCTGGTGAGTTAGAATGTTTAATTGTGTCATCAAGCACAACAAATTTAGTAGTAATATCTAAAAGAAAATATTGCATTCAGTTTCTTTTTAACAATTTTTCATGCCCAAGGCAATATAAATCATATTAATTAAGAACATAACACAAAAGTATGTATTCCATTGACTAAGGAATAGGGGATAATTGAGCCATTTAATAGCATTTGAATTGCTTTTAAAAAATTATGCAATTTTAAAACAGAATTAGTACTCACAATGTTTCCTAAAAATCATTCGGGTATGACCCATAAAGACAAGTCTCACGGTGTAATTATTTTAAAAGAAATATTATAATTAAAAGGGCTATTTTTAAGTAAGGACAATTTTGCAATAAAATAAAAGCTACTGAATATTTTTTGGAAATGTATATTTCATCCAAATCTACACATTCAGCTACTTTTCCACATAGCCTCCATTTTTCTTTCAAAAATTTGTCGTATCGTGAGATAAGTTTTCGTAAACCTTCTTCACAGATGTCATCATAGAAGTTTGCCACCTGAGATGAGAGCCATGTCTGAACCATTGTTTTCACTTCCTCGGAATTGCTTGCTGGCAGGAATCCTTTTCAGATAAAGGGAGAGGTGGTAGCTACTGGGCATGAAGTTAGTGCTATGGGGAGGTGATTGAATTGCTGTCAGCCATATGATTCAATGTGAGCTTACTTTCAAGCAGCAGATAGAGGTCTTGCATTATCATGAAGCAACAACACTCTGGTAGATAGACGGCTGCAGTGTTTATTCTGGATTGCATAGCAAAGTTTAATCAAGGTCACACAATGAGCAGCTGCATTGATTGTTGTCCCCGTTTGCATGAAGTCCACTTTCAGAACTCCACGTCTGTCCCAAAACACAGTTGCCATATTCTTATGAGTTGAGAAAGTCTTCTTGAATTTCACTTTCATAGGAGATTTGTGTTGCCACTCCATTGATTGCTGCTTGGATTCAGTGGTCATGTGGGACACCAATGTCTCATCCACTGTGGCGATGTGGTCCAATAACACATTACCTTCCTCATGGTACCGGGTAAAAATTTTCAAGTCATTGGCACATCTCTTTATTTTGTTCTCCTCAGTCATTATCTTCAGAACCCACCAATTGCTCAAGTTTCTATAGTCCATCTTTTTACTATAATTTTATAGAAAACTGTCCTTGAAATGTACGGAGAATGAAATGACAGAGAGGATATTTTGAACAGTCCTTTTGCATGAAGGGTGTTGTCAGATTTGTACACAATATTGTCACTGATCAGAGATGCCTGACTGAAGTGTATGTCATCATGAACATTTTTGTGACTTTCCTTGAATAACCTTACCTACTTACAGACTTGTCCATCGCTCATAGCCTTGGGGCTGTACTCCTCATAGATATAGTGATGAATCTCTTGCTGGTGGCACATTCCTTGCTGTCAAGAATTGGATAACAGACCAATCTCACAAGCGGCAGGCTGCTCAGTCATCTTGAACGAGTTCTATTTTGCACTAAGAAGCAACAACACAGTACCAAAATTGTAAAAAAACATGTGTTGTGTGCAAGGGATGCTGGTGTCACTGCATATACGCAAAATAATGAACATTTATAACTGATAGGTTGAAACTAAGTTATGAATAAATAAAATTGAGAAAATATCTGAAAAAAGAAAACATATAACAGACCATTTTCAACAGACTGAAGAACCTAACAGTTATAAATTAACTGAGTCAAAACTGGAAAGGAATGGCTTGCACTAGAACAAAGAATGAACACACCTCCTAGTGATTAGTTTAGTACAGAAAAAGTTGTATACATTCTATAGTTCTTTACAGAGTGAATTTCACAGTTTATTCTAAATGATAAACATGGGGCATATGAATGACATAGTACTGTATGCATTCATCTGCACTGGAACACTGTCATTCACAGAGGTTTTTCTGATAGTCAAACTAATCTCTCAACATTATTTCATGCATTTCATACGCATGGAAAAGGGCTGTGATGTACCGGTACTCTTCCAAATAATGGTTAATTTTTGGAGCCATTTTGCAGCTACATGCACAACACTCTGACATCGGCTAGATGAGACACAAAACTATTAACAACAGTTGCACTGTCATTCCAGCTAAATGTCACAGATGGCAGTGATGTCATAAAGTCATTCAAATATGTCCCTAAGATCCTTCTGCACACCCCTTTAAGAGCCTTGGTCTGCAAAGATGACTGCGGCCCTGTGAGAAAGCCTGCAGATATTGGAGTGTTGTCCAGTCAGTATAATTAACTGTAATATATTAGGTCAGATGAATAGGGACTTATTACTTTATTCTGAGTGAAATAGTTACTAATGGAAAAACATCCTTTATTTAGCAGGCATTTTAAAGTCTTTTTACTGTAGTAGAAGGTAACAAAAAATACACATAATCATTAATACCACATGAGTCTCTTAGCAGACAGGGCACTTTAATCTTGACAGAGACCTTATCAACAGATCATGTGAACCTGACAGGATTCTATGCAGAACATGCGTTAGCAAAGCAGAGAGATGCAGGGAGACTATCAGTGGAATTTCGTGCTTTTTTTTTTTAAAGCCTCATGTAGGAAAAGTAATGAACTCAAACCAGGAAGAAAATGTTGTTATAATACATACGGATCTAATACTAATAGTTGGACTGCACATACCACTCTAGATTCCCAGTGAAGAAATTACAGAATCTGTTATGGCAATAATGAAACGGATGGATTCCACCAAGGAGACAGTAATAGCAGAGGACTTCAACTGTAGAATAGACCTCCCCAGCCTAAGAAAGGACACACTTCTAATTCAATGAAAGAAGAGGATTTCAAACAAGTAAATAAAGCAGACAACAAAACCTTTCTTGCAACTAACGGAAGTAGAACAATTGATTTAATATTTTGCAGAGGGCAACAAATAAAGATTGAAAAACGCCTAGTTGGCTTCTCCAGATCTGTAGTGCCACTCAGGAAGCACTGCCCCCATATCTGCTATAATCTTTATAGTTCCAAATAGACAACTGAAGAAGACTCAAGACCAACCGTCCTTGAAAGAAAACTGAACAAAACAGAACTAAATGCAGCAACAGAACAAATCACTGGAATCAGTCAACACCAGCAAGAAGACCAGTTGGATGAAGCAGCCAAAGAGCTTGAAAAAGTTATAATGGATGAAATTATTCCACAAAGAAAACAAAGAGCACAAACATGGTTTGATACAGAAAGTTGTCAGGGAAAACAGCCCCCACTGCAACTCCTGCACATTGCAAGGCAATGTAATAGATCCACAGATCTCCAGAACTACTCTGCAGCAAGAATGAAGTACAAAGTCCTTCTGAAGGAGAAGAAAGCAGCTAACATTGAAGCAGAAGCAAGGAAAATAGCAAAAGAAGCTGCAAATGACCCTTTCATAGTGTTAAGAAAAAGGAATGCATACAACACCACGTAAAATAGACATGCTTGCTGACTTGGGAAATTCACTTTTCCAAAATCCCCCCCTTCACCCCCCCTTGTTTTTACAAGTTGCTTTACATCACATCGACACAGATACGTATCAGGTAATCTAGGTGCTTTTGAGTCAATACCTAACAAGGAAAATCCCACCAACTGTTTATCCCCATGGAAGTGTCAGAAGTAATCATGAAAGTGAAAGACAGAAAAGCTCCAGGGCCTGATTGGATCTTCAATGAATACATCAAACAATCTCTGGATTTATTCTTGGACATCCTGCTGAACAAATGCATAGAATTAGGAAAGATCCCTGACACCTGGAGGAACTTGATAGTTAAGATGGTATGTAAAGGCAGTGGAAACATCGACGACCCAAACTCTTACAGAGGCATAGCTTTGGAGAGCAATATGTTTAAAATGTTCACCAAACTAATTACCAATAGGCTCACACAAGAAACCAACAACTGGATTCCAGAGGAAAAATGCAGGTTCTGGAAAGAAAGAAGCACACTTCACACAGTGAAAAATTGAATGGATGACATAGAAGAGGCTCTGAGACACCCAAAGGGAAAGCTGTACTGCCTGTTTGTTGATTACAAGAAGGCTTTCGACATTCTAGACAAGAGGAAACTTGTTAATAAACTGGAGCACTCGCTAGGGGAAAATCATGCTGTGGTGGGACTACTAAGGAACATCTTGCAATATAACAGAGTGATAATAAACAACTCCTTTGCTTCGTCAACAGAGATTATCCAATATAGTTGGTCTGTTATTGTACATTATAAATTTTTGAGCTAACTCATTCCTGGTTGACAGTGTTTTACCCCAGTATGCCAAGTTGGGCTCATCAGTTGGTAAATAGCACAACTACCAAGACGCATGTTTAGTGCATACCATGGAGGTCACTGCATAGGCTACTTGGTGCCACAGGCAGTGCCAATGCACTGTGGGAGACTTTGTTTCATTTTCAAAAAATGATGCCTGCCTGGCCATCAGATTATATAGATGAATTGGTATAATAAATTTACTCATTTGGGACGAATATTTCAGGTTTCCCTATGGGAATCAACATCTATATCAGAGATTATCCCACTGAGCTCAATAGCTCAGTCGCTTAAGTGCAGCCAGTATTCAGTATTTGGGAGATGGTGGGTTCGAACCCCACTGTCGGCAACCCTGAAGATTAAAAGAAATAAGTTTCATAATGATAGATCCGTATTGAACTGTGATTACAATAGAGTAAATTAGTACATTATTTTGGGTCCACCTTTTCAATACAAAATGTAAATAGTTTAAATTACATAGGGACTAGTTTCGACCTTGTAATAGGTCATCATCAGCCTGAAGTAAATTAAGCGTAAATATCGAAGAAAAATAAACAATGTAAACATAAGTACAGTCTTTTTAAAAGTACATACCATGTGGGATATTGAGCAGCAATATATTAAAAATAATAACTCTTCCAATTGACGAAGCACTGAGCGGAAGTTATGTTGTTTATTTATGAATAAAGTTCAGTGCGCCATATAGTATTAAAAGTCCAGTGTGCACTAAAAGATGTTATAAAGAAGAATTATCAGTTGAATGCTGGCTTCTTGAGTTTGCTGTTGTATATTCGAAGAAGTTACGTCATTTTTTAGGGTATTCATAGACGTTATAGATGTTATTTGTAAGGTAACACCTAGATATAAAAATGTGTTGACAATTTCCAGTCGCTGACCCTTGCAGGTAATCACAATCCTGGGCAGCTACTCTTCCCCTCTTCCTGAAGATAATCTGAACTGTTTTCCTCTCGTTTATTTAGAAGTTATTGTCATCTACCCATTTTGATACGGTGTCTAGTGCGTTCTGTAGGTCACCTCTATTTGTCAATGCAAGAACCATGTCATCTGCATACATAAAAAGCAATGCACATCCCTTTTCTCTTACTGCTTTGATGATGTCCGATGTTGCAATATTGAACAACAGGCTCATGATATCCCCTTTTAATATTCCATTTGTTTGGATAATTTCTTTTTTTTTTTTTACAAGTTGCTTTATGTTGCACTGACAGAGATAGGTCTTATGGAGATGATGGGACAGGAAAGGGCTAGCAGTGGGAGAGAAGCACCCATGGCCTTAATTAAGGTACAGCCCTGACATTTGCCTGGTGTGAAAATGGGAAACCATGGAAAACCATCTTCAGGGTTACAATAGAGTAAATTAATATATTATTTTGGGTCCACCTTTTCAATACAAAATGTAAATAGTTTAAATTACATAGGGACTAGTTTCGACCTAGTAATAGGTCATCATCAGCCTGAAGTAAATTAAAGCATAAATATCGAAGAAAAATAAACAAATACTGAATACTGGCTGCACTTAATAGACGTCTATGAATACCTTAAGAAATGACGTAACTTCTTCGCATATACAACAGGAAACTCAAGAAGCCAGCATTCAACTGATAATTCTTCTTTATAACATCTTTTAGTGCACACTGGATTTTAATACTATACGGCACACTGAACTTTATTCATAAATAAACAACATAACTTCCGCTCAGTGCTTCGTCAATTGGAAGAGTTATTATTTTTAATAAATTGCTGCTCAATATCCCACATGGTATGTACTTCTAAAAAGACTGTACTTATGTTTACATTGTTTATTTTTCTTCGATATTTATGCTTTAATTTACTTCAGGCTGATGATGAGCTAGTACTAGGTCGAAACTAGTCCCTATGTAATTTAAACTATTTACATTTTGTATTGAAAAGGTGGACCCAAAATAATATATTAATTTACTCTATTGTAACCCTGAAGATGGTTTTCCATGGTTTCCCATTTTCACACCAGGCAAATGTCAGGGCTGTACCTTAATTAAGGCCATGGGTGTTTCTCTCCCACTGCTAGCCCTTTCCTGTCCCATCATCTCCATAAGACCTATCTCTGTCGGTGCAACATAAAGCAACTTGTAAAAAAAAAAAAAAAAAAAAAAAAAGAAATTATCCAAACAAATGGAATATTAAAAGGGGATCCCATGAGCCTACTGTTCAATATTGCAACATCGGACATCATCAAAGCAGTAAGAGAAAAGGGATGTGCATTGCTTTATATGTATGCAGATGACATGGTTCTTGCATTGACAAATAGAGGTGACCTACAGAACGCACTAGACACCGTATCAAAATGGGCAGATGACAATAACTTCTGAATAAACGAGAGGAAAACAGTTCAGATTATCTTCAGGAAGAGAGGAAGAGTAGCTGCCCAGGATTGTGATTACCTGCAAGGGTCAGTGACTGGAAATTGTCAACACATTTTTATATCTAGGTGTTACCTTACAAATAACATCTTCCGCCTTCGAAGCCCATGTAAAAGAAAGAGTTACGGCAGCAATAAAGGCTATATCCAACATAAAGAATATACAGCAACTATCAATTGTAACAGCTATGACATTGTTTTTATGCCAAAATTCTACCAGCCTTAACATTTGGTATTGAAATCATCTGGCCTAAGCTAACAGTGAATGACATCCGCACCATAGAGAAGGTAAAGGCTCACCTTCTGAAAGCTACTCTTGGCTTGTATAAATCCACTCCTTCAAGATTGGTGTATGAACTGACAAGAAAAAAATTAATTACCTAATGAAGATCTCAAAATAACTTGCTCTCTGCCATCTACTAATACGGTAATTCGACGAAGGTGCTAAACGAGAGGCTACGAAAGGGAAGAGAGATATGGAGCGAGTTCTACTGTACAGATATCATGCTGACTTCAGACTGGAAACAAGCTAATTCCAGCCTTGGACACATTGTAACACACTTCATAGTCCATGGATTCCACCATAAATTGTGTTCAAACAAGCAATACCACGAACCGTGAACCATGCCCTGACTGCACCTGTGATCTGCACAGGAAACAGTGTGATAGGCACCATGCGATGGTCTGTAAACAAAGAGTAGACTCACTATCAAAATTTTGCTGAGAATAGTACCTTCTGCACATCATGTACAAGTCTTGTTTATATTATGTGGCCATTGGCTGCAGTTATCTATTATATTATTAAATCTTTCAGCTTCAAATGATTTTCTAGGTACCTAATATTCATACAAAAATTCATTAAACAAAATCATTAGCTACATAGATTTCTGTATCTCCAATCAAAGATTTGTGATTGGAGTACATTACTTTCCTGGCAATTTTTCTATTGTGCTTACTTATTATTTAATTTTAAATGGTTTCAGGGAGCAGCTTCACTCAACAGACCCCCAGCAGAGATAAACTTGATGTGAATACTTCTGAACGTCGCTCTGTTGGGAACAGCGCTGCAGTTGTGAAGTCATCAGCTTCGCACGTCGTGTATGTACCAGCGAAGCCACAATGTCCCTGCATCTGCTCATGACAAGACATACTTCCATTAAGTTCCTACACGTGTGTTAGATAGAAAGACCATTTTCTTATTTTAGCTTGTGTTAACTGAATGCAAGCTGCAGCTATTATTTGTCATGCAAATTCAACATTAACCCAAAATAAAGGAAGGCTCAGAGAGTATCATGTAAAAGTACAATGATTTTCTCTGTAATTACGTCATGTTAATGTGCTAATAAAATGCAGCTTTTGTTATGTAGTTAATGCCATTCGGTGAAATGTGTTTCACATAGGTGATCCATGAATAAGATAGTACAATATACTCCTGATTATTCATGTTGATATAGGAAAGGGGTTATCCAGATTGCCAAAAAACATAGATAATGCTAGATTAAGGACAAATTTATATTAAAAGATCTGTAATTATAGCGCAAAAGGAGTTATAATTTTATAAGTTATTTGTTATGGGTTTCTGAAGAGGATTACCCATTTTATGCCATACATCCTGCCCAGAAATCTAATTTTCATCTCTGGTAAAAATGGTCTTAAATAAGTGTTGTTATTTCTTCATTTTATAGTCTTAATCATGTCTGTTTGGTCATCAGCCCAGAGGCTGGTTGGATCCATAGATAGAACTACCAAAATTTTGCAGTTAAAGGGAATCACAAAAATCAAAGGCAGCAGGAAAGTGAGGTGGACGAGGCTGGATGAGGGGTGGGGTAGTTTGCTATTGCTTTCTTCACTGGGTAAAAAAAAAAAAAAAAAAAAGAAATGGCATATGGCTTTTAGTGCTGGGAGTGTCCAAGGACATGTTCGGCTCACCAGGTGCAGGTTTTTGATTTGACGCCCGTAGGCGACCTGAGTGTCGTGATGAAAATGAAATGATGATGAAGACAACACATACACCCAGCCCCTGTGCCAACGATATTAACCAATGCTGGTTAAAATTTCCGACCCTGCTGGGAATAGAACCCGGGTCCTCTGTGACCAAAGGCCAGCACGCTAACCATTTAGCCATGGAGCCGGACGTCACTGGGTCAGAGAATGCTTTTGCAGCACAGCCAACCCTATGAGTAGCACATTTCATAAAATCCAGATACACTAGTCATGGTCTGAATGTCATTATTCAGTACCACCCATACCATCACATTCACAAATGGTCTGAGACCTCCATAGCAGCTACATTTTACTCTGGTTTCGCCAAGAGACAGATGCAAAAATCCAGAAATAGTGGCAGGCGCTAGTACACATGAGTATACATTATGCTGGCTGATGCTCATTGATATCATGCAGCAACCACACACTGGTACAGCTAACATGTGCGTTGGCCTGGAGATGTCTTTGAATGGATGTAGTGATACTCGATTTAGTGACGAACAAGAGTATCATTTCATCAACAGAGCAAGAGTCAACTCTAAATATTCTTAGAACAGTCATGGTTTGTCAACTGGATCTTCTCAGGACATGAAACAAAGTCTTTGCAAAACATAAAGTTTTCCTGCAGTTTGTTCTTCCATATGGAAAAAAACCCAAACAATATAGTGTCTATTAATATGGGCCATGAAAGCTTCTATCAAATTGAAAGAATTAGCTTTACAAGAAAACCTTTAATATTTCAGTAAAATAATATAAAATTTAGCAATATATTCCACTACATATGTTTCATATGTTTCACGCATCTACCATGTGGTTACATTCAAACTTCCCTACCTAACTGTCTCTGTGTGGAAAACGAATGATCGCATGAACAGGAAACTTAATGTGAACATTGCAAAGGATATGGAGAAGAGAAACAATGAAAAGGCAATTCGAAAGAAACACTTTTAATGGGTTGTCATTTCATACAGTATCCCTAGTTTTTGTGAATGTAGCATCCATCATTCTACAAAGTATGCTCAAAATGGCACCCATCTGTGTCCAGGGCAGACTGAAAGTATTGGACAGGATGCTGCATGACTGAATGAAGCATCTCCATGGGTTTGCCTGATACTGCTCTTCATATGATTCTCTTCAGATCGACTTGTGTTCGAATGTTCTCCTCAGGTTTGAATTCAGGTATGACGAACCATGCAAATCTTGTAGACCATAATCTGGACATTATTCATACCGAGTATGGTACACGTACTGTGAACAGTTTTCTGTCTAGATTGGGATCAGTGGGGAAAGTTTAATTGCATCCACTTTATATACAAAGTGTTTGGGAGATAAGTACAAATATTTTTTCTGATGGTTATAAGTAGGGCAAGGAATGCTTATGTTGTCAAAATAATGTCCTATTTCAAAAAATAAAAAAGTTGAAAATTTTATGTTTATGACTTAAGGCTTTGTTGATAACATTTCTAACATTTTCCAGTATGAAAATGTTCCCTTCTCTTACTTAGAACATTTTCATAACACTTACATGTGCCTACTACCTGAAGCTGCAGTGCAGTGATGTATTTAGAACTGTTTCTAGCACATTACACATACATACATGCTGAAGCCACAGTGAAGTGATGAGAATTGTTCCTTACACATTATGCTCACAGAATACTTCCTGAACAGAAACAAGAGCACTCACAATGTCAGTCTGATCTTGAGGAATGGATGGCCAACCTGTGCGGTGCAAATCTGCAGTTTCAAGCCGACCCGCATGAAACGCCTTGACCCATCATGCAACTGTGCTATACGGTAATGCATTCTCGCCACAGGCTTCACGTAATCCTCGATAACAATCTGATGCAGTTTTGCCACGGGCAGTATCAATTTTAATCCACGAATGTTAATCACCTTTTGGAAACATACCTTAGAGCAGTAAAATGGACACTCTTCACTTCATCGCCACACAGCAACAACACTCCCAACTGGATGCCCATCAAATACATGCTACATCAACAACAGCGCCACCTGACTACTCCTATATCCCATTTGCACATGCCCGATCTCCTGCAAGTGTCGACTACGTTTCCACTTCTTTATTTACAGCCCTTGTAGAAAGAAATACTGACTCCAGAGTTCCGTGTTGACATTTCTTAACTATCGGAAGCGCTCTGTTCCATGAATAAAATCCGGCCACCACATGTCAGCAAGAGGTTTTTCCCCAATTTAACCTGATAAATTATTCAGACCAGCTTTATGATGAGAATGTTCCATAACAATATTGCCAGCTATTATTAAGTCTTAAACAAGAAGATGTTTTAATAAAAACACTTCAAGTTGCATTTGTAAATAACTTTTTAAGCATCCATGTTTTCATGGGCCATCAGCTTGCATTCAGGAGATAGTCGATTCGAACCCCACTGTTGGCAGCCTTGAAGATGGTTTTCCATGGTTTCCCATTTTCTCATCAGGCAAATACTTGATCTAAACCTTAATTAAGTCCTCAGTCACTTCCTTCCTACTCCTAGGCCTTTCCTCTACTTTATTTACAAACACTCAAGAAAGAAAGAAAAACTAAATAATAAGAAGAAATGAGATTGATAAAAACAAATTGGGTAAATGATGATGCAATGCACTCACTCCCCATCCTTCGGTCTCATTGAGCAGACTCTCCCATGACCTCACCGTGTCACGTCACTTTGGCGCTCGTATGAACATTGATGGGCAGCGGTTGAGAGCTGTCTCTAAAGTGGCTGAACACTTTGAGAATTTTTGATTGACAAGGGTTTTGAGGTCAATCCATTCATTAATTTTCTCTTCAATGATGTATCTTACTAAGTAGTTCCAGACATTATACTGTATGTTCTCAGAATGAGATTTTATTTAATGGCAAATGAGACAGATTTTCTACTTCCTACACAGTCAGGTGAAACTAGCTAAATTGAACTTGTATTTCAATTTTCGTAGAGCAACTTCCAGCTACACAACTTATCCAATGTGTTGTAATGACAGATACTGAGCAGAGTGGCTGTGCATGTTAACATATTATGGCTCTGCAATCGGGAGACACGTGGGTTCAACCCACCGTCAGCTGTCCTGAGAATGGTTTTTTGTGGTTTCCCATTTTCATTTCCAGGCAAATGTTGGGACAGTTCCAATCCATAGACCACAGCTGATTCCTTCTACCTCCTTACCCAATTTCATTCACCATAATTGATTTCATCTTCAATAGCTCCTCAACTGAGGCTAGCATCAGGAAGGGTATCCAGTTGTAAAAACATGCCATATAAATTCCTCTCACCTGCACCCCAACCCTATATCAAGAAATGGGACTAAGCAGTAGACAAACAAGGTACATTGGAAATAGTGGATAATTTTATAAGTTTATTGCTGTTTTCAGCCATTCGAGGTTCAGAATTTTAGCCCATAAGTGCATGAAAACTAAAGGTACTATTCAAAACATGATTGATGTATAGATCACCCATCAACTTGATAACCTGGAAATGAATAATCAGGAGTTTTCTTTAGTTGTACATAGATCTTGCAGAAACCACTCGCTGTGAAACATTGACTACTAGCCAAGAAATGCAGCATTTTATAGTTTGACATTAATGTGTTCTATGAGTTTTGTGAGCCTACTGGGTTAACTAACATATTTCTCTTTGAATATCCTCTACTTGTAGTCTACTTTCATTTGTAGATTGCATGCACAGTCTGCCTGCCTACAAGAATTTCTTCAAGCTTGCTAATGGTTCCTTCTATGCATAAAATCTAGTATACTGTTGTAGCATTAATATCAGCATGAAATCTGATCTTATTAGACAATTAGCATCTGTAAATGGTTCTTTCTGTCTAGAGAAAACTTATCATTTGTACCTATTGTTTAAGATAATAGTATGAATTGATCACAGAGCAATAAATAGTTTAATTGCTCATTGGTGAGGTAATGAAACTTTAAATAATTTTTTTAATATTTCTTAATCTTGATATTTAGACCTAGAATTCTTTGTTCAGAATGAACTATTCCAGTTTTTTATTAATGTACATAATGTATTGGCATTCAACTTGGGTCCAGTATGTATATTCAATCGCATTTAGTAAGATACCGGTATTAGTTTTATGTGAATTTCTTTGAAAGTATGACTCATATTCAACTTGTCTTTCTCCAGCTAAGGCTAAGTAGTCACCAAGTTTAACTCCCAGGAATAGCCAGATTTAACAATTATGGTTATGTTCTGTCTGCTTCTTACTTGATATTTCCACAGAAATGACAACAGTGTTTTATTCCTATTGCTTTTGACAAAACAAATACCCAGAAACTCCAGACATGTTCACTGATTTAAGATTGGTTTGAGGATTTGGAAATAGTACACCCATCCTTCTGTAGACAACTGAATAGTTATCTGGTTCTAAAAGTTAGTAACTCTAATTTAATAAACTAGCATTCATGACAGTATGGCTCATTATACTGGTTGGACCTGCTTGACAGCCTGTTCTGCCTCAAGTAAACTCTTTGTCAGTGCTGGTAGAATAATGATCCACAAGGCTTTTAGTATTAATGGTTATGCCTAGTTTATGCAATAATTAGATACTGCTGTTCATAAATATCAAATCACCATGAGGCACTTGTCTAATTTTTCTGTCCCCAACAGGTTATTAACATTTCTCTGCTGTACTTATGAGTTGTGCAGAAGAAATCAGTACCGGTACCATAAACCAGGGTTACATTGTGACAGGGTGGGTAACACAAGTATGAAGGATGAGTTCTCTGCCTAATCAATACTTTATTTTACATGGTGTCAATATTATTTACATAAAAGGACAGTACCGGTTTTGACCTGTAAATAGGTCATCTTCAGCTGTTGAAGAACCTGCTTAATAGTGACTGTACAGAATAAAAACTACTAAAATTAAAATTAAACAAGAATGCCATTAAAATAAACATGAATGCCACTATTTCAAAAAGTACTTAAGGTTAAGATATATACATATGGTACAGTTTTGGGGTTAGAGGGCTTTTTCTCTGGCCCCTTGATTTCTACATATTTCACAAATTATATTTGCTGAGGTCGGATACAATTCTAAGAGTATATCAAGAATCACTGACATTCTGGTATCAAGTTCGAATATCTATGTTAAATGCAAACACTGTGTCCAACGGTTTTATGAGATGTTTCAAAGTACATTGTTGGGCAGCAAATATGTGGGGACGTCGATGGGGTAACTTTGTGTCATCACACAATTTTCCAGACCTTACCTTACCTTTCATTGTCTGGCTGGTTATTCCGCTATGGTAATGGAGTAAGCCCATACAGCCAGAGACTTAATGTCGAGTGTCAGGTAGTGGTAAATAACTCAACTCCCTAAAGGGGCAAACGGCTTTGGGTGGATGAGGTAGGTTGATGGTCCCCTCAGTGTAGGAAAGGACACTGGAACCCATCACAAGCGAAAGGAGCAAAGGTGGAATCTGTTACTCTCATGGTTCCCAATGGTTGTGGAGGCAGAAGAGGTGATGTCAGATGAAATGTCTGTGAAGACGCATCTCAGTAGTACTTTGAGTCTGCGGCAGTTTGTTGCAGTCTTGATGTTTGATCCTGCATGTCTCATTCCATATGTGCAGGACACAGCTCAGAGATCTCAGTGCGTGGGTCACTTCCTGGCAAGCTGAGATCCACCGTAAACAAATCCATGCCCGTGGCACTTCTTCCAAATGTCACTTACTACTTCCGAAGTCCAGTGGCAATGCAATATGGATGGTGGGGACAGGTTACGAGTGAAACTGGAAGCCCCTAGTTTTGACCTGCACGTTGGCAGCAGATGTGTGATGGTCGTCTCCTTGAGACCCTGTGACTTCTCAAGAATTCAGTCCTACATCTGTGCTTGGGCAGATTTGTTTAAGATAACCGCTGTGCGCCCTACATGGGGAAAGCCCTAAACAACGTGGGCGAAGCATCGGAAGTCACATCTTATGTCCGGCTGGGTGATTGCACCCAGCGGGTCACCCCTAATGAGGTCAGAAATCAAAAGCAGGAAAAAGTCACACTCTGAAAATTGGAACATGGAATTTGACAGCTTTACTTGATGTGTCAAAAAATGACAGGCATGAGAGAAGAACAGCTCTTGTTACCCATGAGCTCTCTAGACTCAACATTGATGTTGCTGCTTTGCCTGAAATCAGGCCATCCACTTAAAGCAGAATTACCGACTTTGGTTTAGGATACACCATCTTCCGGAAGGGAAAGAAGGAGCAAGAATGTCGCATCCATGGTGTGGGGTTCACTGTGAAGCCTAAAATGGTTAATGATCACCAACTTACTCCCACTGCAATCAGGGAAAGACTTATGACACTCCACATTCCACTCTCAGGAGGTACTTTTATGATGCTCAAATCCGCCTATGCTCCAACCCTAGATGCTGATGTTGATGTAAAGGATGAGTTTTACAATCAGCTGAGCACAACTATCACCAAAGTACCATCTGCAGATAAGCTTGTACTCATTGGTGAACCAGGCGAGTTGGCCGTGCGGTTAGGGACGCGCGGCTGTGAGCTTGCATCCGGGAGATAGTGGGTTCGAATCCCACTGTCGGCAGCCCTGAAGATGGTTTTCTGTGGTTTCCCATTCTCACACCAGGCAAATGCTGGGGCTGTACCTTAATTAAGGCCATGGCCGCTTTCTTCCAACTCCTAGGCCTTTCCTATCCCATCATCGCCATAAAACCCATCTGTGTCGGTGCGACATAAAGCCACTAGCAAAAAAAATAAAACTCCTTGGTGATTTCATGCCAGAGTTGGAAGAGATATATGGAAAAATGTGATGGGTAAGCAAGGAGTTGGCAAAATTTAATGCCAATGGACTATTGCTTCTCAGTCTATGTGCAGAACATGAACTCTTCATCACCAACACTCAGTTTTGACGTTCATGCATCCTCGATCCAAGCACTGGCACATTCTTGATTATGTCATTGCTCGGCATTGTGATAAGAAGGACATACTTATTATAACAACAGTAAGAAATATTGATGATTGTTGGACTGATCACAAACTCCTTAATTGCCAACTCAGGATCTCCATACGCCCTAAACCACCTAAGCATCTCCAAATCTTGACCAGAAGAAAGTTCAACACGTTTAAACTTCAGGATGAATCCTTTGCCACAGAATTTCAGAATATGATCAATGTACAGCTAACAGTCAACCCAGTTAGCACAAATGACGCTCAGCAAGAATGGGCCACTTCGCAGAAGATAATCACGAAGTCAGCTGAGGAAACCATTGGTTTTATAAAGCAGAAGAGACGAGACTGGTTTGATGAATACAATGAGGAAATTTTGTGTCTCATCTGTGTTAAAAGAAAAAAGCCAATCTATCCCATCTTCAAGATCCATCCTCCAACAGGAAGAAAGCACAATTTTTAGAACTTCTAAGAACATGTCAAAGATAAGAGAAATTAAGAATACCTGTTAGCAACAGAAAGCACAGGAACTTCAGAAACTATCTGATGCTTGGGACCTGAAGAACTTTTACTCAGGAATAAAAGAGCTGTATGGTCCATCTCGCTCTTCAACAGGTACACTGAAAACTGCTGACATTTCTACCACTCTCACTGATAGCCATGAAATCCTGGAGCATTGGAAGGAGCATTTCCCCACCCTTCTAAATCATCCTTCAACTGCTGATGAAGACTTTATTCGTTATGTGCCTCAACAGCCCAAACAACCACAGATGGCAGTTCTGCCAACTTACAAAGAATTCAGTGCAGCTCTCGATCATCTGAAACCCAGACCTGGCCTAGATAGCATCCCTCTAGAATTAATTCAAGCTAGTGGTCAATCACTCAAAACTAGGATTTTCACTCTCATCCTCAAAATTTGGGAAGCCAGAGAGGTACCTGGCGAACTAAAAAATGCCACTATCATCACAGTCTACATGAAAGGAGATTGCAGTGTTTGTGGTAACTATTGCAGTGTATCACTACTATCTATTGTAGGTAAAATTCTTCCAAGAATTCTGCTTAACCGTCTCCAGGTTATCTCTGAGAGAGACCTCCTAGAGTCCCAGTGTGGATTTCTAACTTCCAGAGGCACAATTGGTCTGATCTTCTGTGCAAGGCAACTTCAGAAAAAATGCAGAAAGCAACAGAGTCCTCTCTTCTTAGTCTTTTATGACCTGGAAAAGGCATTTGACTCTGTTCCAAGACCTGCTATGTGGGCAGTATTGAAATTGGCTGTCCTCAGCATTTTGTTGATCTGGTTCAGGTCCTCCATGATGGCATGACCAAAGAGGTTTGCCATCAGAATAGGATCTCAGATTTATTTCCTATTACTCATGGACTGAAACAAGGGAGTGTGCTTGTTCCAACACTATTTGCATTATATTTGGCTGCCATGCTACATGAATCTTCTATGAAGCACTCAGGGGTTGAGGTTAGGTAACGTTTCTTTTTTTTAAAAAGAATTTGTTTTACGTCGCACCGGCACAGATAGGTCTTATGGCGACGATGGGATAGGAATGCTGTGGGAGAGGGAAGGAAGCGGCCGTGGCCTTAGTTTAGTACAACCCCAACATTTGCCTAGTGTGAAAAGGGGAAAGCACAGAAAACTACCTTCAGGGTTGCTGACAGTGGAAGGTATCGTTTTGATGGAGGGCGCTTCAACCTAGCAAGACTTCGCTCCTGGAGGTTCACCCAGGTTACAAAGGTAACCAAAATGCTGTATGCTGATAATGCTGCATCACCTACACTCACACCAGAGGAACTATAACAGTCAGTTAACTGCTACAAGAGTGCACGTGATCGTTTTAGTCTCACCATTAATGTTCAAAAGACCAAGATCCTCGCACAACGTTCACCAGGCACAACCCTTCTTCATTTCAACATCTCCATCTCAAATACTCCAGTGGAGTAGGTAGACCACTTTTCATACTTGGGTAATATCCTGTCTGTGCACCGTAAATGTGAGCAAGATGTGGAGAAGAGAATTGGTGCTGCCCATGCAGCATTTTGGACGACTATCACACCGGGTGTTCATGAAGGAAGACATAACTGTGAAGACGAAACTCATTGTGTACCATTCTGTTTCCATCAAAACAATGTTGTATGGTTGTGAAACTTGGACTTTTTATTGACGTGACTTGAAAAAGCTTGAGTGTTTCCACAAGCAAAAACTTCGACCCATCCTTAGAATCAAAAGGGAAGACCAGGTCACCAACATTGCTGTTCTTGAGAAAGTGCATGCCAGGAGCATAGAATCGTCCATCATTGGTCATCAGCTTAGATGGATTGGCCATGTCCATCGGATGAGTGATACCAGATTTCCACGCCAAATCCTGTACGGTGAACTTTTTTCTGGCATTGGACCTCATGAAGGCCGCATGAGGTGCTACAAGGACCAGCTTAAGCACACTTTGAATGTGACAGGTCTCAATCCACAAACCTGAGACACGCTTGCTCAAGACTGTACAATTTGGAACCGAACCATTCCTGCTGCTGTCAATCTATTTGAAGGGAAATGACACAGATGTGAAGAAGCCAGGAGGGAAGTATGAAAACTCCTTGCAGCACAACCATGTCCTCCTCCAGCAATTCTATGCAATCTGTGTGGATGCTTATTCCATGCTAGAATTGGTCTGTTCAACCATAAAAAGTATATCCACAGACAGAAGTGAATTTATTGGAAGAAGTTAAATACTCGGAAATGATTTAAAGTCGCCTCCGACGACCTTAAATTTTTACAATTATGGCAACACCGAGTGCAAAAGTATTGAATTATACTCTACTGCAACCTACATGTGGACTAGGAAATGGATACTCCTATTTACCACTGATTAAGACCACTCATTGACTGTAATTATTAAAGCTGTCAAATCTTTACGGTCTGACACTGTGGTTAGCCAGTTTGAATACCATTGGTGGAAAAAATTTCCATCATCAGAATGTTGGCCAGCAGGGTATGAAAGGTGGCAATTTCTAATCACTGCATGCAAAATGTCTGGGTTTAATTCTCGACTTCCCTGCAGTGATCATATTGAGGGAGGGCATACTTCGTTCTTCTGGTGAATTTTCTGTTGGGGACATTAAACCTTGAGCAGATCCCTTGATGTTATTCAGTAGTAGTATGCAACAACACTAGGTTTCATTCTATTCCTACATCATCATCATCATCATCATCATTGTACACTGCAAAACATATAACATGCAGTCATCACAATGACACAGAAACACTTACTCTCGCAAAATGATCTTCGCCTTTGAGGCAAGGAGTAACTGACTCCTTGACCAATGATAGTGTGCACAAATAAATAAAGATCACTAATCATTCATCATCACTGCCAATGGACTTCCATCCAAGTGCCTCGCCATTAGAACACATATATTCACCACAGATCATGATAGTCAAAAAGTCATGCAACTTTGTCAATAAGTAAGTCTATGGAAAGTGCATGTCTATCCCAGGCTTCTGCACTCTACCACACTCATTCAGAAATCAAATCAAATAAAGCATAAATGGTGTCCTAAGATATAGCTTTCTCTATATCATTCTCCTCAATGTTTATCAACATTTTCTGACAAGTTGTTGTAATACTAATACCATCAGTTGATATTTTCATTGAGTGATAAATGCGGTAAACTTGTGGACCATATTAAAAATAGAATGTTTGTTTCACTTAAGAAGCCACATTACATGCAGTCGGGCTTTGCATTACTGAAATTTGGACAAGTTGTTGGCCTCTAAGAACAGAAACCCTACTGGTCTTACAATGACATCGATATAAAGCACTTGTAATGTTGGTGTAGCTATATACTAGAGCTCCAGATGGTTCACTGCCATACCCAGTATCACCTCAGATCATAACGCCTTGGATTGGTATGGTATTTCTTCTGTCCCTAAGAAACCACTCACCAGGTCATCCTGTGAAAAGGATAAGCCTATACTGTAGTAAACAGCAAGAGACTGCTGCAGAAAACATTGCACAATGTATTAATGTTCACCAAATCTGCACCAATGCAGTAATTGAAGCAAGATGATCATCATCATTACTCTTAACACAACAGAAACACCGCACTAATTAGCAGGACTGTTTTCGAGGCTGATGAATTTCATTCACGCATGCCAACAATCTGACTTTTATCAAAGTCATTAAGTTCATTGTATGGCTGTCTTATATGCTAATGTGGCATTAACAGACATCTGATTAAAAGAAATACTTCGTTCTTCTGGTGAATTTTCTGTTGGGGACGTTAAACCTTGAGCAGATCCCTTGATGTTATTCAGTAGTAGTATGCAACAACACTAGGTTTCATTCTATTCCTATGGCCTACTTAACTGATTCTCTCATTTTATAACCTCAGAATTATGTACCACATTCAAACTAATGAGATTCTAGTCCAGACCCTTTAATAAGTACGGTATTGCATAGTAAACATATTCTGTGAAACTCAAATGCTTAGGATACCTCCTTCATGGCATTTGATATTTATGAACATCTGGGTATACAACTAGCCTCCATTTAAAAAAAAAAGAATGTTTGCACGTAGTTTTCTGTAAGAATGATGATCTCCTTAACAACATAACTCAAAATTCTACAGTCACTTTTATTACATAACTGTCAGAGGTAGCAGAAATGGCAGAATGAAATGATGACGATGATGTGACGATGACGATGACAAAGGTATGGCCTTACAAGATTCCTGAAGTGGGAAACCTGCATACCAATTTCAATGTTTTGATTGCACTGTCATCTGGTGGTGAAGCAGGACTCCACTGGATCTTTTCTAAGGCTAAGTTAATTTTGTTAGAGCAACATTGAGTGCACCACCAAAGATCTATAAAGTTCGACAATTATAACATGGCTAGCCAAGATTTTGGTAAGCCTTCAAAAATTGCCTTCCTAGAACAGGATCAAACCCATTAACTTGGAATTTTCAGTTGGACAATCTATCCCTATCAAGGCATAATTTAATTTTTGAGATTAAGAATAAAGTAGCAGTTGGGATCACAGTGTGAAATTTGCACCCCAGATATATATATATATATATTTGTTTTGCAGTTTGTTTTACGTCACACCAACACAGATAGGTCTTGTGGCTATGATGGGATAGAAAAGGGCTAGGAGTGAGAAGGAAGCGACTGTGACCTTTATTACGGAACAGCCCCAGCATTTTCCTGGTGTGAAAATGGGAAACATCGGAAAACCATCTTCAGGGCTGCCGACATTAGGGTTCGAATCCACTACTTCCCGAATGCAAGCTGATAGCTATGTGACCCAAAACATGTAAACACCTTTTTTTGAAATGGAAGGTGCTATTTTCACAGAAATGAAGTGTAACCAAGGGCTCATTATTGTAGCCCATACACAGGTTTTTATCATTATCAGAATGTATATTTATTTTAGAAAGTTTACACTTTTCAAATGGAATGATGCTTATTTATATTAATAAAATAAAAGAGTAAATTGGAATTCCAAAGGCGTTTTTTTACAAATTCTGGTACAAATTGTTTACAAGCTATTGTACTTCAAAAATTCTAAGTACCGGCAGTTGTCTGCCCAATGTGTCATCACTAATTTAGAAAAAAAAGTGAATAAACAAATTATTTGGATTCTGAAGAAGAAAAAGAATTGGCCTTCAATGGTTGTATTCAAAATGACGACCACTAGCTTCAGAACAATCTCTTCAATGGTTGTATTCAAAATGACGACCACTAGCTTCAGAACAAGCTTCCAGTCAGCCATGTAAAGATTGATGCACACTTTCAAGCGTTTCATCAGAAATTGCAGCGCAGGCAGCAGTAATATGTTGTTTCATATCATCTGGTATAGTCGGCATGTCCTTGTAAACAGTGCCTCTCAGATTTCCCCAAAGAAAAAATCAGAGGTAGTCATATCATGTGAACAGAAAAAGTCCATAAAATTGATTAACAAACATTGACAATCATTTGTTGTGATGATGATGCCGAGCTCGATAGCTGCAGTCGCTTAAGTGTGGCCAGTATCCAGTATTCGGAAGTCAGTAGGTTTGAACCCCACTGTCGGCAGCCCTGAAGATGTTTTTCTGTGGTTTCCCACTTTTACACCAGGCAAATGCTGGGGCTGTACCTTAATTAAGGCCACAGCCACTTCCTTCCCACTCCTAGCCCTTCCCTGTCCCATCGTCGCCATAAGACCTATCTGTGTCGGTGCGATGTAAAGCAACTACAGAAAAAAAAATTGTTGTGATGTGCTTTGTCTCCTCTGCTCCCACTCATCTCCAACAGATGGCATTGCTGCTGCGTGCCCATTAGAACAGCCTGCTTGAATATTGGTGGGAAGTAGGTGGGGAGTTAAATAACTTTCTTTTTTTGGTATGCCATTCCTCTGGTTCATACATGTTCTAATAACTACTGGTACGTGACACACTGGTTCACCATAGTATTCTAACTATTCGGTTCCCACTACGAGGTGCTGATAGAAATTAGCAGGGTGCATACTTAATGGAAAATCTCAAAGCAGTGTTCCCTGCTGTCTGTGGTGGAGTAATTCCAGTTCTGGAACTTGCCGCTGTTGTTAGATCACCAGTTTAGTACTGTTCATGAAAAGGGAGAAACTGTACTGTTTTTCATTTGATTAAGTATTTCATATGATTACATTGCCTTTAAACGCTATGTTCCAGTTGGTTAATATTGTACTTTGACAAGAATACTGACATGATTGTAATGACCTATGTCAAATTCAGTTTAATATGTGTTTATGTCCATCACGTGAAAAATGGATATGTAGATTTAAATGAAACTTGGTATTCGGTTTAGAATAACATTGAGTATGATCTTAGCTGTAAGATGTTAAAAAAATTTCTGCATGAGGAAGTGCTTCAAAAGGGGCCTAAAATATAAAACTCGATGTATCTCTCTTATCTGCCTGCTGTCATTTCTTGATGGATACAGTACTTTTGCATCCATCTCTTGGCACAGGCCAGAGTAAAGTGTAGCTTCCACCAAAGTCCCAGTCAACATCCATGGCTGTGACAATATGGGAGTTGCTGGGGTATGGGTAGTGCTGAGTAATGACTTTCAGAGCATGACTAGTGCATCTGAGTGTTATGAAAGGTGCTGCTCATAGGGTCAGTCGTGCTGCAATAGAACTTTCTGACCCAGTGAGGAAAGCAATGGCAAACTACCTCACTCCTCATCTTGCCTCATTTTGGTGCTGTCATTGGTTTTTGGGGTTTCCTTATAACCGCATAACCTTTGGTGGTGCTATTTGAGGATCCAACCAGCCGCTGGGCTGTTGACCTAACAGACACAGACAGATCTCTCTTATGGTTGGTTTTACTCGAAAATAGCTCATGGTGATTTTTCATTCTATACCCTTTTCCGATACAGCCAAAAATAAGGGAAATATTAGTGGCAGTCGTTTGAAAGTTTGATGCTTGCTTGTTGTTTAAAGGGGCCTAACATCTATGGTCATCAGCCCATGTGAAAGTTTAAGTCTAAAAGCAGATAACTAACTCTGTAGACTGTAAAGAGAGTTGCTATGGAGATTGTTCCAGCAACATTTTAAGGCTTTGTACATCTGTTGGTGGTTTTAGAATATTCACCCAATACATGGCTTTCAGCAATAATAAAAGAATGGAAAATGCAAAGGGTCACAGCGAGCAAGGAAGTGAGTACTTCACAAGCTGATGACAGGTAGAGGCATGCACTCGAATGTGCCTCAAAATCTGGGGAAACTGTATGAGGGGTGGACAAACATGTAATCATACATATGCTAAGTGATTGTCGAGTCAATGATGAGTACTACAGCTAGTTATAAATAAAAAGAGATGATGTACTTGTCTGAGTACATTAAAATGAGAGGTGAAGCTATTTGTTGACAGGAGTGGAGAAGTGTCATTTATGTAAATTTAAGTCACACAAGTTGAATTTCCAAATTATGTACTGTTTGTGTTCAAATTAATTTCTGGAAGTAGTTGTAGGTATAAATTTACTCAGTAATTTTCTTTGCTCAGATATATTAATTTATTATTTAATACAGTAATTATTACCATACATGGTAAAAAAATATAAAAGTTGATATGCAAGAGTAGGAAATTAAGGGTTGTATATACCCTCATAAAATCTGTGATCAATCATACTGGAATTCATATTGAATTTTATGTAGATAACTTTGTTTATATTAATCCCAGTAGTTATTAGAGAATGAATTTGTGGCATGCACTGCTTGGATAATTTTGAAATCTGTAGTAGTAAGGTTATTTTAAAAATTACTATTATTAGTGATCGAATGATAGAACAGAGCAATTCAAAGGTCAGGTCAAAAATTCAGGGACAGAAAATTGGAGGGAAGGAATGGAGGAGAGTGATGGTCATTGTTTTAATGCACCAACATTCTATAAGATTTCACTCTCGTTGAGAAAGAGGGAGCATGTGCAAAAATATGTAGGATCCTTCTGTTGTCTTCGAAGGAAGTACAGAAGTGGAATACATGAGAATCATACCACTCCAATACTTCATGAAGATGAATTCAAGAGTTCCCTGCAATAACTTTGCAGATTCAGTTACTGTGATGATGGAGTGAAAGAACCTCATCTGGATCGCTCAAATTAGTGTCCGGCTTCATGGCTAAATGATTAGCGTGCTGGCCTTTGGTCACAGGGGTCCTGGGTTTGATTGCTGGCAGGGTCGGGAATTTTAACTGTCATTGGTTAACACTTTCAGCACTACCATATTTTAACATGGACCTTGGCAGTGAACTGGGTCTTTTTCCTGAATTTAAATACTTTATTATACAACAGCAAAACATAGTACATACCTGATTTTTTGTATCATATGAAGCTGTCAACCATCCAAAATGAAGATATTTAACAGGAAGTACATACATACATACATACATACATACATACATACATACATACATACATACATACGTACATTATCATTATAGACTGTTATGCCTTTCAGTGTTCAGTCTGCAAGTCTCTGAGAATTTACTAAACGTCGCCGCAATCCTCGATTTGCAACTAGTGTTGTGGCCTCATTTAGTTCTATACCTCTTATAGTTGTTGCAATCCTTCTTGTTCCCTTGCTTATAGATAGGTGCAATTACTGCTTTTGTCCAATCTGAAGGTACCTTACCAACACTCCACGCTAATTTTACTACTCTATGAAGCCATTTCATCCTTACCTTCCCACTGTACTTCACCATTTCAGGTTTAATTTCATCAACCGAGTCTAACCATCGTCATCTTGGTCTCCCTCTACTTCTCTTACCCCCCATAGCAGAGTCCACTATTCTCCTAGGTAACCTATCCTCCTCCATTCACCTCACATGACTCCACCAC
Organism: Anabrus simplex; assembly: GCF_040414725.1. Classification (NCBI taxonomy): domain Eukaryota; kingdom Metazoa; phylum Arthropoda; class Insecta; order Orthoptera; family Tettigoniidae; genus Anabrus; species Anabrus simplex. Next base: position 1,086,364,353 of record NC_090266.1, on the reverse strand, counting down.
CAAAGCCAGTTTATGCGTACAGCTTCATTCATCGAGTTCATTCCTAAATTAGCCTTTATCTCCTCATTCTGAGTACCCTACTGCCATTGTTCCCACCTGTTTGTACCAGCAATCATTCTTGCTACTTTCATGTCTGTTACTTCTAACTTATGAATAAGATATCCTGAGTCCACCCAGCTTTCGCTCCCGTGAAGCAAAGTTGGTCTGAAAACAGACCGATGTAAAGATAGTTTCTTCTGGGAGCTGACTTCCTTCTTTCAGAATACTGCTGATTGCAACTGCGAGCTCACTGCATTAGCTTTACTACACCTTGATTCAATCTCACTTACTATATTACCATCCTGGGAGAACACACAACCTAAATACTTGAAATTATCGACCCGTTCTAGCTTTGTATCACCAATCTGACATTCCATTCTGTTGAATTTCTTACCTACTGACATCAATTTAGTCGAGAGGCTAATTTTCATACCATACTCATTGCATCTATTTTCAAGTTCCAAGATATTAGACTGCAGGCTTTCGGCACAGTCTGCCATTAAGACCAAGTCGTCAGCATAGGCCAAACTGCTAACTACATTTCCACCTAACTGAATCCCTCCCTGTCATTTTATACCTTTCAGCATATGATCCATGTAAACTATGAACAGCAAAGGTGAAAGATTACAGCCTTGTCTAACCCCTGTAAGTACCCTTAACCAAGAACTCATTCTACCATAAATTCTCACTGAAACCCAATTGTCAATATAAATGCCTTTGATTGATTTTAATTATCTACCATTAATTCCATAATTCCCCAGTATAGTGAACATCTTTTCCCTTGGTGCCCTGTCATATGCTTTCTCTAGATGTACGAAACATAAACTGCCTATTCCTGTCATAGCATTTTTCAATTACCTGGCGCATACTGAAAATTTGATCCTTACAGCCTCTCTGTGGTCTGAAACCACACTGGTTTTCATCCAACTTCCTCTCAACGACTGATCGCACCCTCCCTTCCAAGATGCCAGTGAATACTTTGCCTGGTATACTAATCAATGAGATACCTCGATAGTTGTTGCAATCCTTCCTGTTCCCTTGCTTATAGATAGGTGCAATTACTGCTTTTGTCCAATCTGAAGGTACCTTACCAACACTCCACGCTAATTTTACTACTCTATGAAGCCATTTCATCCCTACCTTCCCACTGTACTTCACCATTTCAGGTCTAATTTCATCTATTCCTGCTGCCTTGTGACAATGGAGTTATTTACCATCCTTTCCACTTCCTCAAGCATAATTTCACCAACATCATTTTCCTCCTCCCCATTAGCTTGGCTGTTTGCAACACCACCAGGATGATTTCCTTTTACATTGAGAAGATGTTCAAAATATTCCCTCCACCTCTCCAGTGATTCCCTGGGATCCATTATGAGTTCACCTGAATTACTCAAAACACTGTTCATTTCCTTTTACCCTCCCTTCCTAAGATTCCTTATTACTGTCCAGAAAGGTTTCCCTACTGCTTGACCTAGCCTTTCCAGGTCATTACCAAAATCTTCCCATGACTTCTTTTTGGATTCAACAACTATTTGTTTCGCTCTGTTTCTATCATCTACGTACAAATCCCTGTCTGCCTCGGCCCTTGTTTGGAGCCATTTCTGATAAGCCTTCTTTTTACGTTTACAGGCTGCTCTCACTTCATCATTCCACCAAGATGTTTGCCTTTTCCCATCTTTACGCACAGTTGTTCCTAGGCATTCCCTTGCTGTTTCTACTACACCATCCCTGTATGCCACCCATTCACTTTCTATATCCTGAACCTGCTTACTGTCTACTGTTCGAAACATCTCACTAATCATATCCATGTACTTCTGTCTAATTTCCTCATCTTGGAGATTTTCTACCCTTATTCGTTTGCAGACAGATTTCACTTTCTCTACCCTAGACCTAGAGATACTTAGTTCACTACAGATCAGATAGTGGTCTGTATCATTGAAATATCCGCAAAAAACTTGTACATTCCTAACAGATTTCCTGAATTCAAAGTCTGTTAAGATATAGTCTATTATGGATCTGGTACCCCTAGCCTCCCATGTGTAGGGGTGAATAGCCTTATGCTTGAAGAATGTATTCATAACTGCTAAACCCATACTAGCACAGAAGTCCAACAAACGCTTCCCATTCCCATTAGCTTCCATATCTTCCCCACATTTACCAATCACCCTTTCGTATCCTTCAGTTCTATTCCCAACTCTTGCATTGAAATCGCCCATTAGCACTATTCTATTCTTGCTGTTGACCCTGACCACTATGTCACTCAATGCTTCATAAAACTTGTCAACTTCATCATCATGTGCACCCTCACATGGTGAATACACGGACACAATTCTTGTCCTAATTCCTCCCACTGACAAATCTACCCACATCATTCGCTCATTTACGTGCCTAACAGAAACTATGTTGCGTGCAATGGTATTCCTGATAAAGAGCCCTACCCCAGACTCTGTCCCTTCCCTTTCTAACACCCGTCAAGTACACTTTATAATCTCCTATCTCTTCCTCGTTATCTCCCCTTACCCGAATATCACTTACTCCTAGCACATCCAGATGCATCCTCTTTGCTGACTCAGCCAGTCCTACCTTCTTTCTTACATAAGCCCCATTAATATTGATAGCTCCCCATCGAATTCCATTTCGTTCGCCAAGTGGTTTCCAAGGAGTCCCTCGCCTGTCAAATGGGAGTGGGACTCCATTACTCCCACAGGTCCGAGGTTTGCTGAAAATGTTCTGAGCTCGGTAAATTCATGAAGCAGGATGCTACCCTACTTGCACATAGTCCAAGTAAGGATTTCTTCTCTAACTGGTTATGAACCACCGGTGAATTGTGTAGTCCTAGCCACCTGAGCACAAGGAGGGCCATGACTCAGAATATGCCCGAGATGCCCACTCCCATTCCATAGCAACTGGTATCTTGACTCTCAGGACCACTTACTAGGCCACTCAGCCGTTGCCCATGGTTCACGAACTTGGATGTGATTACAGTAACCCACAAACATGAACCATCCACAAACATGAACCATGTATATATCTAAAGAAAATTAATTATATTAATCTTATGAAGAACAGAAAAAAAATGTACAAGTAAAGAATTTTACATTCAAGTTTTACCAATAAACCTACTCAAAACAATAAAAATGAATAATTTAATGTGCTAGACAAGCCACAAATAAACACAATTACATTTGAAATACAAAATTTACCTATTTAGGAATTGTTTGTTTTGGTATAGTAGCCCTAAAAACATTGGGCTGTGCACAGTCTAACTTTGCACTCCTTGCACCATCATCTACTTTCTTTTCACTGAACAGGTGAATCATCAGCCTGTACCTCTTCTTCTAAAAGAAAAAATAAGCTCAAATTTCTGAAGAGGTGAAGTATTTCTGTCATTTGTATTCAGAGTAAAATAATCCAGCTAAAAAAAACTTGCAATTGAAAGTGTTGTAACAAATAAAAATCCTGCCCAAACTATCACTTGATATGTTATCTGGTTTGTAAGCAGAGTATTTATCACTGTCATATATTTCTTAACCTGCTTCTCCAGATAAAATATCGAACATATCACTATTATTATTCCGGCATGAGGACGTGTTTGTACAGTAACACAGCTGACAGTGTGACAGATTTGGTGTGCTCAGCACCCAACACATCGAGTGCTTCGTTAGAGGTCACGGCGAGGAGAAACGACTTTTTTTATCATTTCAGTTTGAACTTCCCAATAACTGCTGCATTTTAGTTGACACTTCATTAACTACTACATCCAGGCAAGGGACAGGAACCGTATGGGATACGTGCAGCTGCCTATAGACGTGTTTAAATCACGTCCGTATTCTATACAGGCACCGTCCTCAACCAGGAAAGCACTGTGGCCGTATCCCGTACGGGCATGGTGTTGAAAGTGTTAATTCTGCTGGTGTGGGAGCTGGGTATATGTGTCATCTTTGTCGTCATTTCATCATCATCACCACCACCACCACCACCACGATGCGCAGGTCGCCTACTGGCGTCAAATCAAAAGACCTGAACCTGGTGAGCCAAACATGTCCTCAGGCATTCTAGGCACTGAAAACCATAAGCCTTTTCATTTACTCAAATTATTAATAAACATAAACAAATTAATAGAGAATATAATGAACAAATTAATTATTTTATTTTTTCATTTCCAAAAGACACTAATTAATTAGTACAGGAAAGTTACAGGATTCTTGCACAGATATCTATAGAATTCAATTATAATTCAAAACAAATCTTTATTTTTTCGTTTTTGGTTCATTGGACACAGAACATAACTAAAACAAATTTAAATGTAATAAATAATAATTCTTTATTTTAATTTAATGTTTAAAGAAATAAACTAGGCTAATATATTACAAATACAAATTTACAATTTAAACAAATTAAATAAAAAGGGGTTCAAGCTATTTCAGATAATTTTTTATGAAGGAAACTTTAACTGGATATCTAAAAAAGTTAAACAATATATTCCAAGCTATATAAGCTCTAAACCTTAAAATATTACTCAAGGTTTTGTTTTATTTTCTTATCCATTTTGTTCCATACTGTTGTACTCGGTGTGATTACTTTTCTTCTTCATTTACCGGGCGAGTTGGCCCTGCAGTTGGGGTCGTGCAGCTGTGAGCTTGCATCCGGAAGATAGTGGGTTTGAACCCCATTGTTGGCAGCCCTGAAGATGGCTTTCCATGGTTTCCCATTTTCACACCAGGCAAATGCTGGGGCTGTACCTTAATTAAAGACATAGCTGTTTCCTTTCCACTCCTAGGCCTTTCCTGTCCAATTGTCGCCATAAGACCTATGTGTGTCGGTGCGACATAAAGCAAATAGCAAAAAAATAGCATCCTCAGGAGGAGGCTCCTCTTCATCTCAGGAATGATTACTAGCCTAAATAAACGCCACGTTCTATGTTATGAAGCCAGTCAGGCCAGTCAGCTTGACATGTGTTGCATGTAAGCTGTGGTAAAGCATTCTTTCTGATGGTTCAGAAATGTTTGCAAAATTACCAACTGCTTTGATGGAAGGCAGTTTGGGTTTTGGAAAGGTCATTCCATTGAGGCTCAACTTGTAGGATTCTGGCAAGGTATAGCATATATTTTAGATTTAGGAGATCAAATAGACTGTATTGCTATTGACCGATCCAAGTCTTCTGCTAGAGTAGATCAAGAGAGACTACTGATGTAAATGTGGGATCCTGGACTGGGCAAAATAGTGATTAAATGTGTGGCTAAACTTTTAGAAAAGAGAACTCGGAATAGAGTAGGTGAAGCATTATCTGATCTTCTAATGATTAAGGTTCTTTTTTTTTGCTACATCGCACTGACACAGATAGATCTGATGGCGACAATGGGACAGTAGAGACCTAGGAGTGGGAAGGAAGTGCCCATGGGCTTAATTAAGGTACAGCCCCAGGATTTTCCTATTTGCCTGGTGTGAAAATGGGAAATCACTGAAAAACCATCTTCAGGGCTGCTGACAGTGGGGTTCAAACCCATTATCTCCCAGATGCAAGCTCACAGCTGCGTGACCCTAACAGCACGGCCAACTCATCTGGTGGGGAGAGGATTTCCACAAGGCAGTATTATTGGATCTTTATGTTTTCTTATATATATAAATATGATGTAAGTAAAGAACTGCCGGCCCCGTGGTGTAGGGGTAGCGTGCCTGCCTCTTACCCGGAGGCCCCAGGTTCGATTCCCGGCCAAGTCAGGGATTTTTACCTGGACCTGAGGGCTGGTTCGAGGTCCACTCAGCCTATGTGATTAGAATTGAGGAGCTATCTGATGGTGAGATGGCGGCTCCGGTCTAGAAAGCCAAGAATAATGGCCGAGAGGAATCGTCGCACTGACCATACGACACCTCGTAATCTGCAGGCCTTCGGGCTGAACAGCGGTCACTTGGTAGGCCAAGGCCCTTCAAGGGCTGTAGTGCCATGGGGTTTGGTTTGGTTTGGTTTAGTTTGGTTTGGTTTGGTAAGTAAAAAACTGGAATCAGAGATAAGGCTTTTTGTGAATGATGACATACTGTACAGAGTAATAAATAAGTTACAGGATTGAGAGCAGCTAAAGTCCTTGATGAAGTTACAGGTTGGACAGCAGACAATGGTATGATGGTAAACGGGGTAAAAAGTCAAGTTGTAAGTTTCAGGAAAGTCTTCTCAGACTTAATTACTGTAATGATGGAGTGAATGTACCTCATGGGGACCACTGTAAATACCTAGGCATTAATATACGGAAAGATCTTCACTGGGGCAATCAAATCACCGAGGTCATAAATAAAGGTTAGAGATCCTTTCATATGGTTATGAGGGTATTTAATGGTTGTAGTATGTATGTAAAGGAGAGGATGTGTAAGTCACTGGTAAGACCCAATTAGAGCATGGTTCCAATGTATGGGACCCACACAAAGATTACATGATTTGAGAACTGGAAAATATCCGAAAGAAGAAGTACAGTTTCTTCTTAGTGATTTGTGACAAAATAGTGGTATGAAATTGTTGGAGACTTTGGGCTGGGAAGACCTGGAAGTACAGAGATAAGCTGCTCCACTATGTGGTATGTTCCAAGCTGTCAGTAGAGAGTTGATGTGGAATGGCACTGGCTTAAATTGAGTATTGTGAAAGAAGGAAATATCATAATATGAAGATAAAGTTGGAATTCAAGGGGAAAACTTGGGGCAAATGTTCTTTTAAAGGTAGAGGAATTGGTATTGGAATAATTTATCAAGGGAAATGTTTGATGAATATCCAAGTTTGAAATAATTTAAGAAAAAAAGTAAACAACTGATAGTGAATCTACCATCTGGATAAACTAAAAACTAACCTCATAACACTTCAGCCCTGAAGGGCCTTGGCCTATGAAGCGACCGCTGCCCATCCCGAAGGCCTGCAGATTACGAGGTGGTGTGTGGTCAGCACGACAAATCCTCTTAGCCCTTATTCTTGTCTTTCTAGACCGGAACGCTATCTGAACGTTGGATAGCTCCTCAATTCTAATCACATAGATTGAGTGGACCTCGAACCAGCCCTCAGATCCGGGGAAAAGTCCCTGACCTGGCCAGTAATCAAACCCAGGGCCTCTGGGTAAGAGGCAGGCATGCTACCCCTAAACCATATGGGTGGGGAATAAAGAGATGAAAATGGTGAAACAAATGGAGAAAAAGTCCAATCTGGCTTTTGAGGTTCTTGTACCCATCATTGTGGATCACAGAAGTTAAAAGAACAACTGAAACAAAGATAATAAATAGGATCAGTAGATGTACAGTACAAATAAGAGTAAGATTAAAAAACTTATGCTGCACTTATGTGTATGCATTATTCATTATTTTGGTAAATATTCTTCAGAACAAATAAGAATGTAGGCAGTGTCATGAACCATCCATTGTTGGACTTAGAAACATTTCATAAGAGAAAATTATTATTATGATCTGTTATCATTATTATTATACGTTGAACACTCCTAGTATGCATGGTGGATGGGTGTGAGGTAATGAGATGGTAATCATTCAGGAAGGGCCTAGATTATGTCCTGTGGAAATGCAGCCCATACTTGCAGGACCGTGAGGGTTAGTTCGTCCACAGTTTGAAGTGGCTGAGTGGAATTATGCAGATCCATAATGTCCTTACACATATTAAATGGGGCTTAGGTCTGGGGACCTGGTGGGCCACTGTAAAAGCATACTGTATTAGAGAGCTAATCTGGAGAAGCCTGCAATGTGAGAGTGGGCATTGCCCTGCTGAAACATCCCAAATCCCATGGTCACTAACAGAGGGACAACCACTGGATTGATAACACTGTCCACATACTGTCTAGCAGTCATTGTGCCCTCAGCAATCACAAATGGCAATTTCACATGAAAGCCGTTACCTTCCCAGACTCTTCCCAGACTGTAATGTCTGGAGTTTGCCCCATGTGTCTCTCGACAAGAAGATCAGTGCGTTTCCTCTCCCCAGTACGCCATTGGACATGATTGCAATGATCATTGCAGCTAAGACAAAAGTGTGACTCATCACTGAAGATGACAATATGACATTCTTCAACCCACCATGACTGTTCCCGATGCCGGGACACCCTCATATATCGATGCTGTAGGGTCAATGTAACACTTGCTGCAGGGGCATTGGATCATAGGCCAGTTGTTTGATGTGTAACGTGTAGTGCCATAGGATCTTGAATTTCTGCTGTTGTTGCTCGGTGGTCTGTCTGGGACATCCGAGTGATGTGATGATCATATCGCACTGTTGCTCATCGGGTAGGTCTTATCCCAGGTGTCTGAGCATGTGTTCCTTCATTTGACCACTGCATCCGTACATGTTGTAGCATACATGAATTTCAGCCAACACATGCAGCTACAGCATGCACAGATAACCTACTAACACACAGACCAATTATACAGGCCCTCTTAACTGGCGACATTGTTGATATTATGCTATTACCATTGGCAAGACATGTTTCACAAGCAAATTCTTCACATCACTGCACCTCACAAACTTAATGTTAACTAAGCTGTACTGGAATTTACATAGAGAAGGTGGTTTGTCCATGATCAATCAGGTGGGGAAGGCTACATGAACAATCCGATTGCCCTGAAACCTTTATCATTTACATATGTAGATCATACCATTCCACATCCCCAATATTAACACATATAACCCACCCTTCTTAGTGTTGCAATTTCCATTATCTCTAGTGTATATTGATCATGAAATGTATAACGAAACCAAAAATTTTGGTTAGATGATAGTATCCTTATTCTTTAGACTGCAGTCCATATGCACAGTACTGACATCTTCTAAACAATGTATTGTTTTCTCTTTATATATAGGCCATCCAATGATAATAGTTAAAAAATAAGTATAAAGACTATAGACTCCAAAGCTATTTCATTCTAAGTCTGACCATTTTGATTATTAAGTATCTTCTTTCTTACTTACTAATCATCATCATCATCATCATGAATTCTCATGTATATGGAATGACTACTTAAAAGGCAATATATTCCCTTCACTCTTCAGTTCTGTATAGTTTCTAAATAGTTATATCAACTACTTCAACTTATCTGTTTATATAAAATGTATAAATGGATATCTGCATTATAATAAAATGATTTATTTCTGTTGCAGCCCTAAGAAGAAGCTTAGCTCTAGTCGCAGTGAAGGAGTGGTACAGAACAAATCTTCAAAGTGACGGCCATTCGTGAAGATATTTTCGCACTGTTAGTCATTAAATATGTGGTGAAAAATAAACCACACTTCTCTGATCTCTGTGAAGGATGTGTTCTTTAGGTAGGGTTTAAATTATGGAATTTAAAGGACTTCATAAGAAGTTTATTTTTATTGTACTATTAGTGGATATAAAAGAAGGGATGTCATTAAGTCCCTATAGCTTTTATATCTCAATGGTGTATAGAGATAAGTATGTTTTTGTATTATTAGTTTCTTGCCATTTGCTTTTTGTAATAATTATTGTAGAATAAGAGACCAGAATGCTCATTCTGCATATTAGGCCTATATTAGGGATATAAGTAATCCAGTCATTCCAAGGACTGTCTTATGGCCTCATATATAAATTGTATTAAGACTATCCTTAATAAAATGAATTGCCTTTCACACTAATAACTGATATACTGAGTTCCTATTTATAATTACATTCTACAGTATAATATTTAAAATTCTATTTTAAAAACTTGTGATATTTAACTCTTAAAATATATATGTTTAATTCAACATGGCTACATTTGCATGTTATTTAGGGATGTGGTCTAATGTTAGTTACAGATGTCCCTGTATATGAAGAGTTTATCAACTGAATAAACTTTTAAATATAACCATGTTTTATAATTCAATAAAAATTCATGACATTTTAAATTATAATTGGAAACTATTTGTTACAGAAAGATCATTCCTAAACGTTAAGTACTAGTATTGCGTTACTGTGTATTCATGTGCTCAGCCTTTTGTAATAAACTGTAATATTCCTCTTGCATTGCTACAATAACTATGTAGAGTTACCTTGACTATATCTGCATAATGTTAGAAATATTTTAAACATTGCTGGGACGTGAATATGGGTGTAAAAGAGGAGTGTACTATTTATCTATGTTGCATAACAAAATAAATAGTATAACAAAATATGTCACTTACAATTATTGATTTATTCCTCTGATATGAATATTGTTCAGATTACAGTAATTTTTCTTAACATCTTTTATTATTCATCAACTTGCTGAAAATGTTACTTTTTCATTTCCATACCGTAACAATCCTGGATTCTCACTGTATCAGGAACACCTCCCGCAGAAAAAAAAAAATGTGGACATTGAACTTTTTCTCTTCTGTTAACAAATTCATCAATTCTTTTTGTAAACAACATCAGTAAAACATACCATGTTCATTCTAAGCAATAAATACAAATTACAGTATGTAACTAAAATGTAACTCTAAATTAATATTTCAAATTCATTCTAAAATTTAGAGATCTTGCTCACTTGCTATCAGTTTTATTTCTGTCAGGTCCTATCCAGTATGAAAACTACTGCACCATTAGTTTAGTATTTCATACTTGCAAAATTTAAACAGGTATTATTTACAAAAGAATGGAAAGATAAGTTGAAGCTGAGTTGGAAGTAGACCAGTTTGACTTCAGAAGAAATGTAAGAACAACGTGAAGTAATCCTGACTTTGTCTGATCTTAGAGCATCATATTAATGACAAGCATGGCAATCATAGATCTAGAAAAGGCATTTGATAATGTTAATTGGACCAAGTTACTTGAGATTCTGAAGGTAATCAGGATCAGGTACTGAGGAAAGCAGGATCATCTGTAATCTGTACAAAAATTGGTCTGCAGTGATAAGAATCAAGGGCTATGGAAAAGAAGCAGCAACCCAGAAAGGAGTGAGGAAAGGCTGCAATTTGTCTCCTCTTCTTTTCTATGTTTATATAGAACAAGCAGTGAAGGAAATCAAAAAGGAATGAGAAAAATTAATCTCAGTCCAAGGAGAGGAAATCAGAGATCTGAGGTTTAAGTATATTCTAAATATTTTGAGAGAAATTCAACTTTTTCAATACTATAAACAATAAATTTACTTTCTAAAATGCAACTGACATCTAGTGTGACATGTTTTGTACCTTCCTCCAGGACATCTTCAGCCACTTAGTAAATAAGCACCATTCCAAAAGCACAAAAATATACACCAAGTTAAAATAATGTGACATAGTGTGAAGCTCTGTCTAAACACATATCACAGTGTAATAAATAATCTCTCATTAAAAGTCTTGGAGACTAGGTCTTGATATTGTATAACAGTCAAATGAGCACCAGTATCATCACAGTTTACAAAAGAAGCACAATTAGTTGTCAAAATACTTGTGTCCTTGAAAATACAAGTATGCGTGTTGAAAATATAGTTAAATGTTTTTAAGCAAACAGTAAATTACAATGCAGTATATATGACTGTTTTCCCATTAAAGGTTATCTCATAATAAAAAACATAGTCTTGATGTTGGAGGACAGCTCATGATTATATAACCTAACTAACCCTATGGCACTATAGCCCTTGAAGGGCCTTGGCCTACCAAGCGACTGCTGCTCAGCCCAAAGGCCTGCAAATTACGAGGTGTCATGTGGTCAGCATGTCGAATTCTCTCGGCCGTTATTCTTGACTTCCTTGACCGGAGCTGCCATCTCACTGTCAGATAGCTCCTTGATTCTAATCACGTAGGCTGAGTGGACCTTGAACCAGCCCGCAGATCCAGGTAAAAATCCCTGACCTAACCGGGAATCGAACCCTGGGTCTCTGGGTAAGAGGCGGCAATGCTACCCCTCCACCAAGACTCCACAAATACAACATGCGTAGTAAGAGCTTGGCGACTGCCAGTTACTCTAAAACTCTCAACATAAACTAACATCTCAGCGGTCGAAGGGAACTCATCATACCTTTGGCTAATTACCGAATGACAACAACGTTCCCTTCCTACTAATACGCTCACCTCAACACGCCCAACAGCAAAGAGATGATCTAATGACGCCTACAAAGACTTCAATATAGCCTACGGCACCAACATTTCCAACTAATATTATCTCAAAAGCAACCAGGCCATATAAAAATTCTTCAAAATCTACAAGCAAATAAATGAAAATCAACATTTATTAACTTCAAGAACCAACGACCATTACCATTGCTCAACTTTCCATAAGTTTTTAACAATACACCATCTGACAACTAAATGGAATGTGTTTTCTGATTTTTATCTTCATTGTAATATCTTTTAATTCATAATCCTCAAATAATTGTCATGTTATTAGACTCCATTATCATCACAAATATTGTCAAGTAACAGCATAAAACATTTTATATTGTAATAGTTTTTTAACAATCTCCAATACATTTTAAACAACATAGTTTTTAACAGCATTCACAAATTACTTCCAGTCAGGTACCTGATCTATCCTAAGGTGAAAAATATGGCTGATGATGCCTACTATTGATAGGCAAAACCTGTACAATCTAATATATTAATTTCATGTCAACAGTTTTGATAAGGACAATGTCCTAATTTTTAAAGTTGTATTGTATTGAATAGGTGGATGAATAATAAAACATACAATTGTTATTTAAATATACCACTTAGTCGAGCAGCTCTTCTTCTTTCTCTCAGTTCTTCCCAGCCCAAACTTTGCAGAATTTTAGTAACGCTATTCTTTTGTCGGAAATCACCCAGAACAAATCGAGCTGCTTTTCATTGGATTTTTTTCAGTTCCTGAGTCAGGTAATCCTGGTGAGGGTCCCATACACTGGAACCATACTCTATTTGGGGTTTTACCAGAAACTTATATGACCTCTCCTTTACATCATTACTACAACCCCTAAACATCCTCATAACCATGTGCAGAGCTCTGTACCCTTTATTTACAATCCCATTTATGTGATTACCACATTGAAGATCTTTCCTTATATTAACCCCTAGATACTTACAATGATCCCCGAAAGGAACATTCACCCCATCAACGCGGTAATTAAAACTGAGAGGACTTTTCCTATTTGTGAAACTCACAACCTGACTTTTAACCCTGTTTATCAACATACCATTGCCTACTGTCCATCTCACAACATTTTCGAGGTCACGTTGCAGTTGCTCACAGTCTTGTAACTTATTTATTACTCTATAGAGAATAACATCATCTGCAAAGAGCTTTATTTCTGATTCCACTCCTTTACTCATATCATTTATATATATAAGAAAACATAAAGGTCCGATAATACTGCCTTGAGGAATTCCCCTCTTAATTATTACAGGGTCAGATAAAGCTTCACCTACTCTAATTCTCTGAGAAATATTTTCTAGAAATATAGCAACCCATTCAGTCACTCTTTTGTCTAGTCCAATTGCACTCATTTTTGCCAGTAGTCTCCCATGATCCACCCTATCAAATGCTTTAGACAGGTCAATCACGATACAATCCATTTGACCTCCCGAATCCAAGATATCTGCTATATCTTGCTGGAATCCTACAAGTTGAGCTTCAGTGAAGTAACCTTTCCTAAAACCGAACTGCCTTCTATCGAACCAGTTATTAATTTCACAAACGTTCCTAATACAATCAGAAAGAATGGCTTCAGAAAGCTTACATACAATGCATGTCAAACTTACTGGCCTGTAATTTTCAGCTTTATGTCTATCACCCTTTCCTTTATACACAGGGGCTACTATAGCAACTCTCCATTCATCTGGTATAGCTCCTCCGACCAAACAATAATCAAATAAGTACTTCAGATGTGGTACTATATCCCAATCCATTGTCTTTAGTATATCCCCAGAAATCTTATCAATTCCAGCCGCTTTTCTAGTTTTCAACTTTTGTATCTTATTATGAATGTCATTGTTATCATAGGTAAATTTTAATACTTCCTTAGCCTTAGTCTTCTCCTCTATCTGGACATTATCCTTGTAACCAAAAATGTTTACATACTGCTGACTGAAAACTTGTGCCTTTTGAAAATCTTCACATACACACTCCCCTTGTTCATTAATTATTCCTGGGATGTCTTTCTTGGAACCTGTTTCTGCCTTAAAGTACCTATACATGCCCTACCATTTTTCACTAAAATTTGTATGACTACCAATTATGCTTTTACATCATGTTATTCTTAGCTGCCTGCTTTGCTAGATTCAATTTCCTAGTAAGTTCCTTCAGTTTCTCCTTACTTCCACAGCCATTCCTAACTCTATTTCTTTCCAGTCTGCACCTCCTTCTTAGTCTCTTTATTTCTCTATTATAATAAGGTGGGTCTTTACCATTCCTTCCCACCTTTAAAGGTAGAAACCTGTTTTCACATTCCTCAAGAATTGCTTTAAACCCATCCCAGAGTCCGTTTACATTTTTATTTACCATTTTCCACCGATCATAGTAACTTTTTAAAAACTGCCTCATGCCTGCTTTATCAGTCATATGGTACTGCCCAATAGTCCTACTTTTAAGACCTTCCTTTCAGTCACATTTATTTTTAATTACAACAAAAACAGCTTCATGATCACTAATACCATCTATTACTTCAGTTTCTCTATAGAGCTTATCTGGTTTAACCAGCATCGAGTCCAGGATATTTTTCCATCTAGTTGATTCCATCACTTTCTGAATAAGCTGTCCTTTCCATATTAGTTTATTTGCCATTTGTTGGCCATGCTTCCTGTCGTTCACATTTCCTTCTCAATTGACATTTGGTAAATTCAAATCTCCCACTGTAATCACATTCCTTTCCATGTCCTATCCCACATAGCTGATTATCTTATCAAATAATTCTGAATCCGTGTCAGCGCTACCCTTTCCCAGTCTGTACACTCCAAAGACATCAAGTTGCCTATTATCTTTAGAAATGTTTCCGTGGTTTCCCATTTTCACACCAAGCAAATGCCGGGGCTGTACTTTAATTAAGGCCACTTCCTAGGCATTTCCCATCCCATCATCGCCATAAGACCTATCTGTGTCAGTGCGACATAAAGCAAATAGCAAAAAAAAAAAAAAAATCTTTAGAAATGAGCCTTGCACCTAGAATTTCATATTTGTCATCTTTAACTTCTCCGTAGCTTAAAAATTCTTTTTTCACCAGAATGAATACTCACCCTCCCACCATTTCTATCCTATCTCTACAATACACACTCCAGTTCCATAAGAAAACTTCATTATCTTCTTTATTCATCTGGCACTGATGTCTAATAGGTCCTTCATATGATCAGATACACTGTCATTCACTGAAAATATGCATAAAAGAGGATATTTCACATACATTGAGGCAATAATTATATAAAATGGAAATTAAAAAGTGTCCTTGGTACTGATTCGAACCTCCCACCTCAGATCCAAGACCCGGCTGCTTTTCTTACCCTTAGCAACTATACTACAGTGTACTACGACAAAATGTGTGCAGATTGTAGTTCATGTAATCGTTTTAAAGTGGTCAAAATGCCCACTTAATATTTGGCAGACATTTCATTTTCTAATAATTTAGAGAGCATACTCATGATTGCCATATTTTAATAATGTTACAACATAACATCTTCCTTTCATGGTTAGGTAGTAAATACGAAGATGTCAGTTTTTGCAGTGCATCCTAGAAAGGCTGATGTTTTCATGACATATTCGAAGGGGTACACAAAAATAACTGGAATAACATTGCCGTGGGTGAAGCTTGTGTAGTACGCATTTCTGCCACTAGGCATGTATAGCACAACTCATTGCCAGCTCAGTGCTGCCTGCGTTGTCAACCTGGCTTGTTCAGTTCATGTACATTGATTGTTTTTGCAAGCATTGTTTTGTTTTTATTTCATTTTCATTTCATTTCATGTTTTTTGATGGCAAGTTTAAGCGAACAAAGTGCAGCAGTGAAATTCTGTAGCTGGGGAGTTAGAACCCTCTCTTCTTTAGCATGTCATTCCTCTGGTTCATAAATATTCCAATACTACTGGTATGTAACACACTGTTTCTTCATAGCACTCCAGCTATTCAATTCCTACTCTGAGATGCTGATTGAAATGAGCAGAGTGCGCATGAATAATGGCATATGAATGTTCACGGCTCTCTGCGGCCTGGTCATTCCAGCTCGGGAACTTTGGACTCTTAGATCGTCTCTGTAGTGCTGCTCGTTAAAAGTGAGAAAATGTGCAGTTTTTCACTTGATCAGGTATTTTATATGATAACATTGCTTTAAATTGCATTCCTACTGACATCATTGTAATGACCTGTGTTGACTTTAGTTGAGAAAATCACAAAGACAGTCTGTCTGAGAATTCTATAGCGAAGCACGGGTACATCAACTAGTGTATATATAAAATAAGATTTTTGTCACTGCATTGCTCAGAATTTAAAAAGAATGGTATTTCTGTATCAGTCATGTCTATGTATGTATGTATGTATGTATGTATGTATGTATGTATGTCTGTATGTATGTATGTATGTATGTACTATCTGCGCACTTTTTAGTGATAGATTTACACCCTAGTACTGAAGTGGTCGACTTCGGTTATCTTCAAGATTCGTATTGGCAACCTTTGTAACACAAACTAAGAATCGCTTATCATCGCAGTGCGACATCTGGCGTACACTTTAAGTACTCGTACTGTTGTTGTTTACACAGCAAAGCCAAACTATAGAATTCATGCTAGGAACACGTTTCGCAACGGGAAATGTTATATAGTATTATATATTGTGTGTGTAACACAGTTGTTTGCTTAAAATAATAAAGGTTTATAAAATACATATCGATCGATCATATTATCGATTCAATTCAGATTTCATTTCCATTCAGTTCGCAGTATTAACGGAACCCTTCTTACTTCTCCAACGAGTACAAAAAATCTATCACTAAAAAGTGCGCATACTATATGTATGTATTTATGTATGTATGGGCATCACGAGAAAATGGCTGAAGAGAATTTCATGAAAATCAGTATGTAAAGTCTGAGAATAAGCCACTGCACTCTAGCCTGTAAATAATTTTATTCATGCTAAGAGAAATGGTAGTTTAGTGGAAGGCCTAAATTTTAATTCTCAAATGTTTTTATTGGTCCTACTGAGATATTAATGAATTTCATTTTTGTTGCTAAGTCCATATCAATGCCGAGCCATGAGAAAAAGGGTAAACAGAATTTAATGAGAATCGGTATGTAAAGTCGGGGAATAAGGTACTACAGACTAGGTTATAAATAATTTGATTCACGCTGGATGAAATGGCAGTTTAGGAGTAGGCAAATGAAATTTAATACTTAAATACCTATGTTATTTGTCCTATCAGAAAGTACTACATAACAAATGTTATAGAGAATACAATTTCTGATAATGTATGTCTTATTCCGTTTCACTGTACTGACTACGATAAGCTGTTATCAATCAATACTGATCTGCATTTAGAGCAGTCGCCCAGGTGGCAGATTCCCTATCTCTTGTTTTCCTAGCATTTTCCTAAATGATTTCAAAGAAATTGGAAATTTATTGAACAACTCCCTTGGTAAGTTATTCCAATCCCTAACTCCCCTTCCTATAAAAGGATGGTGATGGTGCAGATTATTGTTTTAAGAGGAAGTACAACTAGACAACCATCCTCTAAATAATAATAATAATAATAATAATAATAATAATAATAATAATAATAATAATAATAATAATAATAATAATAATAATAATAATAATAATAATAATAATAATAATAATCAGAGAGAAAAAGTTGAAGGGGTCCGACACTTCAAACAATGAAGGTATCAGCCTAAGACAGACAAGGGCCACAAAGGGTGTGAAAATGAAAGAGTCCCTAGGCTTCCATACATAATATTGTCGGGGTCAGAAAAGAATGAGTGTTGACCACGGGAGATCGTAAAGCAACGATCGCTTGTGTACCGGGTGGTAAACCTTTGTGCCGCAATTTTAAATCTTCCTCCAATAAGTACTTCTCTACAGGAGAAACTCTGAACTTTAAAAACTGGATCAACTCATTAGTTTGTTAATACTGTGTGGATTTCAACTTGTATTGTTTTCCATTAATCAAGAAGTGTGAACATTCTCTCATAGATGTCACCGCCTAAAAACTATGATCATGCACCCTGGTGCGAAGTGAAGGAACTTTCCTGAAGATATTTTGTATTCATAAGTTTTTGTTTTTACTAAATTTCGTTCTTTCATGTGTGGGTTGGCAGTACTAATCTTTTCTTTCTGCCTGTTTTGAATTGAGCCAATCCAGGATTTCTGTAATTAATTTTTGACCAATCATGTAATTCTTCTTCGACTTTGAGTGTATTTTCAAGACGGACCAATACACAAAGAGGGTGTGGCTTGATTATTCATGAAAGGTCTCGAATCTTCCACGAGGGTATAAAAACTGCTGATTTTCTTGTCTCTCGGCCACATCATCAACATTTAGCTTAGTGTATGGACGTGTAGCAGGGGGCAAGTAGCGCCTCTTCCTTGGGAGGCAGCTCTTCAACAAGGTAATGGCCGTTTAACATCTTTATTTCTTGCTAGCTCAGCAGTTTAACCCTCGGGGAAGGTCCAAAACCTTTTTTTGGTAACCTATCTCTTAAACATGTAAAATTTTGTAAAACTTCACACATCTTTAACTGTAAATCGGGGATAGAGAGTGCTTTACCCTCTCGAGCTCCCCTTCCGTTTGATTTGAGGTGACTGTTTTCGTAACTGTTTTTCTACTCTTCCTTAATGTGTTAAATTTATTCTGTATACAAGTCACCTCCATAGTTTGGGATTAGCCCCTGTTTCATTGGCTTTGCGCCTCTTAGGTTTTAAGAAGTTTCATGTAGGAGTGCAAATTCATGCCTCCATTCTGTTTTGCATTTTGGGCCATTTTCTTAACCTATTCTTTTTCAAACGAAGGCCCAGTAGGTTGGGTACAAGATACCCCTGTTTTTTTGTAAGTGTGCTTTGAGGGCAGTTGATAGTAAAGTTTGTTGTGGCCTTTGATAGGCTCAGAACATTGAGAGTGGGTCAGCTCTTTCTGATGTGGTAAGAGTGCCTCTAAGAGGCTCGATATGGTTGTTGGAGCTAATGCTCCTTGAATGAAGGGGTTTTCTGCCCTTTGATCAAATGTGTGCCTTGGTAAAGTTGGGCTAGTAGCTCAAGGATTGTAATATTGGGGCTTGAAACCCAGACCGTGTAAAGACGCCGAAACTTGTGTTTCGTTGGTAAAATTAAACCTTGTACCCGATTATTGGCTTGTTGTTGACTTGTTATTTGTTAAAGTTTTTTTGAAAATATAACCTTTAATGAAATTTGGATTCATTTCTAAGCATTTTAGTTAGACCCATTCCAGCCCGCACCTTCTTTCACCTCTGCATTCCACGGGTAGCCCCGTAACAAGTGGTAGCAGAGCGTGGTTGAATGGGTCTCAATTTAGCCATTTTTGACGGCTAAACATTGCATTTAATTTGAACTCTAACAATTTTCTCGGTTGCTGGAATTTTCTGTTCCAAGTTTCTAAATTTGTCAAGCTATTGTTATCATCTCCGGCCCTCATGAAGTCCTCCTTCCCGGCTATTTGCGCAAGGAGGAATTGATTTACGAATTAACCATTAGAAATGTTCAATCTGGAGGCACGTTTGCGGCCGATGCCACCAAACTTAAGGATTCCCTTGATTTGCCGATTAGTATCCCAACTTTGGGCGAGAAAGATATTGATGAGGCTCTCTCCACTATCACTGACAATACTACTGAGCTAGCATCCGTAGTTAGTTTTTTGAAGTAGATGATCCATCCCCAAATGAACTTAAGAGAGTACAGGCTAGACTATACCATTTTTATAATAGGGTGTAACGTGTTCAAATCGCTTACCTTATTTTTCTTCTACGCTCAAACCCAACGCACCGTCTCGCTACACGCCTGCCGCTTGACTGCTTGGACTGTTTCATCGCTCCACGCTAGGACCTGTGACGTCATCGCTTCTAGCATGTTCCACGGCGACCTCGGTTCCGTATATATACGGGCTCCGTGTGCTTGTTCGAGGTTCAGGTGTGGATCAAATGTTGTAATAGGCAGTGGAAGCTCTGGAAGTGTGCACGGCTGGCCCGTGTACATACTGGTTTTAAATTTCTCCGCTCTACGTACTGGGTGAGCAGACTTCGTATTTCTCCTCATATTAACATTCATTCTATTGTGCCCTTTTTCTTCGGCTTGTTAATTGGAATCCTAACTTAAGTCCTTTTTTAAGGGCATTACGAAATTGACACTGTGGTAAAATTCAAACTCCGAACTTTAGATAGAAAGGTGAATCGAAAATGTGGACTGGACTCGCGATGTGTGATGTGTGAAACGTTGCCTTCCATTCATGTGATGTGGGAGCTTCGCGGCCTGATCAGCACTTTGTCTCCTTATCCCTCCTGATTTTTCTTCTTTCTTCGCTTCATTGCCCCCCCCCCCCCCCTTGCCTTTCCCTTCCGTTATTATTTTTATCCTTTTGTTTACCTTTGTTATTTAAGATGGTGTATCGCGGTCTGCTAACCCTTTTCTGATGTATCTACACTAGGTATGTTCGATGTTCATATGTTTCCCTATATTGTCTAAGCTGAACCACGAATCTAGGGGATTGTGGTAGCATCTTGCAAAGTACTCTTTTTTTCGTATTGTAAACCTCTTTTCAATTAAAATTACTGCCAATTGTTTCTTAACTATCTTATTCCGGTTCATCAAATGGCCCTCCTATGGGAGCTTGTATGTAAACAAGAACATTGATTTGCTCAGGTTTAACCTTTTCACTCGAATTTGTACGAGTCAAGATATTTGTAATTCACGGGGCATTTACCCGTTTGGTTGTACCTTAAAGACAGTTGTAATTCTCGGGGCTTTTATCCCTTGTTGTAACCAAAGATAATGTTGATTTTTACGGGTCATTTTTACCCTTTGTTGTAACTTGTGTGCCTATCTAAACTAGATTATTGACCATTGAAATAGTCCCCGTGATCTGTTTTATCTCTCTTTTGTGGATCTATATCTTGTTATTTTGAAAACTTTATTCAATATATATGTTATCTTTAAAAAAAGAATTCTGTGCTTTGGGAGTTCTCTTTTCTGGTATTACTTTCCTACGATTTAACATGCACTAACCACGATAACTCCTCTTGGGTATGGCCCACCATTAATGTTATTTTTTGAATGTTCCGAAGTACGGCTTTGTGTATTATACCTTCCTCTGCGCTCCGCTCTGCTGAGTTTATTGCCTTATGAGTCAGAACTTGTCTACTGGAGCATTCTGCCTCTTACGCATCGATCTTGAGTTGATACTTGCGAAAGCCGTTTCTATTAACGCTCGGCGATATTGTGGAATCGACCTTTCATTTTTGATCTCTTCAAAAAAGGGATTGGTAAGCTCAGGCCACCAGTGTGAAACTTCATGACATTTTCCAAAATTGTACCTAACATATGGTAGCAGATTACCCTCTATTTTGATTATCTTCATGCTTCCCTTTTTTCTTTCTTCTTTCTGGTCGTATTTACGGCTTGCTTCTCCGATAACTTCCCTTTAGAGGAAGACTCTTCATTATTATCTTCTCCGCTACCACCAAATTTATCATTGCCCAACCCCCCTGTACCGAATTTAATTTCCTTTTCTTCTGCTCCGTCTTCTCCCTCCCTATACCCGTCTTCATCCAACCACACACCTGATTTTCAATCTGATGATACCAAACCTTCCGTTTTACTACATCACATGGCCCCCCCTCCCCCTTATTCTCAACCACCAGTACCTACTACCCCCTCTGTTGATAGTGCACTTAATGTACAAATTATTAAGCAGTCGTTATTACAAGTTCCCCAACTATTAGCGACAGATCCCCGAAATCTTACCATTTGGCTGTTTCGGTTCGCAAGTTCTTAAACATAAAAGTTGTCTCTTTTCCCCAATTAATTGGCCTCCTTTCCACCAAAACTACGGGTTTTTTCCACCTTTTGGCTGGATAATATGTCAAACTTTACAAAGTGGTAAGAATTGAGACATGCGATACACAATTATTTCTTACCTCTAGAAGTCCGTCTTAAACTATGTACCGAGTTCATCAGACGCCACCAGCTACCCAACGAACCTGCGCACGACTATTTGGACTCTATTATTACTTATAGTGATGTTTTAAATATTTCATATAATACTTCCGAACTGATCTCTATTATTCAGTTTTATGCCGCCCCATCATTCCGCATGCTTTTTAATGTTCTTGCTCACCCTGTTTTCCCTCTTTCAACTCTACAATCTCGCTCAACAACATACCATAAATTCTTTAGGGGATTGTTCCTACTATGTTTCCGTCTCTCCTCCACCTATTACTGCTCCTCCCTTACGTTCTTCTTTGCCTGCAGTACCCCGCCTTAGTGTTCGTCCTCCCATAACCTGCTATCGCTGTAAATTACCGGGCCATATTGCCCGTCAATGTACTAATTTGCCTTCGGGAAACGCCCTTCACCCGCGTCCTTAGGCAGTAGGCGTTCAGTAGGGGTAAATCTGCCTCATTCTTTGCAGCTTACCTCCGTATCAGCATCTTCCCAATCCATTCTTAATTCTGTTTCCTTTTTACCCCCGAGTTGTCATGTTTTGCTTACTGTTAATAACCTTCCCTCTGTCGCGCTCCTCGATTCTGGGGCGGCAGTGTCACTTATTAGTTCCCAATTTTATAAAGATTTACTTCACAATAATCCTCATTTGAAATATCTTCCATCTTCCCTTCGATGTCTTTCGGTTTCTAATCAACCCTTACAAATTTTGGGTAGTACCTTGTTACATATTAAACTACAGCACTTTTCTTGGCCTTTCACTTTTCAGATTGTTGAGGACTTGTCATTCCCGGTTATCTTAGGATATGATTTTTTTTTCGCATACTGGTCTTCTTCTCGATTCTGCCCAGTCTAAAGTTTTTTCCCTTTTCGGACAAGTTTGTTCCATTGATTAGCATCTCTGATTTTCCTTTTTGTTCACATTCCCTACATCCTACTATTAACTCTATGTATTCTGACCAGGTTCAAGCTTTACTTACCGAATTTTCTGATGTTATTACCTCAGATTTGGGAACAGTTAAGAATTTTTTTGCACATATCGATTTAGTGGATTCTACTCCGGTTCGCTCTTCGCCTTATTTTCTTAGCCCTCCTCGTATGAAAGTTTTAAATCAGTTGCTTTAGAAAATGCTTAAAGACAATACTATTATTTCATCATCTTCCGATTATGCCTCCCCCGCCTTTGTGGTGGATAAGCCTGATGGTTCTGCGAGGTTCATTGTTGATTACAGGAAGCTTAATGAGAAAATCGTCTATGACGCCTATCCGATGCCTAAATTGAACTCGGCATTCCAACATTTTTCCGGTTCCAAATTTTTCTCAATTTTCAATCTCAATTCTGCCTATAATCAGCTTCCATTAGATGACCTCAGTTCTCGGTATACGGCGTTCATTAGTCCTAATGGGCTCTATCAATTTAAAAAGTTCCTTTTGGCCTTAATCTAGGCTCCCAAATAATGCAGCGTTTTGTGGACTCCCTTTTTGCTGACATTAAGTATAAATATCTTTTTCCTTTCATTGATGATATCTTAGTTTTTTCTCCTGATTTTGAATCGCATTTGTCTCATGTATGCGAAGTCCTTACTCGTCTTCGCAATGTCGGTCTCACCGTTAATCCCTCTAAAGTTTTGATCGCCCAAACCTCGATTAAATTTCTTGGCCACATATTGAGTTCTGATGGTATTGCTGTTGACCTGACCGTGTCTCCGCCATTAATAAGATACCCCCTCCTACTAAATTGCAACATTTACGATCCTTTTTGGGAATGGTCGGCTTCTACGCCAAGTACATCCCTAATATTTCATCCATTGCTGATCCATTGAATAAACTCAAAAGGAAAGGGGTGAAATTTCGCTGGTCCCCTCAGCAACAAATGGCCTTTGATCTTATCAAATCTAAATTATCCCACGCTCCCCTCTTACAAATTCCGGACTTTAATCTTACTTTTGAACTATCCACTGATACCTCGGACATTGCCATTGGCGCTGTCCTTCAACAAACTGTTAATGACCGTACGCTTCCTGTTGCCTATTTTAGCCGCCTGTTATCCCATGTCGAACAAAAGTATTCTACTTACGAAAAAGAAGCCCTGGCTCTTATTCCCTCAATAGTACACTTTTCTGAATACCTCGACCATCGTGAATTCATTGTCAGCACTGATAACCAGGCTCTTTCTTGGCTACTACATAATGACCCAAAAATTGGTCGTACTGGTCGTTGGTTACTCCGCCTGTCTCGTTTCAAATTCTCCTTAAAATTTGTTTCCGGTTATAATAATTCTGTCGCCGATGCTCTTTCCCATCTCTTTGATGACCACCACCTTCAACCCTCCGAACTCTATTCCCTTCCCTTCCGTTTCTTCTTTAACTAACTTTCCCCTCTCTTTTCAATCTTGCTTGCACCATCAACAGCTTGACCCGTACTGTCAACAAATTTCTCAAGAAATTACTTCTCCTAATTATTCTGGCCCATTTCGGGTCCACCACCAACTCCTTCTTTTCAAACCTACCCCTAAAGCTACTCCGCGCCTGGTTCTTCCTTCCACTCTCCGATCTATGGTATTTCAATATTTTCATGATTCCCCTATGGGCGGCCACTTTGGGAGAGCTAAGACCTACGCTCGCCTTGCCTCCCAATTTTTTTGGCCGCAAATGCGTAAAGATATTTTTTCGTGGGTTCGATCTTACCCTTCTTGTCAGAGACATAAACCATTAAATCACCTTCCTTACGGCTCCTATGCCGCTTCTCCTGCTACTTATTCGTCTGAAAAGTTTTACATTGACATTGTTGGGCCTATTGTCAAATCCTCTAAATCCAATTCATATATGTTCACTCTGTTAGATGGTTTTTCTAAATTTCTTATTGTTCGTCCTTTGAGAAATATCTCCTCACAAATTGTTATCAATCTTTTGTTTAATTACATCTTTCCTATCACTGGTCTCCCTAAAGTTCTCATTTCTGATAATGCTTCGATTTTCACCTCTAGGCAGTTCTATAATTTTTGTTTTTCTCTTGGCATAAAAAACGTTTGCACTTCCCCGTATCACCCTCAGGCAAATACCATTGAACGCTACCACCATAACCTGAAAACGTTTCTATCTATTTTCCACTCCCAAAACCAGAAATCATGGGACACCAAACTTCCTTCTTTCGTTCTGGCCCTCAACTCCACCATTAATTCCTCTACCGGTTGCACTCCGGCTAAACTCTTTCTCGGCCGTGAGTTGAATACCCCTCTTGCTCTAACGTGGGATCTACCCTCGCTTTTGGGCACCCCCTCTGATCGTCTTAATCATTCCCAATTGCATTCTGCTTATCAAAAGCTCCTTCAGGCCAGGGAAGTTCACAACAAACTGTGTAATTCTCGTGTCTTACCTCTAAATTTAAATTGTTTGATTTAGTTCTTCTTAAAAAACACCCCCTCAGCTCTGCACCTCAGAATATTTCTGCTAAACTCTCCCCTCGTTGGTTGGGTCCCTTCCGTATTCTTTCTTTTCCCTCGCCAAATACCGCTCAGCTCCAGTCTGTGGAATCCCCTACTGACCTCCGAAAGGCTCATTTTTCTCTTCTAAAGCCGTTTCATACTTAATCCCTTCCCCCTTCTTTCACTTACTCTTTTTCTTTTTCTCCAGGGGGGGGGGAGATGAGTATTGATCAGGTCGGTTATTACTCTCTTTTTTTGGGCTTGTTCTTTTACCTACTTAATTCGCTGTCCATCACCTTCTTCCCTTCAGATTTCTTGTTCTCCCTTTCTCCCCTTTTTTTTCCTCTTCTTTTGTCTCTGCTCACCCAGGTCCATCTCCCACTGCCTAAAAATATATTTTCATGCCTGATCCTCCCCCTTTTTATATTTAATGTGGTCTTTTTTGTGTATTTGTTTTTATAATCTGTACGTTTCTATGCTTAACGTGTTATGCAGACCTTTTAATTAATTATGTTCCTTTACCCTGTCGATCCGGATCGTTCCCTTGCCCTCCTCCCGTTTCCCCGCCCCCCCCGTCCTTCCCCCTTTCTTTTTTTCCTTCTTTTATCTTTTATCTGGTCACTCATGCTCTCCGTTTTCTTTTCATTTCTCCCTGCTGCTTCTGCCTGCCCTATCCACGAGTTGGCGCCGCGCTGCGACTTCACGGAACCTGCAGCTCTCTGTCTTCCCTTTCATCATTCTTCGGATCTGCTTCTCCGCCTGCCGTCGCCTACGCTGTCATCGGATGCTCTACTCTTCATCTACGTCCACATCGCTTGGCATCTCCTGGACCGCCTTCGTCATCTCTACTCCTCATCGCCGTTTCGTAATCAGCCACCCTAATCCTTCAGATTTCTTCGGGTGGGCGGAATATGTAACGTGTTCAAATCGCTTACCTTATTTTTCTTCTACGCTCAAACCCAACGCACCGTCTCGCTACACGCCTGCCGCTTGACTGCTTGGATTGTTTCATCGCTCCAAGCTAGGCCCTGTAACGTCATCGCTTCTAGCATGTTTCACGGCGACCTCGGTTCCGTATATATACGGGCTCCGTGTGCTTGTTCGAGGTTCAGGTGTGGATCAAATGTTGTAATAGGCAGTGGAAGCTCTGGAAGTGTGCACGGCTGGCTCGTGTACATACTGGTCTTAAATTTCTCCGTTCTACATACTGGGTGAGCAGACTTCATATTTCTCCTCATATTAACATTCATTCTATTTTGCCCTTTTTCTTCGGCTTGTTAACTGGAATCCGAACTTTAGTCCTATTTTAAGGGCATTACGAAATTGACACTGTGGTAAAATTCAAACTCCGAACTTGAGATAGAAAGGTGAATCGAGAATGTGGACTGGACTCGCGATGTGTGATGTGTGAAACTTTGCCTTCCATTCATGTGATGTGGGAGCTTCGCGGCCTGATCAGCACTTTGTCTCCTTATCCCTCCTGATTTTTCTTCTTTCTTCGCTTCATTGCCCCCCCCCCCCCCCTGCCTTTCCCTTCCGTTATTATTTTTATCCTTTTGTTTACCTTTGTTATTTAAGATGGTGTATCGCGGTCTGCTAACCCTTTTCTGATGTATCTACACTAGGTATGTTCGATGTTCATATGTTTCCCTATATTGTCTAAGCTGAACCACGAATCTGGGGGATTGTGGTAGCATCTTGCAAAGTACTCTTTTTTTCGTATTGTAAACCTCTTTTCAATTAAAATTACTGCCAATTGTTTCTTAACTATCTTATTCCGGTTCATCAAATGGCCCTCCTATGGGAGCTTGTATGTAAACAAGAACATTGATTTGCTCAGGTTTAACCTTTTCACTCGAATTTGTACGAGTCAAGATATTTGTAATTTACGGGGCATTTACCCGTTTGGTTGTACCTTAAAGACAGTTGTAATTCTCAGGGCTTTTATCCCTTGATGTAACCAAAGATAATGTTGATTTTTACGGGTCATTTTTACCCTTTGTTGTAACTGTGTGTGCCTATCTAAACTAGATTATTGACCATTGAAATAGTCCCCGTGATCTGTTTTATCTCTCTTTTGTGGATCTATATCTTGTTATTTTGAAAACTTTATTCAATATATATGTTATCTTTAAAAAAGAGAATTCTGTGCTTTGGGAGTTCTCTTTTCTGGTATTCCTTTCCTACGATTTAACATGCACCAACCACGATAACTCCTCTTGGGTATGGCCCACCATTAATGTTATTTTTTGAATGTTCCGAAGTACGGCTTTGTGTATTATACCTTCCTCTGCGCTCCGCTCTGCTGAGTTTATTGCCTTGTGAGTCAGAACTTGTCTACTGGAGCATTCTGCCTCTTACGCATCGATCTTGAGTTGATACTTGCGAAAGCCGTTTCTATTAACGCTCGGCGATATTGTGGAATCGACCTTTCATTTTTGATCTCTTCAAAAAAGGGATTGGTAAGCTCAGGCCACCAGTGTGAAACTTCATGACATTTTCCAAAATTGTGCCTAAAAAGGGTGAGCGATCTATTGTCTCTTAAGTTAAATAAACTTCAGGGTAAGGAGGCTAGTAATCTTGTAGAACACCTTTCTAAAATCTCCAATAATGTTAGTCAGTTGTTAACCGGCACAGTTCCTCCCAAGACCGATCAAGCCACGGTTGCAAATATTGCTAATGAGGAGGATTCTTCCAAGGGGGAAGAAAGTAGAAAATCCGTAGGAGTCCAACAAACATCTGCCCCATTAGAAACTGAGTCACCGGGCGAGTTGGCCGTGCGCGTAGAGGCGCGCGGCTGTGAGCTTGCATCCGGGAGATAGTAGGTTCGAATCCCACTATCGGCAGCCCTGAAAATGGTTTTCCGTGGTTTCCCATTTTCACACCAGGCAAATGCTGGGGCTGTACCTTAATTAAGGCCACGGCCGCTTCCTTCCAACTCCTAGGCCTTTCCTATCCCATCGTCGCCATAAGACCTATCTGTGTCGGTGCGACGTAAAGCCCATAGCAAAAAAAAAAAAAGAAACTGAGTCCGGTCGTCGTACATCCATTCCTTCATTTGTGTTGAATAATGCACCCTCTGAAGCAGCTTCTCCGCCCCTTAGGCCTTTACCTACCATGTCACCCGGGTTCAGTAGTTTGCCTCATCCATTAACGATGTTGCTTAGGGGTATTTCCAAATTTTCCATTAACTCTACCAATGATGTCATTTCATTTTTAAGATTTTTAGTCGAGTTCCAGGATCACGCCCTTTTCTTTTCTCTTTCCCCATGTCAAATTCTTCAGATTATTTATCCCTATGCCATCGGTGTCCTTTCAGACAAAATAGTAAGAGCCATAGCTGATCAATCCTCTATAGAAGACTTCCATGCCCACCTGTTAGCTAATTTCATTCCGGCTCGAGCTAGGTCATCTCTAATTCAAAAGTATTATTATAGAGTACAGCGACTGGATGAAAATCTTGCCGACTTCATCCAAGACATTAAATTCTACACTAGGGTATTTGCTCTACATTTCCCTGAAGATCAAATTTTACAGGCCATTGTGGAAGGAATTTCGCCATCCTACAGGTCATATTTCTGTTTCGCTTCGCGTCCGCAAAATTTTGCCGAGTTAGAGGCTATGGCTGTCTCAGCCGAAGGTGTTAGGTATGCTGACACATTACGTATTGCGAAGGAGCTCCCTCCGTTTTTAAGACATTTTCGGCCTCCATCTTGCCGAACTGTCATTGCTCGCAAATGTTATGCGTGTGGATCGGCAGATCATCTCCGGAACAAGTGTTCCTTGGTTAAATCTAGCGGGACATGGAATGGAGCAGGGTCATCCCAAGGCCGTTTTAAATGCGGCTCATTTTCCCATATAGCCAAGAATTGCCCTAATACTAATCGCTCCCCCTCCTGCTCAACTTCTGATGCAACTTCCACCAATAATCAAAAGTGACTAGTGGCTTCGGGTGAGTTGGCTAATTAATCTTTCCAAGGCTCAGCCCCAAGTAAACCATCTGAAATCTTAGGCTCGGAACATGGTAGAAAGTCTTCCAGCACCACAATTGAATGCCCCAAAGAATGTCTTAGGATTGCGGCGGATTCCCCCGCACCTGTACCATTTCTCAAAACTGAGTTGAATAATGAACCCGTCACCGCTCTATTAGACTCAGGCAGTGTTTGTTCAATGATTTCGGCTGAATGGTTCTCTAAATTGAAGTCTGTCTGTAAGTTCTCTGATTATTGTTCGTCTTCGGTTCAATGCATTTCAGCCAACCTTTCTCCATTAGAAATTTTAGGTTTTATCTTTGCCAAAATTAGGATTGCTAAATTTACTTGGAAAGTAAAATTGTTTGTGGCTAAGCACTTGTCTTGCCCCATTATATTAGGAGCGGATTTCTTGTCTCACACCAGTCTTGTGCTCGACATTCAGAGCAAGTCGTGCACTTTCAAATTTGCTAGTAATTTCAAAATCCCCTTACTAAAATGTAATTCTGTGGCATGTTCATCTATTTCGCCTACCCAGGATGAGATGTTGTTAGACGTCGTATTTTCAGAGACCTTTGAAGAACACTTTGATCATTTGAAAGAGGTCCTTAATCGCCTTCGTAAGGCAGGGTTAACGGTGAAGCTATCTAAGGTCGCTTTCGCTAGGCCTTCCATGTCCTTTCTAGGGCATATTGTGTCGCCTGATGGTGTCGCAGTGGATCATTCTAGAACACAGGCCATCCATGATTTCAAACCTCCCAAGGACATCAAAGGTATTGCCAGATTCATTGGCATGGTGAATTTCTTCAGGAAATTTATTTCTAACTTCGCTAATAGAGCGGCGCCCTTGAACTTACTCCATAGGAAAGGCGTCAAATTAGAGTGGGGGCCTTCTCAACAGGCCGCTTTCGAAGACCTCAAACTAGCTCTTCGTTACGCCCCTGTCCTTGCTATGCCTGATTTCTCGAAGAAATTCATTGTCCAAACCGACGTGTCGTCGGCGGCGGTGGCTGCAGTCCTTCTCCAAGAGACTGAACTAGGGAAGCGACCCATCGCCTATGCACCTAGGACTCTATTGGCTCAGGAAGCCAAGTATTCCATCTATGAACTTGAAGGTTTGGCAGTCTTATTTGAGCTAGAAAAGTTCCGCCTCTATCTGGAACATGTCAAATTCGACTTGGAAACAGATAACCAAGCCTTAAGTTGGGTCTTAGCTAGGCCGTGTCGTACTGGTCGCATAGCCCGCTCGGCCATCAGGATTTCTGCCTTCCAATTTGATGTTAGGCATATAAGAGGGTCTGAAAATGTTGTGGCAGACGGACTAAGCCGTATGTTTTCTAACGACGTAGAGAACTCTGAACAGGAAGACTATTCTTCACTTTCCGAGTCCATACCTCTTGGTGTAAATGCCATTCTAACTGATGCTCCAATGCTATTTAGGGATATTGAAAAATATCAACGTGAAGATCCGACGCTGGCCCCTATCATGGAAACCCTTTCTTCTGGGGAACATGTCATCCCTTATGTATTGAGGAATGGTGTTTTATGTTGCCTGTCACGGCATGATAAGAAAATGAAAGTTGTGGTTCCAGCTGTTCTTGTACCTATGATCTTCAAGTACTACCATGAGACCCCATTAGGGGGGCACTTAGGTATTTTCAAAACTCGAGTAAAGATCAGAGAGATGTTCATTTGGAAAGGTATGGACGGTGAAATTCGTGAATTGGTAAAAACCTGTAAATCTTGTTGGCTTAGTAAACCTACCATGTCCACTAAGCAAGGGCTATTGTCTTCTCAACAAGCGTCCCGCCCCATGAAACAACTCTATATCGACTACGTAGGACCCTTCCCCCAATCAAAGGGGAACGCCAACAAATTCATCCTTGTGTGTGTAGATGGCTTCACTAGATTTTCCTGGTTATTTCCGACTAAGCTGTCTACCGCTCAGTCCACTATTTCTTGTTTAAATTCAATCTTTGCTTCTTTGGTCCATGTCAATACATAGTTTCTGATAATGCCAAAGCTTTTACCTCCAATCTCATCCGTAAATTCTGTTTTGATCTGTCCATCTCTCATGTAACTACTTCAGCGTATTATCCTCAACCATCTCTGGCTGAGCGGGTCAATCGTAATCTGAGATCGGCTCTTATTGCCTATCATCATGATGATCATTCCAGGTGGGATACATCCCTGCATTGGTTGGCCTTCGCCTTGAATTTGGCGGTTCATGAATCTCACAAGTTCACTCCAGCTTCGTTGATGTTTAAGTTCATACCCAACATGCCGCTCTCTAACCTTTGGTCTCTTAGTGATATTCTACCTGAGACAATAGATCCCGATAATATTAGAGATCTTTGGAAGAAGGCTAAGGCCAATCTTAAAGTTTCTCATGAAAAGGTTAGGGACGGAGGCCCACCAATTTAAAAGTAGGAGATCAAGTTATGGTCAAAAACGTTGTTCCCGCGGGCAAGCTTGCCCCTAGATTTCATGGGCCATGCATCATTCTAGATTTCCTTACTCCTGTTACATTATTAGTGAGCAATCCTGCCACCGAGAGGATCTTTAGGGTACATTTGTCACAGATTAAACCCATGTAATATCCTAGTTAAACTTGCCACTAAACATTGCTGAAACTCTGAAGGTTATATTTTTCTATTAATCTTAGGCCTTCTGCCCTTTGCCTATTACCTGCTCTGTATAAGTATGTAAGATTTTCCCCTCTGGTTACTCTGCTGTCCTTCCCATGTGGCCATTACCAAACTCCCGTCTCCTGCTAAACCATACCAGTGGCTAACCAAATTTCCATGCCGCTGGCCCCTCTGCCTCACCAACAAGAACGTACCCTAAAATCATATGTCAACAACAATTCTGCTGCTGAGATCTTACTGTTTCAGTGCCCTGCAGCCGTTCGTCGCCTTACCGCCACCGTGGTGGGGTAGGGGCCCACTCCACTCCCGTGATGTCTTCCTGTGTACACCGCGCCGGAGTCTATCCCCCAGCAAAGGCTGCTGTGCAGCGCACTATCCGCCAGCTTATCTGGGGACTGTAAATAAACTTCGCATCTGCGGCGTCCTTCACCACGACTACCTCTCATAGTAGCGGGAGAGAGGTATCTCAGGGTACTTGAGGGGTCCGGGCGACCTCGACTGGATACCGGCAGCGACGGCAGGACTTGCCGTCAAATGAACAGCATGTACTCCTAATATATACAGAGACTAAGACACTCTACAGCCGAGTTCAACTACCTCCTAACTATCTACCTTAAAAACAATACTTGGTAACGTGTTTTGACATTCTGCAAAATTCTTCTACAGAACAACGTTAAAAGACTTGTGAAATTCTTTATGTCTCTTGCATATTCTCCCACAAACCTATTTGCAGCGAAGCTGGAATCCAACTACTTTCAAATTAGCAACCACAAAACATGGAACTTTTTAAAATAACTATCTTTAACACTTTTCTGTGTCACCCCTTGGAAGGACATTTGGAGGGCGGGGGGGGGGGGGGGAGGCCTGTACCGGGTGGTACACCTTTATGCCATAATTTTAAATCTTCCGCCAATAACTACTCCTCTACAGGAGAAACTCCGAACTTTAAAAACTGGATCAACTCATTAGTTTCTCAGAAGTTGTCACTACCATAAATTTTGTGACTACAAAGTTGTCAATACTGTGTGAATTTCAACTTGTTTTGTTTTCCATTAATCAAGAAGTGTGGACATTCTCTCATAGATGTCACCACCTAAAAACTATGATCATGCACCCTGGTGCGAAGTGAAGGAACTTTCCTGAAGTTATTTTGAATTCATAAGTTTTTGTTTTTACTAAATTTCGTTCTTTCATGTGTGGGTTGGCAATATTAATCTTTTCTTTCCACCTGTTTTGAATTGAGCCAATCCAGGATTTCTGTAATTAATTTTTCACCAATCATGTAATTCTTCTTCGACTTTGAGCGTATTTTCAAGATAGATCAATAAACAAAGAGGGTGTGGCTTGATTATTCATGAAAGGTCTCGAATCTTCCACGAGGGTATAAAAACTGCTGATTTTCTTGTCTCTCGGTCACATCATCAACATTTAGCTTAGTGTATGGACGTGTAGCAGGGGGCAGGTAGCGCCTCTTCCTTTGGGCAGCAGCACTTCAACAAGGTAATGGCGGTTTAACATCTTTGTTTCTTGCTAGCTCAGCAGTTTAACCCTCGGGGAAGGTCCGAAACCTTTTTATTATGTAACCTATCTCTTAAACATGTAAAATTTTGTAAAACTTCACACATCTTTAACTGTAAATCGGGGATAGAGAGTGCTTTACCCTCTCGAGCTCCCCTTCCTTTTGATTTGAGGTGACTATGTTTTCGAAACTGTTTTTCTACTCTTCCTTAATGTGTTAAATTTATTCTGTATACAAGTCACCTCCATAGTTTGGGATTAGCCCCTGTTTCATTGGCCTTGCGCCTCTTAGGTTTTAAGAAGTTTCATGTAGGAGTGCAAATTCATGCCTCCATTCTGTTTTGCATTTTGGGCCATTTTCTTAACCTATTCTTTTTCAAACGAAGGCCCAGTAGGTTGGGTACAAGATACCCCTGTTTCTTTGTAAGTGTGCCTTGAGGGCAGTTGATAGGCTCAGAAAATTGAGAGCGGTTCAGCTCTTTCTGATGTGGTAAAAGTGCCTCTAGGAGGCTCGATATGGTTGTTGGAGCTAATGCTCCTTGAATGAAGGGGTTTTCTGCCCTTTGGTCAATGTGTACCTTGGTAAAGTTGGGCTAGTTGCTCAAGGATTGTAAAATTAGGGCTCGAAGCCCAGACCGTGTAATGACCCCGAAACTTGTGTTTTGTTGGTAAAATTATACCTTGTACCTGATTATTGGCTTGTTGTTGACTTGATATTTGTTAAATAAAAAAAAAATATATAACCTTTAATGAAAATTGGATTCATTTCTAAGCATTGTACTTAGACCCATTCCAGCCCGCATCTTCTTTCACCTCTGCATTCGACGGGTAGCTCCGTAACAGCTTGAAAAATAAGACAAGAGGGCGTCATGAAAGAAAGACTCCCATTACATCAAATGCCCTAATATCACATAGTAAGAAAAAACTAAATGTGAAGGCCTACAACATCTTAAGCACATAAAACTGATCAACAATAACATTTCATCGACTATTGTGACATTCTTTGTCTCTTCTGTTGTCACTTTTCTCTGATAGATGGGATTACTGCTGCGTACAGACTATAACAGAATACCTGAATATTGGAGGGAAGCAGCCAGGTAGTTAGATAACTTTCTTCATTAGCATGCCATTCCTCTGGTTCATAAATTTTCTGATACTACTTGTGCATAACAGACTGGTTCAGCATAGTACTCAAGCTATTGGATCCCTATTCTGAGGCACTGAATGGTTTGATCAGTGTGCACACTTAAAGGAATAATGGCAGAGATGTGTTTACAGCTGTCTGTGGCCTGGTCATTCCAGCTCGGGAACTTTGGACTGCTAGATCAGCAGTGTAGTACTGTTTGTTAAAGGTGAGAAAATGTGCGGTTTTCCATTTCATCTAGTATTTCATATGATAGCATTGCTTTCATTTGGGAAAACCACAAAGACAGTCTTTCTGAGGATGTAGAAAGATAGGTAGAGAGTAAGTGTCTGCCATTATAATGAAAATTGGCCAACTCTATTGACTGGCAGTAAGCAAGTGGGCCTGCCATCATAATGAAAACTCTCCAACTTGATTGTGTCTGATAAGAGGCAATCCCTAACAGAGTCTTCATATGAGGAGAGACGTACGGTGACTTTTCCACTGCATTTCAGGGGTAACATTGAGAGCTATGCAATTTAATATAATCTTACAATGTATACTATACTTCTTAACCTAGAATTCTGTGTACAGTGTAGAATTCCATAGTGAAGCACGGGTACATCAGCTAGTAGAGTATAAAATACCACTCCAGTATTATTTATGGTAGGTGTTAATAATGATGCTAGCCCCGCAGCGAAGGGGCACCATGACTGCCTCTTAGCCGGGAGTTCGATTCCCTGCCAGGTTGGAGATTTTTACCTGCACTTACGGGATGGTTTGAGGTCCATTCAGCCTACATGATTACAATTGAGGAGCTATATGATGGTGAGATGGCTGCCTTAGTAGCCAGGAATAACGGCCGAGAGGATCCATCGTGCTGACCACACAACATCTAGTAATCTGCTGGTCTTCAGGCTGAGCAGCGGTCGCTTGGTAGGCCATGGCCCTTTGGGGCTGTTGCGCCATAGGGTTTGGTTTTGGTTAATCATGATAGTGGTACATTTGAAAATCTAATATAGAAAAGTGTTATATCTAATGAACAAAGCTTAATCATGTTCAGAGAACGTAATTAGAAGTGAGAATTCTCACATTTCATATGTGCATTATTTAGTATTTATTTACTGACAGTGCCCAAGAAATAGTCTTCCAAGTAAGAAAAATTGTTAAAATCCTGTCATTCAGTTGGATGTTATTTGTGAAAGAAAAAATTTCTGTTAATTGGTCATCTTTTATCACTGGGATCTAGAAATACTTTCAGAAATATGCATTACGTGAAGTTTGGCCAAAAGTGTTCATTTTATAAATAAAATTGTAGAGGATTTGCTGTCTGTAATTAAATTTATATTGTCTCATTTTGAAATATTTATCTGTTTTAGGTCAACTCAAGACTGTATCAATGGTTTTTAGCTTTCGTATCTGTTTGTTCCACCATCATAGGGAAACAACTGGATAGATCTTGAACAAACTTCATATTTGGAATTAACTCATTCAGGGGAAGGTTTTGATTTGCATATCATTTAAAAATCACTAAAAATACTGGGGGTTTATAGGAAAACCAGAGGAGATGTTTTCAATTTTCACTTATACTATTTATTTATATTTCAACCAAACTTCATATTTAGAGTATACTCATTCAGGAACAGATTTTGATATGCATATCATTTAAAAATCGCCTGACAGACTGGGGGTTTAGAGGAAAACCAGAAATATTTTTCAATTTTCTCTTACACTATTGATTGATTACCTATATCTCGACCAAACTTGTTTCAAGTCTACTCATTCAGGACTAGGTTTCAATATGCATACCTGCCAACTTTTGAAAAGGGCTATCAGCAAAACTTGCCCGTGACATAGAATCGAATGATTTTTTATATACCCCGGCTTATGATAAAAGTAAGAAATTTATTTCTCCCCCACCTATTCAATACAACTCAATATGTTAATGCTAGATTTAAATCCTCGTTAAAATAAGAATTAGGACATGTTTTGCCCTTTCCTATGGGGCACCGTCAGCTGTATCATTACCTCAAAACATATCAGGTTCCTGGTTAAAATTGATCTAAAATCTACTACAAAATTGAATACATTAAAAAACTTCCTTACAATGTTAGGCAACTGGTTAAAATTGATCTTAAATCTTCTACAAAACTGAATACATTAAAAAACTTCACTTAAAAAGCCGTCATTATATGAGTTAACTTGATTTAGGTACAAGTGAAAAATTAACAATATTGATGGCGTTGAGCCTTGGTCAATGTTGTATATGAATGAAAGTTTAAAAATATTGTACAACTTTCATTCGTATTCAACATGAAAGTTTTAAAATATTGTACAACTTTCATTCATATTCAACACTGACCATGGCTCAAGGGCATCAATATTGTAATGTGTTGGCAGGGTAAATAAATGAATAAATGAGTACAGCACCTGGTAGCGTCCTATTTCTACGATTTATTAACTAAGCACTACAATTACACATTTACACACACACACACACATAGACGATAGCCGAGCTTACAACTTACATAAGTACATGGTTACACACTTATATGGTTCGCGCGCTCTCTCTCTCAGTTTCTCTCTTGTTCTCACACTACACAGTTTTCGATTATTTACAGTACATTCTTGCAGCCACTCAATTACACTCGTTAGCGCTGTCACGGTCCGCAGCCTACACATCAGTTTCGCAGGTCGGGATAGTATCCGCTGTTCACTCAATCCGTCGAACTCCGCAGTCTTCCATGCCCCAGTGTTTCCTTCGCACTACTCCAGGACACCCAAGGTTCTTCTCCAGTAGCCGGCCCCAAGAGATACACATGCACGACGTCAGAAAAACAGGAACGAGTCCTCGCCTCCAACAGGCAGATACTCCAATCATCCTGACACCTCAGCCTGACTGCACTCACTCCTCACACACTCACTAACTAACTCTCACTGACCCCAGTCTAACTCTCACTGACTGCAGGCAAGTCATTCCTCTCTTATATAGCTGCGCCGACCCTTCTGGAACAGTCCGGATGCTAGATGTATCCAGGAACCTCGCGAGATGGAAGACTCCAGATTAATCGTCGAGTAGTTTCCGTCGTCCCATGCGGCGCGACCACGGACAGAAGAGAGAAGGGCCCGCCCAGCATGTAAATGTTGCTTGCGATTGGCACGCTAGAGTCTAAGGGGGTGGGGGCGATGGTTGACGAGCTCGGCGCATAGCGACTTGGCATGGCGGACGCTATAACCATTACAATATTGTTAATTTTTCACTTGTACCTAAATCAAGTTACTCATATAACGATGGCTTTTTAAGTGAAGTTTTTTAATGTATTCAATTTTGTAGTAGATTTAAGATCAATTTTAACCAGTTACCTAACATGGTATGGAAGGTTTTTAACGCATTCAATTCTGTAGTAGATTTTAGATCAGTTTTAACCAGGTACCTGATATATTTTGAGGTAACAATACGGCCGATGCTGCCCCATAGGAAAGGGCAAAACATGTCCCAATTATTATTTTAATAAGGATTTAACTCTAAATTTAACATATTGAGTTGTATTGAATAGGTGCAAGAGAAATAAATTTCTTACTTTTACCATAAGATTAATTTCGATACGGATTCGCAATAATTTTCATTACTTGTAATACTCCGGCTTGACAAAAATAAATAATACTTCTGGGCTTCACGCTTTAAACAGGATACCCCCCATGGCATGACAGCCCTTGAAGGGAATTGGCCTACCATGCGACCGCTGCTCAGCCCGAAGGCCTGCATATTATGAGGTGTTATGTGGTCAGCACGACGAATCCTCTTGGCCGTTATTCTTGGCTTTCCAGACCAGAGCCGCTATCTCACCATCAGATAGTTCCTCAATTCTAATCATGTAGATTGAGTGGACCTCGAACCAGCCCTCAGATCCAGGTAAAAATCCCTGACCTGACCGGGAATCGAACCCGGGGCCTCCGGGTGAGAGGCAGGCATGCTACCCCTATACCATGGGGGCTTTAAACAGGATACTTCAATTGAATGATATCTATTTACATCGGAGGCAAATGATTTGTAGACAAACATAACAATCATGAAGAAATCCATGTTAAACAGCAGCAGGCATGGTGAATATTGGTTTGGAGCATACATAACAGGTGTTGAATCTGGTCTAAATAAACACCTCTCTGGTAGCTCACTAAGTAAGTTAAATATCACTGGATGAAAACACATGTTTATTTTACACTATACACCACTTAAAAGCTAACAAATACATTGTGTGAAAACACGCGTGGCATGACCGAACTTTACTCTCCCACACACTCCCATCATGCCACTCTCCTCTCACTCCGAGTCCTTGACAAGTGTTGCCACTGTTCAACATGTTGTCAGGTGAACCAAACAGAGCTAAGCAACCAAACAACAGGACTTCCTTGATAAATTAAGCAGATATGCAATAATTGAAAAAAGGCTTTACACAGTAAAACTTGTTTAATATAACACAGGCAAGAAATAAAATAATACACACTGCAAATCATATGCTAGTTTGACTTTAAAGTCATAGTTGTGACCTTTGTAGCTTCCTGCAAAAAGTCTTGAGGAAATGTTTTTTTCATAACAGGTACCAGAACTCCTGGTCTTCAAAACAGAAATAATACTCCAGAGATTCATTGGACATGGATGATCTGAAGGCTGTTCTATTTTTCTTCACAAGGCTGAAAACTCATTCCCATTCTGCATTGGTATGGGGTATGGTAAGAATAGAGAGGATTACTCTAGAAATTCAGTTATACTTAACAAGTCCATCGGCTCCACGAATTCTTGATATTTGTGCCCAATTGGAATCACTTGCAGCATCTTGATTTGCAGCCGAAGTGTCATCTACCTGAAGAGCTGTGAACTGCCTCTGAAGCTCATTCACTACCTCAGCTGTAGTTCCATTCTCTTCCTTACATAACATGATAGGGAACTTTTGCATGAAAAACCAATGGAAGAAAAATGTGCATCTTCAATTTTGTCTAACCTAGCAACTTGAGCATGCTTTTAAACACATTATCCTTGAGTGGAAACTTGTATGTATGTATGTATGTAGCGTGCCAGTACTCACATGTAGATGTTATTATAGCAACTTGCACACTTCTAACATACACTCTGATATACCCTTATCACCACCATCCACTCCTTTCTCAAGCATACGACATTTTTCACAAAAGTATCTGACGGTTTCGCCAGTCATTATCAGAATCTGCTTTTGACCGCAAGAATCATCGGCCTTGATTTCTTGATCCTCTTCACTACATGTATTTTTTGTGCTAGTTGATTGTTTGTTTTACAGGATCACAAGTAGATTTGACCTTTTTTACTTCTTCAGCCTTCCTTTCTTTCCTCACTGATATAAAGCAACTACGTACCAGTGGCATATGCTGGGATCAAGACGCGGGCTACCACTAGACTTAGGTTACCCCTTTTCGGTATTTGGTTTAGTGAACGTGAATCCTTCAGCATTTTGAGTTGCGGCCAATAGCCAACGGAGAAGCCTGCTGTGTTGTCAAGGCTGTTTTACAAGCTACTGCCCTGGCCTCTGCCAATGCCAATACTCAACACCTGATCAGTGGAGATGGTAGCCTAAGGTTTAGCAAATTAAAGTCCAGCTTTGTGTCTAAATGGATAGAATGCTTGCCTTTGGTCCGATAGCCCCAGTTCAATTTTCAGAATCAACCCCCTCACACTCTTATTTCCCCTGGCTTGGAGACTGGGGGGTTTATGATGTCTTTGCCATTAATTTTATCCTCATTCGGTCACCATCAAGCCTACACAGATGCCATGCATTATTATTATTATTATTATTATTATTATTATTATTATTATTATTATTATTATTATCACTATTATTATATTAAATAAACACGTTGAATTTTATGGCGGTCGTACCCATCATTCACTGGTTAATTAGCT
Source organism: Anabrus simplex (assembly GCF_040414725.1). Classification (NCBI taxonomy): domain Eukaryota; kingdom Metazoa; phylum Arthropoda; class Insecta; order Orthoptera; family Tettigoniidae; genus Anabrus; species Anabrus simplex. Next base: position 1,086,323,652 of record NC_090266.1, on the reverse strand, counting down.
TCCTCGGGAGATCAGTGATGGTGTCCAACCCATGATCACGGGTTTGATTCCAGCCAACAAAAAAGAACAGTAAACCTGAAAGAATGCATTTCATTTTAGCAGATCTACCTATAAAAATAAAACTGTATTACTCATATAACAGCAGCCCTGCAGTGTCTTCCTACAAGGATGCAGAAGTAAACGGGAGTGAAATACCAGCACTCTGTTATCTATATAATTAAGCCAGAAGTATGAGGTGAGGAAGTATATACGATGAGTAACGCATGGTTGATAGTTAGCAGTAGCGATCTGGTGGAACGTAGCCTAGCACAGCTATCACCCCGTTCTCAGTACCTATCGGACATACGTCAGCAAGCCACGTGAAGTGGGTTGAGGGGAGAGGAATGAGAGTCTGGGCTGTAATGTCAGTCTCTGATACTTTGCTTTCATAAATACATGCAGCATTTTTTCTTAATGTTTCAAGTTTTGTAAATGGAACAATGTATCAGACACTTACATTATAATGTGCTTTAGAATTCCATCATTTTCAATTGAGGTTTGGGCTTCACCGATAGCCTTGGTATCTCTCAGTATATGCCACTGGTACCTACTTCATTCATTTTGAACAATGATTGCACTGATTTAACTCACAGTAGGTTAATTCAAATCTCATGTGAACCCCTGAATGTTGCAGAGTGTATATATAACTGATTGACTGACACTGGAAACAGTCTGAATGTGAGCACAACTTCCTGTTTCTGGCTGTACTTAACCTATGAATCCTAAGAAATATGTAAGCACAGAACAAACTTGCGACAATCAAGACTGAAAATTCAATTCAAGGACACAGTGCCATCTACTTTAATCATCATTTCCCCTTTTCCAGCTGACACAGGGTGGGGGCAATTCAGTTCATTCTGTTTCTCCATCATTCCCCGTCCAACACTGTGTTCCAGCCCAGGTTCCGTTAACATATGCTGTTCTTCACAGCGCCCAGCCATTGTAATTTTGATCTTCCTCATCCTCTCTTCTCTTTCAACTATCTTTCCAGTGCTTGTCCTGGCAGTCTGCCTTCTTTCATCAAACTTGATATGTCCAATCCACCTCAACCTGTTCTGTTCCAGTTTGGAATTGATAAGAAAAGAATTTATAAGAAAACTGATGAAGGGATTAGAACAGAATCCTGAAACTTGTACTGAACTAAATAAAATGTAGATAATTTGTTGTCGCAAATTAGTATTGACTAAGCGGACCCATAGGGAACATAGATTACTGTTCCAGTTTGTCATTTAGTTTTTGTACATTTAGCTCTTTTTATATGTCTTCATTTCTCAAACTATCCATCCTTGTCTTCTGTAGCATACTCTTCAGAAATTTCACTTCAGCTCTCTGTACTCTATTCTTATCTCTCTGAGCCATTGTCCAGCTTTCTGCTGCATATGTCATGATAGGTAAATAAAAGCCCTCACACATTACTTCTTTAGCCTTCATTGGTACATCTTTATTCCATATTAATCTTAGTACCTGTTGGTAAAAGGCACTCCCCAGTGTTATCCTGCTACTAATTTCAGTATCCAGTCTTCCATTTTCTCAAAGTTAATTTAAAATTTTAACAAGGGTTATATTTTTGAAAAATAACAAAACTTTAACAACTTTTCACATAGTGAGATAACAATGACATATCAGGTACCATGACAAGGTTTAGACAAAGCAAGAAAACCCAAACTTTAGTGACTGTTTAGTAACCAGGGCTTCCAGCCCCTCGCTTTACATTACCTGAGCACTCAGCTCAACTTTACAAAGATTAGAATTTTACACAAGGGCAGAAATCCCCTAATACATGGAGCTCTTGCTCCCAATTTACAATATCAAGCCTCCTAGAGGCATTCTTACAATACTTGAAAAGAGCTGACGTGCTCTCGGTATTCACAGCTTACTCAAGGCAACACCATGTGAAAGCCTAACAATCACTGGCCTTACAAGGCACTACTTACAAATAGCCATCTTATTACACAGGGGTATCTAGTACCCAACCTACGGGGCCTTAGTAAAAAAGAACAGGTTCAATAAACGGCCCGAGTACAACATGAATGGAGTCGGAGATTGAGCTCCACAAAAAATTTACAGACCTATAGGGCACTTGGCCAACGAAACAGGGGCTAATCCCAAACTACGAGGTAGCGCAAATGGAGATAACTTCAATACATTGCAGAAACAAATGCAGTACCTCAAACCAAGATGAAGGGGAGATCCGAGAGGGTATATCACTCTCTATCCCCGGTTTACAGTTAAAGATTTATGAAATTTTACATGATCTGACAGGAGAATTACACTTTAGAGAAGTTAGTTACATATTTAATGTTTCAGACCTTTCCCTCAGGTTAAACTGTGGGGCAGAGAAATAAAGATGTTAACTGGCCATTACCTTACTGAAGAACTGCTGCCTGATGAAAGAGGTGCCTCCCGCCCCCTGCTGGACACACACACTAAGTTAGACAATGATCAAATGGCCAGTTTATAAACCCTCGGGGAAAGTTCGAGACCTTTCACGAATAAAACAGCCATACCCTCATAATTTTATTGGTGGATGAAAAGTTTACACTCAATATTGAAGAAGAAATATGGGATTGGTTGAAAATTAGTTCCAGAAATTCTTGATTGGCTACATTCAAAACTGGCAGAAAGAAAAGATAAATATTGCCAACCTAAAGATGAATGAACAAAATTTAGTAAGGAAAAAACTTATGAATACAAAATTTCTTTCACTTTGCTCCAGGGTGCATGATCATAGTTTTTTTAGTGGTGACATCTATGAGAGAATGTCCAAACTTTTCGATAAATGGAAAACAAAACAAGTTGAAATTCACACAGTACTGGAAACTTCACAATAACAAAATTTTAGTGGTGCCATCTTCAAAGAAAATTTATAAGTTGGTCCAGTTTCAAATTCACTGTTTCTCCCGTAGAGGAGTTCTTTAAGGCGCAAGTTTTAAATGTGTGGTGTTGTAACCGTACAACAGGGTTACAGACTCCATTCTGTATTTATTATTATTATTATTATTATTATTATTATTATTATTATCATTATTATTATTATTATTATTATTATTATTAACCCCATTCATTAGATTTTATAGATTCTGTTTCTCATCGATTAGACTGTAATAATTAGGTATCACGTATATTATTGTATTTCATCATAGGTTAAGTGAATATGTTTGTAATTATTCTGTATTGTAGTAAGTGAGATTTGTTGGTTTCATATTGTGATGCTGTGGCTTGTAACTTTAGCTAGATGAGCTGGCATAGTATTTTGCAATCGAGGCTATGTTTAACTGTGCAAGGAGATTTCCCGGTGACGCATTCGGCATAGTCATTCTCAAACCGCTTGGGTACGCTTAGACGACACATGACTGATGACATCAGTGCGTGGACACGTGATTGCGACCAAGTGTCAGTATTCGCCAGCTACTGTATGTTGAAGTGGAAGGGATGAACAGTGAGTGGGGAGATGAGTCGTCATCGCGAGGTGATATAAGGTGATGCTACGATGGAGAGGTATTCAGATCATATCTACTCAGTTGATAGTTCTTCTGTTCACACTCAGTTCACAGTACTCAGTTCATTGTATTCAGTTCATATCGTGCAGATCATATGTAACAGTCAGATGTATCAAATGGAAGAAGTAGTCTTAGTGTGATGGTCAGAGCTAAGAGTTGTGTTTGAAGAAGTAATAATCGAGGAGGTCTACAAGTGGTGGTTGTATCCGAGCAGAGACGGGTACTATGCTGATAAAGAAACATCATCTTCTTGTGAGGATGGACTTCACAAGGTGTCTCAATAATATTTTCAAATTTCTTATAATATATTGAGTGGACGTAATTACATTGGAGCTCCCTACACGCGTCCATGGTATGTAGGCCAACTCCTTGTTATATAAGAAGATTACAGCAGACGGCTCCTGACTTCAGCTCACAGGTTTTCCCAAGAATTTCAAGTTCAACAGCGGTGTATGCAGACAACAGGTAATTAAAGCATCAGACATGTTATGCATTCATAACATGAAGAAGAGTGTAATCAGCAGCGATATCACATCTCACTTCAAGTTCATGCCAATAGCTTTTTTTTTGTTTAGATTAAATTTTCCTTTTCTTTGTACCGCAAATCTCACGATATATTTCTTTTGTTAAATTAAAAGACGTCAATAATTGTTCATTGTGACGTAAATTATAGTCAGAAACTCAGTTTTATTTTATTTATAATAAGTGATTCCAGTTCCATGTACAATCCTCAATTGTGGAAATGCAACAGTAACTTAATATTTTCCTGATCCATATCCCTGTATATTGCCAGATATGTGAGTTTATCACCTCACACCTTGAGATAATTGATATAAGAGGTATGCTCTACCGAATTTTGTTGTTTTTCTTAAAAAAGCAACTGGCGCTCAAACAAATGTTATGTATATTGTGTGAAGGAGATGTAAGTATAAGAGTAGTGGTCAGAGTAGCCACAACGTGTCGCCAGCAACGTGGGACTCGAAAGGTTCAGAAAAAGTGTTTCTGAATGGCAATATACATGGATCAGTTATTTTAATGAGTACGCACATGTTAAATTCACCGAGTAATGTTAGGAAGGTCATTTTGTTGAAGTTTGTATTTAAGGGGTAATGTCAAAGGAAGTGCAAGGGGAAATAGCTTTGAGATCGCGAAAAATTAGTAGGAAACCGAAGATGGACAAGGATAGCAATATGCAGTCAGGTGATGAGGCTGAGGTTATTGTGTCCAAGGAAATCCAAGGTGGTAACATAAATAGGAAGTTGATGACTAAGGTGGGACCTGCTGAAAATCAGAAAATAGTAGAAACTGAGGAAAACGCTGTCACGCAAGATCAAAGTAAAGGGGTGATTGACCTTGGTTTATTTAATTTGCTGATGTCCAAAATGACTGAGCAGAATAATATCATTAGTGAGAAAATTGAATCTCAGAATAATATTATGAGTGAGAAAATTGAATCTCAGAATAATATTATTAGTGAGAAAATTGAATCTCAGAATAATATTATGAGTGAGAAAATTGAAACGGTTATTAGTGAGAAAATTGAATCTCAGAATAATATTATGAGTGAGAAAATTGAATCTCAGAATAATATTATGAGTGAGAAAATTGAATCTCAGAATAATATTATGAGTGAGAAAATTGAATCTCAGAATAATATCATTAGTGAGAAAATTGAAGCTCAGGGAAGAAGATCGATGATGTTAGTAATAAGATAGATCATAAGGTGTTAGAAATAAGTAAGCAAATTAATAATTTAGAAAGTAAGGTAAATAGGGAGTGTAGTGACATCAGAGCTGAGATGGAATTGGGTCGGAGCAATCTCCATACGGAAATAGAGCAAATTAGTGAGACATGCATCAAACAGATTGATGAATTAGGCGCCAAGATTGAGTCTAATAAAGGAGAAATCAATGAGTTAGTAGAAGAAAGGTTTGAAAAGATAACCAATACAGTGGGGCAAGAAACTAGGAAATGTATTAGTAGGGTAGAACAGGTGGAAAGAAAACTTGGAGAAGTAGGTGATCTAGAGAGTGAACAAAAATCATTATCACAGAAGGGGAGAGAATCGGAAGAAAAGTTGCAGGAGGAATTAAGAAAAATTCAAGAAAAGGCTGAGGAAACAGTGGAAGAAAAATTTCTGAGTTGCCAGAGAGTACTCCAGAAAGAAGTGCGTGATAGTAAGAATGTACGTGAGATAATTGTAAATAATGGTTTAATCACTAGAGATCATGATTTACCTAAGTTTTCTGGGAAAGAATTCAACCCGATGGAATTTATGAGAGTAGTGGAGAAGAAATTTGCTGTTCAATTAAGAGACAATATTATTAGCTGGGAAACTGTATTGGAGATCTTATCTAATGCTTTCGTAGGAGAGACTAAGTCTTGGTTTCAAGTATATAAAAGCTCGATGTCTAGTCTAACTGAATTTAAGGAGAAATTCATGGCTAAATTTTGGAGTGAAGGTGTTCAGAGTAGAGAGAGAGAGAGAGTAATATTTGGCAGGTATAATTCTAATGAGGGTGTTAGAATGACTGAATACTTTTTGGCTCATGTTTTGGTGTGGAGAAATTTAGAATGTATTGGACCTGAGGCTGATATAGTTAGACTTATGGCTAAGCACTATCCCGATAGAATAAGAGAAGCTGTTTGTATGCAAAAAGTGGAGACTATTAAGGAAATGGAGATTTTGTTTGAAAGTTTTGATGCTTTAGGTAGTAGCTTGAATAATAGTAGGACACTAAATAGGAATGTAGAAGGAAGGGGTAACCAATCTAATAATCAGGACAGGCCTATGAATAATCGTAACTACAGAAGAGAATATCAGGAGAGACCTAATAATAATTTCCACAGGGAGAGAAATTATCAGAATAGTTCGGAAAATTTCAGGACTGGGAGGCGTGATTATGGTAATCAACCAGAAGCTGGGAGGCGGGAGAATACAGGCCATCATAATAATAATAATGACGCTAGAGGAAATAGGCAACAGGGGAGGCCGACTGAGGTGTGTAACCAACAAGTCGTAACCGAACCAAGTACTTTAAACGCGCAACGGACTGTATAAACAGGTCACTGAGACAGTCCGTAAATGGTGAGTTCACGTATAAGGTAGATAAGTATGTCAATGTCGACCAGCCTATAGTTGTAAGTGAACATGATTGTGACCTAAGTAGCAATAATTCAAATGTTTTAAGTGACGACTTAATCGTAGACAATAAATTTTATAAGTGTAATTTAAATTTAGATATAAGGCAAGATTTGTTAAGTGATCTTATATTATGTAATGAGGATAATTTAAGTAGTGTTACTGTTACACCGACGATTGAACTGCTGATATGGGGCAGAAAAGTTAAGATTTTGTTGGACTCTGGTAGTGAGAAGTCATGTGTAAATTCCAAGCTGTATGAGGAAGTTTTGAGAGAGAAGTATGAGGTAGCGGAAATTCCAGTGAGGAATACGTTCATCGTAACAGCTGTTGGAAACAAGTCTCAAAGAGTGAATAAACAAATAGCTGTCCCCATTAACATAAGTGGAGAATGTATTTTCCAACCATGCTTAGTTGTGCCTAATTTAGTTTATGCCGTTATTTTAGGTACCGACTGGTTAACGTGTCACAAGGCTAAATTAAATTTTGATCTGTGTAATGTCAATCTTATTTGGGGAAAGAGTAGCAGGGAAGTCAGTTTACCATATGATGTTTTGTCAGAAATTAGTGCGAATAAAGTGTGTTCTAGTACGGAAGGATCTTGTGAAATTCCTAATATTAGGAAAAATATTGATGTCTGTCATGTGTCTATACAGAGAGATTCTAGAGATGAATTGTATGAGACAGTGGAGAAATGTAATTTAGCCGAAAGTCAGAAAGATGAATTGTGTGAATTATTGATATCACATAGTGATGTTTTTAGCGATCGGCCTGGTAGAACACATCTTTACGAACACAAATTTAATGTTATTGATAACTCAACTTTTGTAGGACCGAAATATCCCATTCCGTTAAAATACGCTAGCGCTGTTGAAGAGCAGATTGACATTATGCTAGATTATAATATAATTGAACCATCATGTAGTCCTAATTTAAATCCACTTGTTATTATACCTAAGAAGGATAACACGGTAAGACTGTGCACTGATGGCAGATTAATGAATATGAGGATAGAAGCCGATCAGCAAAGGGCGGAGACGGTAGAGGAACTTATTCAACGTTTTGAAGGTAGAAAATGGTTTTCTACTTTTGATTTGTCGTCATCTTTCTGGCAGATTCCACTTAGAGAAAGTGACCGTCCACTTACGGCTTTTGCATACAAGAATTGCTTGTATCAGTTCGCCAGGGTGCCTTTCGGGACCCGTACTTCATCGGCAGCATTAGTTAGGGCCATGAATAAAGTATTAGGGAGAGATACGGATAGTTTTGTGACCATGTACATCGATGACATTGTTATAGCATCCCACACGTTTGAGGAACACATGAAACACTTACAGATTGTTCTACAGAAAATCAGGGAAGGGGGATTTACATGAAAACTGAGTAAATCGACATTGTGTTCACAACAGATCACATTTTTGGGACACACTGTATCTGAACAGGGGGTAAAACCGGAACAGACGAGATTAGACAAGATAAACAACACTCCTACTCCACGTAATGTTAAGCAATTGAAATCTTTTCTGGGAATGTGTAATTACTTTAGACGTTTTGTGGGTAAATATTCTGTGCTGTTAGAGCCGTTTCGTGAGCTATTGAAAGGAGGTGCGAAGTGGAAGTGGAGGAAAGAACATGATGAGGCTTTCCAGAAGTTGAAGGATGGATTTAATGAAGCAGTTATGTTGAGATATCCAATGTCAGATCGTGAATTTATTCTCATGACTGATGGTTCAGAGAAGGGAGTTGCTGGATGTTTATGTCAGAAAGATGATAACGGCAATTTAGGCATAGTTTCCTTGGCAAGTCGTGGGCTCAGTATGGCAGAAAAGAGATATACGATCACTGAGATTGAATTTCTTGCAATCATGTATTCATTAAGTAAGTTTAGAATGTATCTTTTAGGTAATAAATTCGAGATATGGACTGACCATCAGGCCTTGGTATTCTTAAATACTTATAAACTAACTAGTAATCGTATGACTCGTTGGATTTTAGCCATAAGTGAATATGATTTTAAGATACGTCATATTAAAGGGAAAGATAATGTTATGGCTGACTTTCTCAGCAGGTATCTCCCTAAGGAGGAAAATACTGTCTCTTTAGAGGTGAAAGAAGGTATTTTGATTTGTGTTGGCTCGATGACTGATAATACGGCAGAAAGAGATAGACTTCGTTATCTGTTGTTCGAGCAGGAAAGAGAAGAAGAGTTGGCGGGACTGTTGACCTCGCTTAGAGATAAGGAACCAGGTACTGTTCTTGTGAACGGTAAATTTACGTATAAGTTATGTAATGGTTTTCTCACTTGGAAATGTTATTCTGGGAAGTTCAATGCATGTGTACCCAAAGCCCTGCAAGAGGATATGATTTGGTTTTATCATAAGGAGCTGGGTCATTTTGGAGCAAATAAGGTCTTATATGCTATTCAGGGTAACTTTGTGTGGAGGAATATGGGAAGGCACGTGAGGAAAATACTCGCTACGTGTGATCTCTGCCAACGCTCTAAGCACCCGTCTAGACTTCTAGAGGGGCCCAGGCAGGCTGTTATTGTTGACAGACCCGGGAAGCTTATTAGTGTTGATCTGTTTGGACCGTTAGTTAAATCCAGATATGGGTACCAATTTGTTTTTGTCTTGATTGATGCCTTCAGCAAATATGTCAAGATGTACCCATTGAGGAAAGCTACAGGGAGGGGTTGTCTCAAACAGGTCGTGGACAGATATATTCCTGAGTTCGGATGTCCCCTCAGAATATTATCTGATCATGGCAGCCAGTTTATTTCGAAGATCTGGAATACCAAACTAAATGAACTGGGGATCAAAACTATATTTTCATCGGTACGTTGCCCGCAGAGCAATATGGTTGAAAGAACGATGCGTGAAATAGGACGTATATTTAGGGCATATGTGCATGACAAACACAACTCGTGGTTTTCACAGTTGAGTAATGTCGAACGTTGGTGTAATATCACGTTGCACGAGTCCACTGGATTTACGCCCTATGAAATTCATCACGGCAGGAAGCCTACTGATGAAATTGCGAGTATGTTAGGCTTGGACTTGGGAGAGGAGAAAACTAAGGATTTTTATATCCAGCTGGCTAGGGAGAATTTAAAGAAAGCAGGAGATAAACGTATTCGCCAGCAGAAAAAGACTATATTGGATGAATTTGAGCTTGGTGACAAGGTTTTACTCACAGTGCCACTCCCGTCATCAGCAGAAGCTGGTCAATTTTCTAAGTTTTTCTTGTTATATCAGGGATACTTCACCGTAGTTAAACGGATTGGGAAATGTGCTTATTCATTAGAAGACAAGGAAGGAAATATCGTAGGCACATACAATATAAGAAATCTTAAGAAATATATCATGGGAGTTTGTTGATTAATTTTCATGATTATGTTAATTCACCATATTTTATGAAGCTGGCATTGCGAACAGGACTTCAGTGAAATTAGCGTGTGTTGTGATAAGTGAAGCACGGCAGTGCAATAAACTCCAGTGCTTGGAGACAGTGTATATAATGATATGTCTTCGAGAATTACTTTTGAACACTCAATGAACGTTTGAAACGACAGAAGTGAGAAAGAAATGTAATCTGTATGTAAATAATAATACTGTATAATCAAAGTGAAAATGATAATTGATCAATGTTTTATATGTGTAACAACGAACATCCAGATGGATGATACTATGTAACCAATTTGTAAAGGGCATTTTTATACATGTATATTTATATGGTGTACTCGATTTCAAGTGATTATGTATATATTTCATGAATCAATCGATTCATTTAATCGATTATTTCATGAGGGAGGCGTTCTGTAACCGTACAACAGGGTTACAGACTCCATTCTGTATTTATTATTATTATTATTATTATTATTATTATTATTATTATTATTATTATCATTATTATTATTATTATTATTATTATTAACCCGATTCATTAGATTTTATAGATTCTGTTTCTCATCGATTAGACTGTAATAATTAGGTATCACGTATATTATTGTATTTCATCATAGGTTAAGTGAATATGTTTGTAATTATTCTGTATTGTAGTAAGTGAGATTTGTTGGTTTCATATTGTGATGCTGTGGCTTGTAACTTTAGCTAGATGAGCTGGCATAGTATTTTGCAATCGAGGCTATGTTTAACTGTGCAAGGAGATTTCCCAGTGACGCATTCGGCATAGTCATTCTCAAACCGCTTGGGTACGCTTAGACGACACATGACTGATGACATCAGTGCGTGGACACGTGATTGCGACCAAGTGTCAGTATTCGCCAGCTACTGTATGTTGAAGTGGAAGGGATGAACAGTGAGTGGGGAGATGAGTCGTCATCGCGAGGTGATATAAGGTGATGCTACGATGGAGAGGTATTCAGATCATATCTACTCAGTTGATAGTTCTTCTGTTCACACTCAGTTCACAGTACTCAGTTCATTGTATTCAGTTCATATCGTGCAGATCATATGTAACAGTCAGATGTATCAAATGGAAGAAGTAGTCTTAGTGTGATAGTCAGAGCTAAGAGTTGTGTTTGAAGAAGTAATAATCGAGGAGGTCTACAAGTGGTGGTTGTATCCGAGCAGAGACGGGTACTATGCTGATAAAGAAACATCATCTTCTTGTGAGGATGGACTTCACAAGGTGTCTCAATAATATTTTCAAATTTCTTATAATATATTGAGTGGACGTAATTACATTGGAGCTCCCTACACGCGTACATGGTATGTAGGCCAACTCCTTGTTATATAAGAAGATTACAGCAGACGGCTCCTGACTTCAGCTCACAGGTTTTCCCAAGAATTTCAAGTTCAACAGCGGTGTATGCAGACAACAGGTAATTAAAGCATCAGACATGTTATGCATTCATAACATGAAGAAGAGTGTAATCAGCGGCGATATCACATCTCACTTCAAGTTCATGCCAATAGCTTTTTTTTTGTTTAGATTAAATTTTCCTTTTCTTTGTACCGCAAATCTCATGATATATTTCTTTTGTTAAATTAAAAGACGTCAATAATTGTTCATTGTGACGTAAATTATAGTCAGAAACTCAGTTTTATTTTATTTATAATAAGTGATTCCAGTTCCATGTACAATCCTCAATTGTGGAAATGCAACAGTAACTTAATATTTTCCTGATCCATATCCCTGTATATTGCCAGATATGTGAGTTTATCACCTCACACCTTGAGATAATTGATATAAGAGGTATGCTCTACCGAATTTTGTTGTTTTTCTTAAAAAAGCAACTGGCGCTCAAACAAATGTTATGTATATTGTGTGAAGGAGATGTAAGTATAAGAGTAGTGGTCAGAGTAGCCACAGTGTAGAGGTGTACCTCCCGGTATTATTATTATTATTATTATTAAATTGTACATGTACAATCTAGGGGTGGTAGATGGAGGAAGGGCAAGCCCCACATACACGGAAGTGCCTCCATACCCACATGAATGTTTACATAAACACTACTGAATATTTTACATATGTGTAGACAATTTTAAGTCTACATATTTACACTCAAAACACTGTACTCTTAGAATTATAATTTTCTTGATTTATGCTATGAACATTAGAGTAAGAAGACCCAGTTATTTATACCCTCACTCATACCCCTGTACACATACTCATTCAGGACCACGAGACGAGTGGACCGCTTGTAAAATCCATTTAAATATGAGGTTGTTCTGGTGAGGGGTTGAACAAGAGTAAATCATTGGCCTCCCTTAACAGAGCGGTAACTAAGCTACAAGTGATGGAAATGGGAGAGGTGTGTTATCTGTCAGGGATTTCTTAAGGAAAGCTAAGTCTATTTGTTTACATTATGAGTTTTCTGGTGGCAATGACCTGGCTGTATTTCGAGGGATGTGTTTGGTAATTAAACATTCTGATTGCTGCTGGACTCCTTCTAGATTCCTCATATTTTCTGTTGTTGGGTGCGAGGAAGAAAGACCATATAGTAGTAGGGGCTGCACCAGGGAAATATAAGCCATTCGTATAGCTTTACTTCTTCCTCCCGAGACGCATCTACGGACAAAACTTAGTGCTTTGAATGCCTTACACCTCACTTCCTCGACATGCTCATTCCATATTAGATTGCCCATAACATGAATACCGAGGAGTTTTGATGGAGTTAGAAGATTGTAGTTGGATTCCTGGTTTTGGAGTGGTTGTCTATCTCTGCTTAGTCTTATATATTTATACTTCTTAACAATTATGCATGTTTTTTTTAGATCACACCACAGAGCTGTACTATCCAGATCATCATTATTTTTCATGGATCTGTAAGTGACTGTGACAAGGCATACTGTGCCATGGTCAAATTTACACAATCTGGCAAGTCAAGAGCATAAATAGTGTACAGGAGGAGCCCTATCACACTACCCTGAATTACTCCAAAGGTTTGGTCTGATTCGACTCCTCTGTACATAACACAGACCTAACAAAATTAACCTGAGCCATGCCAGCAGTTTACCCTGAATGTCGTAGATGTCTTTGATGTGACACCAGGTCAAAAGCTTTGCTCCAGTCCAGAGTCACACAGTCTATTTGTGAGACATCCGTTTGCTCCAAAAGAGAACTGCCAATCGCCAATGGCTTTTGTTTGAAAGTGTTGTGCAGGATTTTGCAGGAATGAAGCCATGCTGGACATTCCATACATTTACATACCCCTGATGTTATTGAAACTGAGTGGTTTCCTTTGAAAACCAGAACTATAGTGGCTTCTTTGCATTCAACAGGCACAGTCCTGGTATTCATGCAATGGCTGAAGACAGCGCAAAAAGAGGGTGCCAAGGCAGCTGCACATTTCTTGCTGCCACTGTACCTGGCCCGGTCGCAACATGTGGTCTTATTTTCAGAAGGCTCTCCTTGACTTCACTTGTTGAGAAATACCAGTTGATTACAGGAAAGAGAGGATAGAGCATGTGCTTTTCTCCAGTAGGGGCAGAGAAGTTATTTTTAAATTTCCTGTTGAAGATATCTGCAATGTCTTGTGGTGTGGAGACTGCTGTACTGTTATGTTTAAATAGAGATGGAGCTCTGTTGCAACACTTACTTCTGAGAAAAACCCACAGTTTCTTGAAGTTGGTGTTGAGACTGTGAATATAAGAGTAGTAGAAATCTCTGATACAGTGTTTATCCCTGTTACTAGCCAGCCCACACTTCTCTCGCTCACAGTCAGTTGGGTTTCTTTTCCATTTTTGGTACAGATCCCCCCCTCCTTTGAATCTCTCATACTATTCCCTCGGTGATCCATGGGGATTTCCATTTGCTGGTTATATGTACTACTGGTGTTGTTTCATCTACGCATTGGAGGCAAAATTTATTCCAGTCTTGCCGTACCTTGCTTATGTCTGTACTGCTGGTGAATTTTGAGGTGAGAACAGGGAGGTGGTTTGATAGTAAAGTGTACACATCGTTCCAGTTTGTTCGGGATATTTTATGTGCTGTTCTGGTATGGAGTTTGGGAGAGGGTTTTATATGGGTCAGATTTGCAAGAATTGCCTGATGGTCATAGTATCCAGAAATAATCTTAAGGGATTGGAAGGACTGTGGTATGTTCCTTAGCAAAAGATCAAGCATTGAGCATGTTGTTAGCATAATACACGTGGCTTTGAATAGTAACTGATGAAGGAACAAATCATAGAAAGTGGAAATGAATCTATTACCGAGGGGTTTATTTGGAACAGGGGCAGCATTTCTAGACCATGTAATTTATAGCTTGAAATCATCGACAGTATAAATGGCATTGTAATTTTCTGATGTTCTGCCACATGTTTTCTCTGCACACTTTACAAATGCACTCTTTAAGTTATTCCATTCAGATACAACATGGCTAATATCTGTTATTGGAAATGTTTTGCAATTCTGTCCTAAACTCTTTCTGAACCTCCTTTTCGTTAGATCTCCAGACCCTAATCTTTCTTTCTCTTTTTTCTTGTAGTTTTCAATTACATCTACTTTCAAGTTCACTATCACTGCTCTGTGGTCAGCCCCAAAGGCTCCTCAGGTAGAGCTGTAACATTCATAAGATCTTTCTGATGTCCTTTTTCCACTAATATGTAATCAATCAACATTTTTGTTCTTCATTCTCTCCAGCAATACCTGGTGATCTTCTGACTATTGTTCTGCCGGAACCATGTGTTTTCTAATATTAGTTGATTCCTCTGGTAAAAGTCCATTAAAATATCCCCTTCCTGATTCTTGATGCCATATCCATATGGCCCCAGAATCTCTTCTCTTCCCAGTTGTGCATTCAGATCTCCCTTTATAATTACTTCATTGTCTTCAATGTATTTTATTCTCCAAGGAATTGCTCTGTATTCTCTTCTTTATTTCCAGTTTGTGGAGTGTATACCTGGAACAGACCTCATGTTCCTGTCGCAAACTGTATTCTTGCTACAATCCTGCTGTCATTGACCTTTTTCAACTCCTCCACATATTCTTGGACATCCTTTCTAATTATCACTCCTACTAAATTTACTGCATCCTGTCCTCAACTGTAAACCAGCCTGTACCTTTTCTTTAATTTTATTTCCTCTCTTCCTCTCCATTTTGTTTCACTAAGACAAGGATAGGTATTTCCTTTTCTTCTATGAACTCATATCAGCTCTTTGGTCTTGATGTCAGGGTAAGGAAGTTGACTGTCCAAATTTGGATATATTGTGATACTGGTCGCCCATGTCCCACAGCTACCCCAGTACCTGAAGAACTGCACCTCGCCTCCAGGGATCACCCTAGCATTTTCTGCGGTCACACCATATCTGTCGTACATTTGCAAACAGGGACAAGTCATGCCGAACAAAATGTTGACAAAATACAAAAAACAACCTGACTGATGAATCTGGAATCATTATAATCTTCTTATCCTTAGGATACGTACATTCAGGGAATGTAATTTCGTAAAACGTGTATTAGTACTTTTCTCAAAAAATCAAAAATAATTTTGGACTTACCCCTTATGCAACTTTTGGATGGACTTCCCCCTTATTGCAACAGTAAGAAAGAAACACTTAAAATAATTGCAAATTATAGTTTCCTTTGTTCCTAATTTGATTAGAATATATAATATAATATATAAAATAAATACAATGTTTAATCCACCTACTCAATACTTTACATAAATTGCGATGTTTACAAAAATATTACAACGAGTTACGAGGTACTAGTTTCGACCCTGTATGGGTCATCATCAGCCTAGCCAAGATGCATATATATATGCCAAAGTGTTAAAACAGAATTACACGGTGGAATGAAATATAAAAGAATGAATTGAGTATGTGATGCAATGATGCACATTAAATGGTGAGTCAATGAACTGTATAGATGGAACAATGTTATGTTTATCAGTGACAAATAAAATCTTTGGAATTATGTCACATATAATTAAACTATATGAATATTTATCATACAATTATTGTGAAATTGAATAAAATGAGCTCTGTTGATGAATATTCTGAAGTTGCACATTTAAAATCGTAATATGCTGGTTTTAAAGAGAAATCCAAATGCTTCTATTGAGTTCTAGAAGATATAAACCTGTTAGTTGCACTCCACCGGTAAGGTTGTTTTACATTGCGTGCAAGGTTCTACTGGTTCCTACTTGAATTGGGAGTATTCTTTACAGCTTAGCAAGATTTTATTATATTACAAGAATGTTGAACAGTTCTATCAACATTTAACCTATGTTGTGGATTTATTGGATATCATGCAAGAAAGATTCCCTCTGCGCCAATGTTGAACTTTATATCTTCTAGAACTCAATAGAAGCATTTGGATTTCTCTTTTAAACCGGCATATTATGATTTTAAATGTGCAATTTTAGAATATTCGTCAACAGAGCTCATTTTATTCAATTTCAAAATAATTGTATGATAAATATTCATATAGTTTAATTATACGTGACATAATTCCAAAGATTTCATTTGTCACTGATAAACATAACATTGTTCCATCTATACAGTTCATAGACTCACCATTTAATGTGCATCATTCCATCACATACTCAATTCATTCTTTTATATTTCATTCCACTGTGTAATTCTGTTTTAAGACTTTGGTATATATATGTATCTTGGCTAGGCTGATGATGACCCATACAGGGTCGAAACTAGTACCTCATAACTTCTTGTAATGTTTTTGTAAACCTCGCAATTTATGTAAAGTATTGAGTAGCTGGATTAAACATTGTATTTATTTTATATGTAATCTTAATTCACTACGGAACAAATAATGAAGTTTATAACCTTGAATAGAATATAAACTACATTTATGAAATTTTCGTACAAAAATGTATGCAATAATCCAAATTATTATGTTAATATACAAATTAAAGTCAAACATATAGTATGGTACTACTTTCTATTAACACTGTTCTAAAATATCATTCCATTGCTAATAATTGTTCCATTGCCACACACAAAATCTTTAAAATTAAACACTTATGCATGAACACTAGTAAATCTCCTATTCACAGTAAGGTGACCAGAGATTTAAAAAATACCACTAGGCTCATCCTCAATAATTTCCTCAAGTCGGAAAGTGGATCATCTACTACATTGTTCTGTGGTTCTTGCGGTTCTTGCACAACTCTCTTATAATAAAAAAAGTTTTGCGTAGATGTATATTTTGGCATTTTTATTGCTATTTCTTTTGGTACTGCTACAGTGACTATTATGAAGGGCAGGGGTCTCAAAGGGTCAGCCTGAAGGACACCACTCGTTTGCTTTAATTTCCTGCAATACCATGCTTCAATTGTCGCGAAGGATACATTTACGTAAATGTGTTCTTTTGAAGCCAACTGCCACCATAGTTTTAGACTGTCGCTCTTACAGTTTAAATGCAAAAGGAAAAAGTTTATTTACATGCTGCCACAAGGACAAAGTATGTTAAATCGACAACAAAATATTATGTCTTCCAAGTCATTGGTGAATTTGTTAGAATGTGCCAGATAGAAATAGCAAAAATCACAAAGTTCAGAAATCCATTTGGAAATATAGCATGATGTGCAGCTCGTCAAATGCTATATAAATGATTGCGGAGTATGGTCATTGAACCTCGTATTGTGGTGAGAGCTATGTTGTGAAATCATGTCCAGTTGAGACCAAGAGAATTGTCACCAGCCAACAATAGTCCTGCCTGAGTATTAGCGCACAAAACTGCAGAATGAATAATGAGTGATAATTAAATCAGCATATCCAGCATGAGAAATCAAACTTTACCTCTCCCAAAAGGAGATATATTTAGTCTTAGCCAAGTAAATGTTGCCTTGTCCCATTTTGCATCTTCACCTCTAAGAATATATAAACTAATCAAAGGACTTGTCCCTATTTGCAGTCTAGGTATTTGGTGTGTGCACTTGTCCCATTGTGCATCAGAATAGGGATACATCCTTTTGTATGTTTTGGAAAGACAAACAAGATGGCAAAAAGACCTAGAAAAGTATAATTTTTGGACTTTTCCCCTTCTGCAAGTGTACAACAGATATATGCTCTCATTTTAAGCTTTTATTATGACGGGTTCACCACTCCCAAAGGCATTTTTGAGCTGCTACCAGTGGTGATGAGGCCCCTCTTAACATGGAGTACAGACACTTTCTGCATCCGCCCCTAACATGGGGACAGACACTGCTTGATGGGTTCCAGTGTCATTTCCTACACTGAGGGGACCACCACCCCACCTAAACCCATCTGCTCGAAGCTACTGTCCTTTTAGGGGGTTGAGTTATTTCTCATCGCTCGACACTGTGGGTATGGTCTACTATATTACCATAGTGGATTGGACTGGCCCGGCCTGGCCAGACAAGTATTGAGCTGGAATATTTGTAATAAATTTCTCTGTCAAGTAATCACAGTTTTTAATAAGAAATTTGGGGAAAAAAGGTGTTGGTACTGCATTATGTTTAATACCAACAGAAAAAAGCAATGTATGTATGTATGTACCATGGTACAAGTTTTTTCCTTCATACTTCATTAAAATAATTCAGATATATAAGTATTTGGAAGGAAGCAGCCATGGCCTTAATTAAGGTACAGCCCCAGCATTTGCCTGGTGTGAAAATAGGAAACCATGGAAAACCATTTTTAGGGCTGCTGACAGTGGGATTTGAACCCACTATCTCCTAGGTGCAAGCTCACAGCCGTGCGACCAACTCGCTCATTCAAAACTCATCCCTCTAATCTTCGGTACAGATGATGAATGCCCACTTCAAATATAGAAGTAAAACTTAGAAGAAAAAAGAAAATTGAATGCTGGTGGGAGATAGGCATTAACAACATCTGAGCATCTGAAATATTTTGAATGGCAATGCAGTGAGAGAATCAATGAGCGTTAGTTGTTCTGTACTTTCTTTTTCTTCTTCTTTTATGACCACGTACGATCACTTTAGTCATTCCGTCGTTCAGGTCTCTTTGAAGGGATTGTTCAGGCTTTACAGTCCTCCCAGTACTTCTTCAGACGCTCTGATCTTCGTGCCCTTTCCTCAGTTGAAAATATGCGTGTTGTTGGTTTGTTTTGTGTAAGGGTAAAGCGGAGGTTTGTATTCTTGAGTTTTGTATTCAATTTTATCTTATTTGTGGTGTCTTCTGCTGTAAGGCCTATTTCCTTCAGAACCTCTCTTACTTTTCTGATCCATTTACATCCTGTTATGGTATTTTTTTGAGATGAGATTGTGTTGTATTAGTTGTTTCAGAAGTCTCGAATCCTGCATCCTCATGATATGTCCAAAGAATCCCAGTCTCCTCTTACGCATAGTATCCGTAATGGGTTCTAGCTCTTTGTATGCGACTTTGTTAGGTATTAACCGCCACTGTCCATCTTTCTGGTATTTTTTGTTGATGCAGGTTCTTCCAATCCTCCTTTCAATTGTCTGAAGTCTGTCAGTCTTTGATTGTTTATTTAGGTGAAAAAGTGTTTCTGCTGCATATGTAGCTTCCGGTTTTATAACTGTGTTGTTGTGTTTTATTTTTGCATTTATTGATAGACATTTCTTTTTGTAGATATCCCATGTTAATTTTTGTGCTTTAGCTAATCTATTTGTTCTTGTTTGGAATGAGATTTTTTCATTTAGGTTATGTGTTATTACTCCTCCAAGATATTTAAATTGAGTGACTATTTTGATTTTATTACCATTTATGGTAACTTCTTTTAGTTGTGTTGTTTTTGGGGCATAATTTCTGTTTTTTCAAATGATATTTTGAGGCCAATTTTATTTGCAATGCTTTGAAGTTCTGTACTTTATAATAAACAATGTACCATATTCCTCTAAATCCAAGACGACCTCCGCTTTCCTTCAAAAAGATTTAATCAGGCTTAAGTAGTGCTTTGTGATACCATAATTTTCTTCATCTTCTGTTCGATTATTGCCAATATGGACCATGGAGTAACAACTATCATATCCTGGATCATCTTTTCCCTACTCTGGCTTTCATCTTCTACCAATATAGCTTCATTCAATGGCTTATCTCCTTCCTTCTTTCTTCCGAAAAAAATCACTTTTGAAGATTTATTTTCTCCTTCTTGGAAGCCTGAAACTAATTGTCAAAAGTGGTTCCTGTTTTGGATGTCTGCATGAATAATGCCCATTCTCTCCATATCAGCAAGTATCTCCATAATTTTGTTTATGATTTATAATTTTATTTATAACAAATTTCAAATTTAATTTGAGAAAAAAATAAACACACAAAGTACCATGTAAATCTTGCCTACTTCCTTAAATATTTTCATTAGAGGTATCTGATACTGCCTTTGAAAGTTCAGGGAATTCCTCTTTCTGAGCCTGCATTAATATCCCATCTCGTGTTATGGCCATTCTGACCTTGCGTTTTTCGCACACATACCTCACAACTTCATGTTCGACTTCTTTAAAGCGTCCTTGTTGTAGGCCATGGAATGAATTTTTTGTACAGTAGGGTATGCATTTTTAAGCTATCTTTGTCTTCATGCTAATGACAAACATTGGCTTTAGTTATGCGGCACTTCATTTTGGCTGCAGAATTTCTCTTAATTTCTGCGTGTTTAATAACCATTAACTTAAAACTGGCATCCTAATAGCCATGAGACCCCTTTTAAAATTTGTTCGCAATACCTGTTCCACATGTTTCTACAAAGTGATGATTCATCATGAAAATATTCCTGCTGCCTATAAAATTGTTACTTTTATTAAGTGTCAGGTACAGTAGATGCGTTATAACTCTGCCACTGAATAGTCATGGACTTTCTAAGAATTTAAAAGGTCGCATCCTTGCCATTCCAATTTGAATGACATTTCCTAAGCAGCTGGGACTCGGAAGTGCATTATGGTCGACCTTGTAGTTAGCTCAAGCGAGTAATGTTTTGATGCCATTCTGCAGCTTTGAGGAATGCTTTGTAGAGGCTAGAAGAATGTCATTCTCCGTTCACTACCTGCTGAGAACCAGTGATGTTACACGGACCAACTGTACACTTGGCTGCCACGACCAGTGATCTATAGGCCCAATAAAGACGCAGACGTTGAAGGTCAATGATTTTTGTACGCATGGGGTGAAGGGAAGCAGTGTGATTACTGTGGTTAGCTGCAAGAGGTGTTCATTACTGTTAGGTTGTGACCAGTGATTTTTCACATGAATTTCTGAGGGAAAAAGTCTTGGATTTGGAGAAATACAATAATTATCATATAAAATTATTTTCTCATAGATCAGCATCAGACCTACTCTAATGTATTGGAATAAGACAGGATTGCTTGTATGAATTGATAGAATCAATGGAACAATAGAAAAAAGATAATGGTAACATTGGGTATAAAACATTTCATGAATACACCCGAGCAAGCTGGCTTAAAATTTCTCAAATAAAGTACAGCGTGTTAAAAATGAATGTGACTGCTATGAATAGATTACCTTATCTCTTTCTTCGTCTAAGCTCTTGTTGCCTAAGCTTTTCTCTTCTTTTATCTATCCGTGCTTTTTTTTGCATGAGGTTCATATATGCCCTCCTGACCTCTTTAATTTTTTCCTGGAGCACCTCAATTCTTTCGCTCTGTAACTGAGGATCTGAAAATCAAATTCATTTTTCAAACCACCATCAGAAGTTACATCATTCTGTTAAAGAACACGCACACACACACACACACACACACGCACACACACACGCACATACGCACGCACGCATGCACGCACGCACACACTTTTTAAAATCTGCATGAAAGCACTTTTTTCTAGCTTAGCACATTATAAGGTATTTTGGAACTGATAACAGTGTGGCCCCCTAATATATCATACTAAATCATAGCGAAGAAGGAATCACAGTCTGTCATATATCGTACTAGGTCATACCTGTGTTTTAGGAGCGTATACCTCTGCCATCTCTTGGTGAATTTTAAGTGTTAATTACTGACATACTTAGCACAGAGTATTTATAAAAGATTGCTATGTATCATAATGTTTAGTGATCTTTGGATGGTAGTTTAAAACCTTTGGAAATATATGACGGACATATTACGGCAAGGCCTCACTCGATGTAAACAGAAATGGTGGTACAGTGAGTGGTGGGTTGTGTGACTGGTGAGGAAGTACTGTATTTGCAGGACGAATGTGTTGATTTAGGAGGTTATATCGGTGAAAGTGATAGCCTCAGCAGTGGTGGTAGTAATTTTGAAATAGAACCTGAAGGATTTGAACATGAGGAGTGTTAAATGCAGAAAGATGATGGACCTCCACCAGTGAAGATATCTCAGCGAATTAGGCCTACGGCTGCACAATGGATTAATAATCTGTATTATATCGAACCCGATCTCTTCACTGAATATCAAAGGTACTTCTCACAACTTACTAGTAGGATCAAGTGTGTTCGAGTAGTTTTCATTGTATTATGGAGAGGAATTTTTTCAACTTTTGGCAGACAATACAGACCAGTACGCACCAATGAAGCAACAAAATAAAGAGGATCAAAAATGGGAACCTACAAGTACATAATTTGTATTATAGTAAAAATAAGCTTTTCAAAAGTAAATATGCCCTTAGAGAAAAAAAAATTAACTGTTATATTTGAACTATGAGTTATGTCTCTTCAGTTGCTCAAATCACCTGCTATAAATTTTCCAAATTATTTTAATCTGTCAGAATTAATCTGCCCAATTTTGGTTAGTAAAATTTTAATTCACCTTTTCCACTGTGTTACATACATTCCTTTTAAAAATTACAGATAAATGGAAGTAGTAGTTTTATATTTATTACTGTTCAAACATTGGCTCTACATATCTGGAGTAGTAAGAAAAAAGAGGATGTCTGGAAAGTTGCATTTGAGTAGCCTCAAAGATGTGAGGAACAGGTTTTAAAAAAGTACAAAAGCAAACAAGCTTATATATTTATGTATCTGTTGATATCGTGATCATAGCCATGAGAACTTATGTTTTACATGGAATCCAAAGCACAGCGACATGACTTTTCATTAAAAAATCTAACATGCATTCCTACGATTCGAACTGAGGCAGCCTTGGTAAGAAGTCAGTGACTTATCAGAGACTGTATTACTACAGAAAATATCTGTAAAATACTGGTATTATTTTGGTATTTCCCAGCACTGCTATAGGAAACCATATGTTATAAATCATTAATACCAGTAAAAACATTGAAGATGAGAAGTGTAAAACCTGAATACTTAAAAAGGGATTTAAGTAGTTCTGATAAGCTTAGTCATTACGTTTACATGATAAAGAAGTGGCCACCGGGCGAGTTGGCCGTGCGCGTAGAGGCGCGCGGCTGTGAGCTTGCATCCGGGAGATAGTAGGTTCGAATCCCACTATCGGCAGCCCTGAAAATGGTTTTCCGTGGTTTCCCATTTTCACACCAGGCAAATGCTGGGGCTGTACCTTAATTAAGGCCACGGCCGCTTCCTTCCAACTCCTAAGCCTTTCCTATCCCATCGTCGCCATAAGACCTATCTGTGTCGGTGCGACGTAAAGCCACTAGCAAAAAAAAAAAAAAAAAAAAGAAGTGGCCCTTCTGACCGAATGCTTGTTGTTCCACTGAGATAAACAATGACTAATGCAGTCTGCTGTTTTGTTACATAATGGGAGCATACAATAATGTTTAGTTGGGCTGCAGTTGTTAAACACCTGCTATATAGTGAGCGAGGTAAAATAGCAAGAAAGAAAAATCCTGTATAGTGGTACATTCAGTAATCCTGTCTATCAGTACTTTGATTAACAACAAATGTCAAACATATCCAGATGCATAAAAAACAACTGCTTGCATGTTGTGAAGGTTTGTACAATGCTTTGTTGAATAATAATAATAATAATTGTACTGGGAGGTACACCTCATCTCTGTATATTTGAAGGAAGCACCTTGAAGAACGTGATCTAACATATCTAACATACAAAACTTCAAACACCTAGAGCTAGAAGTTGGGAAGTTGGGACATTGACCCAAACATGTCACCATTAAAGTGATAGAGTAATGTGTTATTTTTAGGTTTCCTAAACTGACTGGATTTTTTTTTTCTTTTTTTCTTTGGGTGTATCACAGGTTGCAACAACTATTTCAAGAACTTTGGACTTGTCTCAATAGATGCCTCTATTAAAGAACTGATGTCATGCACTCTGGTGCAAAGTGGAATAACTAGAAATTTAAATAATTTTGTGTTTATAGGTTTTCTGAGCTGAATTGACTTTCCTTATTTTTGATACTTCAAGGTTTGCAACACTTCTTACTCATCCTGCCAGCTTGGGAGAACTTTTTGAATGTCCAATAAAAATGAGAGGGTGTGTCTGGATTTAGTCCAGACCCTTCTCAAAACTTCCTCTTGGATATAAAAGCTGTCGTCTTTTCGAGTTAACTTGTCTTACTGATCGTCACATTATTGAGTGTCTGTGCTAAGACAGGAGGCGGGGGCCTTGTTCATCAGCAGGCAGAACATCAGCTAATGTAATGGCCACCATTTTCTAACTCAGTACGTATCTCCACAAGCCTACTTGAGGGGAAGGTTCCCTAGCTTTAGTAATGTAACTGTAAATTTTCTAAAATGTAAACCTCTCTTTCTGCTCATGTAATAGTTCAAGTAAGTTAGAAGTACTTCACTGTAAATTGGGGATAAAGAGTGCATTACCCTCTTCAATTCCCCTTCAATTAATCTTGAGGTGACGATGATTTTTGTAACGGTCTTTCACTTGTAAATTGTAAATTAACATGTCCATCTAGTCACCTCTGTAGTTTAGGATTAGCGTCTGCATCATCGGGCTGCAAGCCCAATGAGGATTTTAACCTTTGATTTCTTGGAGAGCAAGTGTACGCCTCCGTACATTTTTGAGTTTGGGCCAGTAGTAAGGCCCGGTAGTATGGGTATTGATACTCCTGTATTGGTTCTTAAATACAACTGCTACAGTCTTGCCAAATGTAGGTTGTGCCTAGAGAGGCCAGAAATTGTAAAGTATTGTGCAAAGGTAAAAGTTGCTTTGAGTCGCATGTAAGATGTCAAATTTTCTTGTAATGTAATAGACATTTGTGTAACATTGAGTGGTGCCTTCGGATGGCCGTAACTTGTAACTGTTCGAGCCAAGTGCTCTTGAAAATTGTGTTTTGGGAGATTTCTCTCCTTGTCTATCTAACCTAACGCAACATTAGCAATGGAACCTTGTAAATTAGGAGTTTGAAGCTTAAAATTGTAACTTACCAGTTCTTGGTTTTATCGTTTGTTGATTTTGTACCAAACTAGCTCTGTACCTGAAATCTTTTTTTTTTTCACCAAGTGAATAGTTTTCTTATAATTAAATATCTGAAAAGAAATATAACCTTTATTTCAAAGTTTTAAATTAATCCTTGACTATCATACACTTAAGGAAATGGAAATTGCAACACCATGAAGGCATTGGTCGTCTGTGTTGTTTTTCAAGATATGGAACGATGCCGTGTACATATGTAAACGATCAAAGTTTCAGACCCATTGGATTGTTGTTACAGGTCTCCCCATGTGATTGGTCGCAGAGGAATCAACTCCAGTATATGGACTCTGGTGTAGCGTAGTTGACTTGCAGTCTGTGCAGTGAAGTGCTCCCCGTCAAATATGCCTCGACGACAGAGAAGAGCACGCTATCAACAACTGTTGCCATTTGAGAGGGCTCGGATAATTGGGCTGTGTGAGGCTGGATTATCACTAAGGACTGTCGCTGCATGTGTTGGCCGACAAGGCATCTACGGTATAACGTGTAAGACAGCAGTGGTCAAATGAAGGTACCCACACTCGTAGACCTGGCACAGGCCCAGCACGACAGACAACTGTGAGAGAGGATCGCCGGATCATTCGGATGGCCCGGATGGAACCCCATGCAACAGCAGCGCAAATTCGAGCAGCTATGGCACCCCACGTTACACAACAAACAGTTGATAATTGCCTGTGTGCAGCTGGCTTACGAGCCCGTGTCCCTGCAGAAGGTGTTCCATTGACCCCACAACAGCGACGTGTAAGGCTGGCCTGGTGTCGGGAAAGATCGACGTGGGTCGACGACTGGCATAGGGTTGTCTTAAGTGATGAATCCCGCTTCTGTCTTCCCCGCAGTGATCGCCAGAATCTTGTGCGCCGATGTACCGGGGAGAGGGGCCTCCAGGACCTTATTGTCGAGACGCACACAGGGCCAACACAAAGCATTATGGTCTGGGGAACTATTGGCTTTAATGTGAAATCACAATTAGTGCTCGTTGAGGGCACTATGACTGCTCGACAGTACGTTGACAGGGTACTCAATCCAGTGGTTGTCCCTATGATGGCGAACATTGCTAATGCGATGTTTCAGCAGGACAATGCCCGGCTTCACACTGCACGCATCCCCAGAGAAGCTCTCCATGACATCACAACCTTAGAATGGCCTGCCAGATCCCGGAACTCAGTCCTATTGAGCATGTGTGGGACATGAAGGGTCGACAACTGGCCAACCGTCCTCAGCCACCCACAAATCTGGAACAACTTACCCGTGCAGTGCAGCAAGCATGGGCCACAATTCCTCAGCAAGCGATCCAGGGCCTTATTGACTCCATGCCTCGACGAATTCATCAATGTATTGCAGCTCGTGGTAGGCACATCCTGTATTGATTGTTGTCCAAACTTGCAGTCAGAGGAACCAGAAAGTGTAATCATCAAAGCACAACCAAACACTCATCCTGCATGTTCAATTGCAGCAATGCAGCACCACTCCTTCTGGGTGTTGCTATTTCCATTTTCTTCGGTGTAGATAGACCGATTCCAGTCGACACCTTCTTTCACCTCTGCGTTCCACAGAATACCCTGGAAAAAGTGGTAGGAGTGCATGGTTGAATGGGTCTAGATAAAGCCCCTTTTGATGGCTAAACATAGAATTCGCTCCGAACTCTAAGAATTTTCTTGGTTGCTGGAAATTTTCTAAATTGTTTAATTTTTCTGTCAACATGTCTGGTCCTCGTGAAGTCCTTGCTCCTGGGTACTTGCACAAAGAGGAATTTATTTATGAGCTTCTAATTAGGAAGGTCCAATTTGGAGGCATGGTTGTGGCAGATATTGGTAAACTTAGAGAATTGTTGAACTTCCTATTTGTATCCCAGTATTTGGGGAGAAAGAAATTGATGAGGCTCTATCCACTGTCACAGACAATTCCACTGAGCTAGCTTCTATAGTTAGTTTCTTTGAACTGAGTGATCCATCTGCCAACTTAAAAGAGTGCAGGCTAGACTGTTTCATTTCTACAATAGGGATAGGGACCTATTGTCTCTAAAATTGACAGACGACCATGCTAAGGAAGCCAGTAACCTACTGGAACACCTCTTGTCAATCAATACTGATCTGCATTTAGGGCAGTCACCCAGGTGGCAGATTCTCTATCTGTTGCTTTCCTAGCCTTTTCCGAAATGATTTCAAAGAAATTGGAAATTTATTGAACATCTCCCTTGGTAAGTTATTCCAATCCCTAACTCCCCTTCCTATAAATGAGTATTTGCCCCAGTTTGTCCTCTTGAATTCCAACTTTATCTTCATATTGTGATCTTTCCTACTTTTATAAACGCCATTCAAACTTATTTGTCTACTAATGTCATTCCAAGCCATCTCTCCGCTGACAGCTCGGAACATACCACTTAGTCGAGCAGCTCTTCTTCTTTCTCTCAATTCTTCCCAACCCAAACATTGCAACATTTTTGTAACGCTACTCTTTTGTCAGAAATCACTCAGAACAAATCGAGCTGCTTTTCTTTGGATTTTTTCCAGTTCTTGAATCAGGTAATCCTGGTGAGGGTCCCATATACTGGAACCATACTCTAGTTGGGGTCTCTCTGATATATCGAATAGATTTAGTCAATTCTTGACTGGGGCTACTTCTCCTAAGGCCGACCAAGTTCCTATGGTAAATTTATCTACGGAGGAGGATCCTAGTAAATCTTTTGAGAGTAGGAAATCTGTTGCCACTCAGCAAACATCTGCCCCATCAGAAACAGAGTCTGGTCATCCAAGACAACTTCTACCGTTCTTTATGTCTAATGCTATGGTTGAACCTTCTTCACCTTCAAAGCAGTCACCTGTTATGTCACCCATTGACAGTAGTTTGCCTCACCCATTGGCTATGTTGCTTAGAGGCATTTTTAAGTTTTCAGGAAATTCAACTAATTAAGTCATTTCCTTCTTAAGATGTTTAGTGGAATTTCAAGACCATGTGCTAGTTTTTGCTCTGTCCCACTCCCAAATACTTCAAATTATTTACCCTTATTCGGTAAGCGTCCTTTCAGACAAAATAGTTAAAGCTATAGCAGATAGGTCATCTATAGAAGACTTCCATGCCCACCTTCTGGCTAACTTAATTCTGGCTAGAGCTATGTCATCATTAATTCAGAAGTATTTCCTTAGAGTGCACAGTTTGGAAAAGAGCCTGGGAGACTTTATCCAGGATATTAAGTTTTACACCAGGGTATTCGTTCTTCATATTTCTGAAGACCAAATTATGCAAACGATCGTTGAAGGTATCTCTCTGCCGTATAGGTCATATCTATGTTTTGCATCTTGACCCCAAACCTTCTCTGTATTAGAGGCCACAGCTGTGTCAGCTGAAGGAGTAAGGTATGCCAATACATTACAAGTCACCAAGGAGCCCCCTCCGTCTTGTAACAGTTCTCGGCCACCACCTCACTGAACTTTTCCCACTCGCAAGTGTTATGAATGTGGATCAACTGATCATCTGTGAAATAAATGCCCATTGATCAAATCTAGTGGGACTAGGAATGGAACAGGTCCATCTCAAGGTTGCTTTAAATGCAGCTCATTTGCTCACCTTGCCAAGAATTGCAATAATTTTAATAGCATACGCTCTTGCTCAACTTCTGGTGCTACCTCCGCTAACGACAAAATAGTTCACCATCAACCACAACATTTTTGATGTGTTATTTAGTTCAAAGTGTAGATATGTTATTCAGTCTTCATCAATGGTTTAAATGTCTGACTCGTTGGCTGAATGGTCAGCGTACTGGCCTTCAGTTCAGAGGGTCCTGGGTTCGATTCCTGGCCAGGTCGGGGATTTTAACCTCCATTGGTTAATTCCATTGGCCCAAGGGCTGGGTGTTTGTGCTGTCCCCAACATCCCTGCAACTCAAACACCACACATAACACTATCCTCCACCACAATAACACGCAGTTACCTACAAATGGCAGATGCTGCCCACCCTCATCAAAGGGTCTGCCTTACAAGGGCTGCATTCGGTTAGAAATAGCCACATGAAATTAAAAATTAAATGGTTTGAATTAAGACTATAAATTGTGTCATATCAGTCTTTATATCATTATTGGTTATATGTATGCTTATGTCTTCCAATTGGAGTGTGGCTGAAGATGACCCAATATATATGGGATTGAAACTAGTCCCAGTTTTATAAGACAATATACAAACTAATAGTATTGAATAGGTGGACCCTTCCTACCCTTTGATAGTAACCCTGATAATAGCAAATCACTAGTGTCATCGGCTAAGTCAGAAAGGTCACCTTCCCAAGGCTCAGCCCATGTTAAACTCAGTAAAAATTCTGTTAAGGGTGAAATTTCTTCTAATTTGTCATTTGAAGGCCCTAGAGAATGCCTCAGAATTGCAGCAGAGACCCTAGGATTCGTCCCATTGTTGAAAATTTAAATAAATAACGAACCAGTCATGGCTCTATTAGACTCGAGAAGTGTGGGTTCCATTACTTCTGAAGAATGGTATTCTAAATTAAAAACCTCTTCTAAATTTCTGGACTCTTGTATCTCCTCTATAAAATATGTTTCGGCTAACTGCTCTCCATTAGAAATTTTAGGTTTCATTTTTGGTAAAATTCACATTTCTAAGTTCACCTGGAAAGTGAAGTTCTTTGTTGCTAAACAATGATCTTGCCCTGTAATATTGGGGGCCGATTTCATGTCCAATACTGGTCTGGTGCTCAACATTCAGAGCAAGTCGTGCACCTTCAAGTTTGTTAGTAACTGTAATATTCCCCTTTTGAAATGTAATTCTTTGTCATGTTCATCTGTTCTGCCTATCCAGGGTAAGATGTTGTTAGATCTTAGGCATCTACCTGAGGATCAGGCTGAAAGTATTAGAAGGTTGTGTCAGTCCTTTCCTGATGTATTTTCAGATACCCTTGGCATTACTGACTTTATTGAATATAAGATTAAAATAACTGATTCTATTCCAGTTAGGTTTCTGCCTCCTGCCCCACCTAAAATGAAGGCTCTTAAGGAAATCATTGATTAGATGTTAAAGGATGGTATCATTCGACCTTCTAAGTCAGTGTATTTATCGCCCATTTTGCTTGTGCCGAAACCCCAAGCTGGCTTCAGGCCTGTGATTGATTACAGAGCTTTGAACTGTAAGTTGGTGTTACAATCTGTGCCCCTTCCTTTCCTTCACTCTTGTTTTTCATGGTTTCAAATGGCCAAGTTCTTTACCATCCTTGATCTTAATCAGGCATACAACCAGATACATCTAGCAGAAAAATTGAAACATCTAATGGCTTTTGCCACGGATTGGAACTTGTATGAATACAACTGCATGCCTTTCGGGCTCCCCACTGTTGCAGCTGTTCTTACTAGACTGCTAGATGGGGTCTTCTCTGATATCAATTTCGAATATTTGTATCACTACCACTACTTTTACATAGTGTATTCGCCAACGGGGTGACGCAACCTGGGAAGAGATCGTGGGATTTCTGTATTTCTGTGTTGTAATTTGTGTACCTTCTACAGTGTTGTTCCAGATTCTTGATCATGTCGAGTACATCAAGTGATGAAGATAATTTAAAAAAAAAATATGATTACACTGAACTACAGTGGAGGCAAAGGAAATCAAGAAAATACCTAGTTCATCCCTATTTAGAATTGAATGTACATCGTAGACTATTTGTAGCAGCAAAAGATATGCCATTAGTAAGTAGGATACGTTTTACAAAATGTTCAAGCGTTATACAAATTCTTAAGAAAAAATGTCCATGTTTCACTTCTGTACAAAATGTCCCTCTTCACAATTTCACAAACCAGGCTTCCATGGTGCCTGATGTAATGCTTGATCCCTACGAGCCAGAATAACATTATATGACCAGGTGACATCGAGACGGTATTTTCATCTAGCTCGTTGCTTGACCCAGAACATGACAATCAAGCGGAGCAGATTAGTCGCATCAAGCTCACAACTTGCACTGCATGTAGCTTGTGATGCGCATCCCCCACTTTGCCTCCTCGTCCTCTCCTAACCGCGAGCATGAAGCTCCATTGACGGATCCTTGTGGTAGCACAATAAACCTTCCAAAGTAAGAAAACTTATTGTTAAACAAACATCTTAGTTTGGAGACCAGAAAATAATTTCTCAAGACCTT
The DNA here is from genome assembly GCF_040414725.1 of Anabrus simplex. NCBI lineage: Eukaryota > Metazoa > Arthropoda > Insecta > Orthoptera > Tettigoniidae > Anabrus > Anabrus simplex. The sequence continues at coordinate 1,086,292,141 of NC_090266.1, read as the reverse complement.
TCTTTGGAGTGTGCTACAGTATGGATGAAAAACATGGACAGTATAGAAACAGGAAGAAACAAAACTTGAGGCTGCAGAAATGCGGACTTGGAAAAGAATTACAAAAACAAGTTGGATTAAAAAATACCTTGTTTTAAAAAGTGTAAGGAGGACTGATATTTATTTCTTACAATGAAGAAGAGGAAAACAAAGTTCCTTGGACATGTACTGAGAGATGACTCTCTTCTCCATACAATCGTCAAAGATGAAGAACTAGGAAAAAGACCCAGGGGATAACCAAGGATGTCATACATCAATAACTCCTTTGGTGAACTGGCATGTGGTTCATATAGCAACATGAAGAGGCTAGCAGAAGATCATCAGATGTGGCTACAGTGACAAAGCATTACCTTTAGTAGATGGTGATGGTGGTGGTGATGTTGATGATGAATATTGAAACAACAAATAGAATTCTTAGGGAAAATAGAAGCAGAAGGTTCCTAAGGAATTAAAATTGCAATGTGTGGTTTTTACAGCACTTACTTGGTTGGATGTGTACCTCAAGAGAAAGCTCAGCAACAAAGCAAAAGGGAAAAAGAAGAATGTAAGTCACTGTTCCAAAATGTTTTCTGGTCTTACTTCCCCTAACCCAGCTCCTGCCACCATTCCACCATTCTCTTCCATCATTTTGTCCCAGCTTTCCTTTTTCTTGCACTCCTCATTACTGAATTGATGCACCGTGTTCTATGTCTCCTTCATGTTCTCTTTCTCTCAAACTTGACTTCATTATGCATTTTACACCATAGTTATGCAGAGATTTCACTAAACAAAATTACCCTACATTACATCAGCTTCCATCCCCAAAATTTCTAACTTAGTAGGCACAATAAAACGCGTTTCCAGAATGAAGTAAGACAGAAATACATTACAGTATGATTATGAACAAAATCTATTAAGTGCTGAGAGAAGCAAAAGGACATACATAGTTCTTGGATTTTTGAAATATCAAAAACAGCAAGTACAAATCAAATGACATGAATAATGAGAAAAATATATTAAAGAAATGAATTACACAAATATTGCATCTCACTAAAAATAATGAGCAGTAAACCAGAGAATTATTTAATGTGAAAAGAAACATTATGAAATCGGATCTAAATCCATAAAAATCATCTTTTGTCTTCAGTTTATGATGTGTAAGGTGTATAAAAAAATTCTGTAAATTTTGACATTTATTGAAAACTTCGCCCAATATTACAAGAGACATAGTTTACTTCTAGGGAAGTAAAGCTAAATCTTGCCAAGTTTTCCAGTAGTTTGCCTCATTTACACAGCATAAAATAATTTTATGTCAATAATTTTTGGCTGTAAAAGTAGAAATCAAAACTACTTTTATCATGTTGTTTATCATCATCGTCCTTTTCTCTAATCTAGCTCCTGCCACCATTTCACCATTCCTCTTATATAATTTAGTCCCAGCTTTTGTTTTTCTTGCACTCCTCATTACTGAATTGATCCACCTTGTTCTATGTCTCTTTCTTGTTCTCTTTCCATCAAACTTGATAACTATCATCTTTTTTTGGTATTAATTTCTCCTCCACCCACTTCACATGTCCACACCAACTTAGTTTAATCCTATCAATTCTCTCACTTAGGTTTTCCATTACCACCTTTCTCACATATTCATTTCTCAAACTGTCTTTCCTTGCCTTTCCTATCATACTTCTTAGATATTTCATTTCACTGGCTTGAATTCTACTCTCTTCCCTCTTTGTCACTGTCTATATTGCAGCCACATAAGTTAATATGAATGCATAACACACTTTGTACATTATCTATTTATACTTCCTTCTTCCAGGCAAGGTTTCATACACTCTAGTAGAATCAGTAGTGTAGTCAGGATCGACTGATTGAGGGGGGTGACAGAACATAATGAAGGTGCTTGTGCATGTGTGGTGCACTCATGCGTTGAATGCCATTATAAATCACTATACAAATAAATTTTGATATTCAGATTCCAGTACCAGTACACTGCAAAACCTTACATTAAAATACAGAAAAAGAACAATATGATCAAGGTGAGTAGTTTTATGACAAATGGTATGATGATATGTTCAGATTACAATCTAAACTGAAACTTTTCAGGTTTCTTAGAAAATAGATTCAAGAGATCTGTTGGTTTACAATTATGTCTCTGTAAATGTTCAAAAGAGGCAACCCATTGAGTCTATTTTCATTTGTTTATTGTCAGTTTCTGTTTATTTTCTTTTGTAAAGATTCTGGGGAGTGGGGGTGGGTGGGTGTGTGGTGGTCTAAACCCCAGTAACCCGACCTTGGCTATGCCCCTGAGTAGAATGCATAATCCTTTTGCACTCTCTTGCTAATCTCTATGTCCAACCTTGTATTCTGCATTTATTTACTTCCTATGTATTTGAAATTCAACAATTTCAAGGCTTTGACCACCAGTTATCACAATGCCTTTCCCTTATCTTTTTCCTCTTGATATCACCATGCTCTTTCTTTCCTTTGCACCAATTCTCCTACCATACCTTTCAATTTTCTCATTCACCACATCAAGTTGCTAGGGGGGCTTTACGTCACACCGACACAGATAGGTCTTATGGCGACGATGGGATAGGAACGGCCTAGGAGTTGGAAGGAAGCGGCTGTGGCCTTAATTAAGGTACAGCCCCAGCATTTGCCTGGTGTGAAAATGGGAAACCACGGAAAACCATTTTCAGGGCTGCCAATAGTGGGATTCGAACCTACTATCTCCCGGATGCAAGCTCACAGCCGCGCGCCTCTACGCGCACGGCCAACTCGCCCGGTCACATCAAGTTGTTCTTGTACTTCTCTGCTCTTCATTCCCTGGACAACAATATTGTTTGCAAGTAGTAATAACTTCATCTCCATATTCCTATGTGCTTCCTTTGTCTCCTTTACAATTTTGTCAATAAATATTAGAAACAGTGGTGACAGCACACTCCCCAGTCTTAGTTTCATTTCTAAACCATTCTGTCTTTCCTAAGTCTTCCTTTTGGAAATACTATTGTATGCCTTTGTTAGATCTATGAATGTCATGTTAAGATCCTTTTGATATTCCCAATTCTTTTCCATTAATTGCCTCATGCTGAGGAATAGGTCCACTGTAGATCTTCCACTTCTAAAGCCATACTGTTCCTTTTGCAACACTCCCACCTTTTTTCTCATTCTCCTCTCTAGTACATTTTCCAGTATTTTTGCCTTTTCTAACAAGTGTGTGATTGCTGGGCTGAGTGGCTCAGACGGTTGAGGCGCAGGCCTTCCGACCCCAACTTGGCAGGTTCGATCCTGGTTCAGTCTGATGGTATTTGAAGGTACTCAAATATGCCAGCCTTGTGTCGGTAGATTTACTAGCACGTAAAAGAACTCCTGCGGGACTAAATTCTAGCACCTCGGCGTCTCTGAAAGCCTTAGAAAGTAGTTAGTGGGACATAAAGCAAATAACATTGATTATTAATTGTGTGATTCTTTTATAGTTATCACACACTTTTTTGACCCCATCCTTAATGACTGATATTATTATTTCTTCTCCTCAGTCTTCTGGCACAAATTTCTGTTTCCATATAATCTATACACCTATTTCAGTTCAACAATCAATCAATCAATACTGATCTGCATTTAGGGCAGTCGCCCAGGTGGCAGATTCCCTATCTGTTGCTTTCCTAGCCTTTTCCTAAATGATTTCAAAGAAATTGGAAATTTATTGAACATCTCCCTTGGTAAGTTATTCCAATCCCTAACTCCCCTTCCTATAAATGAATATTTGCCCCAGTTTGTCCTCTTGAATTCCAACCTTATCTTCATATTGTGATCTTTCCTACTTTTATAAACGCCATTCAAACTTATTCGTCTACTAATGTCATTCCATGCCATCTCTACGCTGACAGCTCGGAACATACCACTTAGTCGAGCAGCTCTTCTTCTTTCTCTCAATTCTTCCCAACCCAAACATTGCAACATTTTTGTAATGCTACTCTTTTGTCAGAAATCACCCAGAACAAATTGAGCTAATTTTCTTTGGATTTTTTCCAGTTCTTGAATCAGGTAATCCTGGTGAGGGTCCCATACACTGGAACCATACTCTAGTTGGGGTCTTACCAGAGACTTATATGCACTCTCCTTTACATCCTTACTACAACCCCTAAACACCCTCATAACCATGTGCAGCGATCTGTACCCTTTATTTACAATCCCATTTATGTGATTACCCCAATGAAGATCTTTCCTTATATTAACACCTAGATACTTACAATGATCCCCAAAAGGAACTTTCACCCCATCAACGCAGTAATTAAAACTGAGAGGACTTTTCCTATTTGTGAAACTCACAACCTGACTTTTAACCCCGTTTATCAACATACCATTGCCTGCTGTCCATCTCACCACATTTTCGAGGTCACGTTGCAGTTGCTCACAATCTTGTAACTTATTTATCACTCTATAGAGAATAACATCATCCGCAAAAAGCCTTACCTCCGATTCCACTCCTTTACTCATATCATTTATATATATAAGAAAAAAGTCCAGCAGCCTTTTATCATTTCCAAACTAATTTCTTCCATCCCTGGTGCCTTGCCTATTTTCATTTTACGGACTTCTAATTCTACTCACATTGTTATATCATCATCCACGGTTGCCTGATCATACTGTATTACTACCGTCTTCACTGCATAATTTCTCATATTCAGCAGTTTTTCAAAATATTTGTTTCATCTTCTCTTTATTTCTTCTGGATGTGTTATCAACACTCCACCTTCCACTTTCATCAGCTTTATATAAACTCTTTCTTTCCCATTACTTTGTATAATTTCATACAGCACTCTTTTACTATCTGTGTCTCATGAAAAGTTGCGGCAGCTTGTAGGTATGGCACGAGTAACAGATACTACTACACTAAGCTACAAACATTAGTCGTGATAAACAGTGCAACCTCTCTGAAAGAGATGTGTGTTCACTATTTAACTGTTCATTATGCAGTACTTACAGTAAACGTGTAACTTAAGCACAATTGCACTACCAATTTGAAACTTCACAACAGCACAAGAATTGCCGCAGACAGAACCAATGTTTATTGTCAGGTCTTGAGACTTAAGATTGGTGCATGGGCAGCAGCCATGCTTACCCTCCGTACCCCTTATCCTTCATACATGCGACTTCTCATCAGATGACCATAGTACTGCCAGCTCCACCTGTTTCCATCTTTTGTGTAAGTTCTTCCTGACTTTTCTTCTTCTCTTACCAATTTCTTTCCTTTTTTTTTTATTATTATGAAGAGATTTCCCTTTGCTTTCTACTTATTTATCTCTATTCCATTCTTACAATATTTACTTCTTTCCTTTCACAGCTTCTCTCACCTTTGCATTCCATCACCACGGTGTCTCCTTTTCCTTTACTCTCATTGATGTTCTGCCACAGGCTCTCTCAGCCCAACTTACAAATGCCCATTTGAAATTGGACTATTCATCTTCCACATGTCCTACACTTCATTAACTGGAATTTGTTGTTTCAGTCTCTCTCTGGAAATTCTTCCCATGCATTCTTATCTTTTATTTTATTTATTTTATTTTATTTTATTTTATTTTACTATCTCTTAAAGTCTTTAATTTTTTCATTTCCCTCACTCCCATTTTCGCTATCACAACTCTATGATCTCCGTCAAATGCTTCCCCTGGTAAAGCTGTTACATCCATCAACTCTCTGCAATTTGTGCTTTCCACCAGAAAATAATCAATTACCAATTTATTCTTCTGTCATCCCAGCCATATCTTGTAATTGTCCTGCTGTATTTTCTTCCTTTCTAAAACCATGTGTTGCCCATAGTCATTCCATTCCTCTCATGAAACTCAACAACTCAACAACTCAACTAGTTTCTCTCTTTCTTCATTCTGATTTTCTTCCCTTCCTTGTCTTTTGTTTCAAACATGTGCATTTACGTCTCCCATCATAATCAACGAAATACAGAATAAGCCAACCACCATGTTAAAAAACGAAACAAAAGAGAAAAAACTCACTTTTTCCTTCAAAAACAACCACCTATATAAAATTACTGTATGAAAATTTCTTTTTCTTTCTGTTTTTTAAATGTGGTGGTGGGGTAATTCTGTTCTCTTTTCTTTGTTGATGATTTTATAAACAAATTTGTTATTGTAACCATTGCTAATGTGCTACCGTATATGATGTACCTATATGACAATTTCTTTTTTGTAAACTTTTTTGCCAGAGTGGAGAGAATCTTATTTAATGACAAATATTATTTGCACAGGATTTCTGAAAATGTTGTAACTGAGAAAGTTGTATTCCTTTTAATTTTGAGATTGAGAAAATGTATAGTTTTATTGGTTCCTGTTTGAACTGTGAAGAAGTGTCACATTGTTCAAGAAAAGTTTTATTGCCGGCAATGCACTGATCGATGATGGTGAATGTCATCTATGTACCTTGTCCAGTTGAAAATTCCATGGAGGTTATTGATTATTATGTTTTCTTCTAAATTGTCTCTAGATTTCAACTAAAATTCCAGATGTTAGGAGTCATTTTTGTTGGTAAATGATTGTTATTAAAGGTGAAATAGTTGCTTTTGAGGACAAATTCTGAAACATTCACAAATGTCTCTTTTTCAAATTTACTTAAATTGGTGTGTTTGTTTAAATTCTCTTCAATTAAACTAACAGTTTCAGGGATGCTGGCATACATGCTGGTGATGTTAAAGAAATGCATGGTGTGGTGTGTTAATTTAATTTTAGTTTTTTGGTAATGTTGCATAATTCCAAATTTTTGATGGAAGTTCTTTAAAAAATTTGTTTTGTCAGGAACTTTTGATAAAGCAGGAAATTTTCTAGGTAGGTCTGTTTCTGATTGGTCTGATGGGAACTTTGATCTTATGAATTTTTGGTAGAGCTTTGGCAGTGGAAAGTCTGGGGTTCATATTAGTGACTTTAGAGATATGTTGTTCATTGAAACGTTAGGTCTTGGTGATGTAACCTTTCTTAGTCATTAAAACAGTAGTATTTTCTTTATTAGCTTTTGTAATCACTATTAATTTTTCTGGTCTTGTGTTTCAATTCTGAAATGTGTTTTTTGGAAATAATGGATATTGTGGATTATTGTTCTTTGAATATGTTTTGTAATTTTTTCCCAACTTTGAGCCTTAATTTATCTTGTTTATCAAAGGGCTATTTCCTAATGGCATGTTCAGTTTGAGCTATGGTGGTTATGATCTTGATTTGGTTGAATAAATTTGTCCAATTATGTTTTGGTTATTTACTTAGAATGTCCTGTTCAGTTTCGCTTAGATATAAGTTGGCAAGATTTTTAAATGGTGGATGAAAAGTATGAGCAAATTCAAAATAAATGAATTTTTTAATATCTTAGAATTCATTCACAGTAACAACTATTTGAGCTTTAATAAACATAATTTGCCAACAGAAAGGATTCCCCATAGGATTTCCAGCATCTGAAATTTTAACTGATATCTATACAGACACAGACAACCAAAAAAAAAAAAAAACCCAATAACCTCAATGGAATTTTCAACTGATCAAGGTACGTAGATGGCATTTTCACCGTCATCGATCAGCTCATTACTGACAGTAAAACATTATCGAACAACTGAACACTTTAAATTCTCAGATAAAATTCACAGTTGAATAAGAAACCAACAAAACTACCAATTATCCCAATGTCAAAATTAAGAGGAGTAAAAGCTTTTTCAGTTATGACATTTTCAGAATACCTACCCAAACAATAAATGTCATTAAAAAATATTCTTTCCACCCTAGCACCCACAGAAATGATACTTTCTATAATACAATTTGCAGACCCCATAACATCTCCCATTCCATAAAAGTTACAAAAAAAGGAATTAATGTCATATCCACCATAGCACATATTAATGGTTACAATAACAATTTTGTTGACAAAATCATCAATAAATTAAAAAATAAACCCACCACCACATTGAAGAAAATGCAGACGTCAATTATATCTTCAACAACAGCAAGCTATACAAAAAAAAAAAAACTTCAACATCACCTTCAAAACAAATGCCACCAATACAAAATTACTTTATAACATGCACGCTTTTATCAAAACCAGTAAATATAGCAGCTGAAGCTTTCAAAATAGGCGTTATATTTTCCAGGCTGTGGTCCAGGAGCATATAATTCACAACAGAAGAGAGATCAGAAGAAAAGTCAACAGTGTAAAATCATCTGAAAGAAACCTTAAAAAAGAGACCCAAATGGATCATTTCCAAAATGGAGAGAAGGATGAGAAGCAAAACAATGAAGAAGTCCTGGGAAGAGATAAAAGGCCAAGAAGCCACAAGTTCTATGCGGGCCACAGTTGGCCTAATGGAAACAATCAATCAATATGCTCCTGGACCACAGTATACAAGCCAGAAAATACAGACACAGAAACCAATAAGTATTTGCAATCAGCTATTTACAACTTAAAATACAATCAATGTGATGCTAGCTAGCTACACTGGACAAATGGGAAGAAGTTTTCCAGTTTGTTATAAAGAACATACAAATACAAATTAACACAAGTTTTCTGCAATGGGCGAGCATGAGTGAATACAATAATTTATTTTATTTTGTAAATCAATAATTAGACATTATTAATGCATCCAATACAGGAGCTCTCCTAAACAAACTATAAAATGTACTTCTACACCTTGATCAAAAAATGAACCCAAATTTCAACAAAATCCAAGGAAAAAGCAAACATCCTTTTCAACAAAATAAAAATAAATTAATGTCACCAAACTGACTCATCTTTAACAACATGCAACAAATAGGCAGCTCCCATGCCTCCAATTCTCCTCCCTCATTAGCAATAGCTCAAGGCAATCGCTGGCCAGAGCTCATTCAAATATCAACACATCTCAGCAAAGCTTACTCAAGAGCTGGAGGAAAGAGAGTGAGTATATGCCTCATTCATTTAACTAACTTTTCGTTAGCACACCATTTCAACATTCTCCTTTCTTTAGATTACATACCAGCAACTCATAGAAGAGGAATCAATCAATCAATCACTATCAATCAATTTGTAAAAGCTTGATACTTGTGTTCCATATTGACACATACATAATACAATATACTCTGTATGACACTGCGTCCACATAATACTGCAAGAAGTAATGCCTCCAGATTGACATGTTGCACAAGTAGCACTGGAGTCCATTCATCAAGTTAGACCTATACAATGGTCAACACTAACCTCTTTTCTCACATTAGAATTTTTTAAAGACTATGAAGAACAATCCATAATGGTTTTAAAAACTTTCCATGTGTGAACACTAAACCTTTCCTCAATCATGTTTCCTTGTCGACATATTTTACTTTAAGAATTCTATGATGTCTTCATTTTCTTACTGTTTACTAGCTGAAGATAAAAATAAGAAAGAAACATGCCCTAGTTTCATGCGTGTGACAATGTCAGAGAACTATCGTGGTCAGGTAGGAAAGAAGACAAGAGGGTATTTGTGATGATGAAACTGTACGTATGACAGGAGGCTACATGAATGAGAAAAAAATGTGCGAGCTACTATAAGTACCACCATAAATCACAAATTTAAAATGTATTAGATTCATTTGCCGGCCCCATGGTGTAGGGGTAGTGTGCCTGCCTCTTACCCGGATGTCCCGGGTTCGATTCCCAGCCAGGTCAGGGATTTTTACCTGGACCCAAGGGCTGTTTACAGGTCCACTCAGCCTACATGATTAGAATTGAGGAGCTATCTGACGGTGAGATAGCGGCCCCGGTCTAGAAAGCCAAGAATAACGGCCGAGAGGATTTGTTGTGCTGACCACATGACACCTTGTAATCTGCAGGCCTTCGGGCTGAGCAGCGGTCGCTTGGTAGGCCCAGGCCCTTCAAGGGCTGTAGGGCCATTGGGGGATTAGAGTCATTTATGGGGTTTATTAAAAAACAAAGGTCAAATCTTACCAAATTCAACAGAGAAGTTATACTTTGGTGGACTTTGGAATTCTGGCAAAGAACTCTCCCTTGAAAGAAGATAAGCAATACTTAAAGGTAAAAAACCAATAAAAATAAAAAATTACCAAGAAAAATAACAAGAAAGGAGCATCCCTTCTTAGAATTCAAATCTCGGCCAACCTTATGAAAATCCTACAGCTAATATTACCCTTTTTTATTTCAACATCAATACACACAAACTAGGCTTAGTCAGAAAATACTATAAAAATAATTATTTGCAAACTTCCTCTGAACTATGACAGAAAAACTGACTATAACTGTTTATGATAATAAAACATTTTTCAAACTCTTCAACATTTTGAGAGAAATGGGCATTTCCCACAAATACCACTTTTGACTTTTGAACAGTGGCAGCTGGTGGTTTAAAAGTTCAGTGGTGCACAATTTTTACCATTGATATAATATGATTACAGGCTAATTTTCAAATCCAGATACACCAACAATACTTTTTATTATTAAAAATAAAACAAACATTTTACATTTATATTTTCAGGAATATTGCTACAACTCAGTAACAATTTTTCATTTAAAAACTCTTTTACCATATTGAAATGAAACACTTTGAGGTAGCCTAATTCCGGTATTGTATCTGGTTTCAAAATTAAGCGTCACGTGGGCCTACCCATTCGTTTCACCTCGGATTTTCCTTCGGCAGTCCGTTGTGGAAACGGCCCAGACATTAAAGACTGCACCGAATTCATGATCTGGCAAAATACCACTAACTGATAAAAATGCACAATGATAAAAACACACACGCTGACACGAATTATTACACAGTGAAATCAATAAGCTACTTAGCTTGTATGCATATAACAAAGCTCAACTATCCTGAAAGAAATGGCGTTCTTATTTTTCAGTTTAATGCTATTCGTTATATATATCCAGCGGAGCGCAGCAAGGGATCCAGTCGGCCGTGATCCAACAGATGAACTTCCGTCCAATGTCGCTAGGTGGCATCCCTGTTCTATAACAGACTCTCATATTGAGCGCCAATGGTCTTGCTAGTAGTTGGTTACGTAGGAGCACGGCCAACCGGATCCCTCGCTGCACTGCAAGGAGCTAGCCAGAGTGACACATCAAGTTGGCTGTGGTAGGAGGAGGCAGGTTGATAAACCTCCATTTAAGCAACGTAAAAGAAGCCACGCCTATCTTTTCTTCTCCCCGTGCACCCCTCTAACAGCCTAAAAGCACCCCTCGATCAGCCCCGTGCACTCCTCTGCCATCCCAGGTTTCATCCTAGCTCAGGTTGACTCTCTGCTGCAAACTTTTCGGCTCCTGCAGTGAACACCTAGAGTATCGGCTTGTAGTCTCCTGTAGTCAATATTTGCTCTTTCAAGGCTCTTGAAAGGATTGTCTTGTTGAATGAAAATACAGTAGTTAAGTAATCCAAATTATACAACTTTACCTAAAATAAGCATAAAAAATTAATGGGGGTAGCGCAAACCTGCAACCTTATGGAGAAACCGCCCCTGCTTTTGAACTGTAGATTTATCATTAACTAATGGTATGTATGATACTTGCGTGTAACTAGCAGTATGAAACAAGTGATTTTCTTTCGAACTAGGTTTCCCTTTCAGAGTATACAGTAATCATTACCTATAGATAACCTGTTTTAAAAAACAACTAGGAAATTAGGTACAATTCTTCAAGGTATATCAGAAAGTAGTCTAGGGTAATGGGTATCAAGAAGAGTCACTTGGGGGAATTATATAACTTATGAATTGAATGTTGTAGTTAGATTTTTGCATAATTTTCAATCAAGACAAGACCAGGACAAATAGAATTCCTAGTGTGATCACTTTACTCTCTCAGCACTGTGCTTAGTGGCCCCGCCGGAGTGTGGCACTGCAGCCGCGAGGCACCAGCTGCATCAGTACTTGTGCAAAGTTGTCGACAAAGGTAAGAGCGTGCGTGTGTAAAGTCACGGTGATAATTTTAATGCATATCGAGGGAATTGGTTAGGGTATTTTCTGAAAGTTTGTGTTAGTATCTGCGCAGTGCTTTGTGTGTGCAATCAACTAGTTTCCCAGTGTTTTGAGAAAATGTACTGTTTAGTTCCTGGTTGTAAATTGGTTTACAGAAGAAAATGTGATGGCAGACGATATTTTACACTGCCAAAAGGAAATAATATGTTTACGGGCTGGGCAAGAGTTATTGTGTGGAAAGATACACAATTGCCGGCCAAATGCAGAATCTGCACGTGCATTTTTCGGCAGATTTAATTAAATGAAATGGCGTACGGCTTTTAGTGCTGGGATGTGTCCTAGGACTTCGGCTCGCCATTTGCAGGCCTTTTAATTTGACTCCCGTAGGCGACCTGCACATCGTGATGAGAATGAAATCATGAAGACAACACATATACCCGGTCCCCGTACAAGGGGAATTAACCAACTATGGTTAAAATTCCCAACCCTGCCAGGAATAGAACCTGGGACTCCTGTAACCAAAGGCAAGCATGTTAACCATTTAGCCATGGAGCCAGACAGCAGATTCAATGATAAAGGTGGACTATTTTGAAGTGAATGGCGAAAACACAGAACTCCCTCATGTGAGGTGGAAATTAAAACCAGTAGCAGTACCTCATTTTTCCAAATTCACCAAAATACCTCTCCACTGAGGTAAAATCACGAAAGACACCCGGTAGGAAAAAGAATTAACACAGTATCATGAGGACAAAAAATAAGAATAACGATGTGAGTGAAGCAGTGATGCCAACAGTATGCAGAGAAGTTCAAGATCAGCCAAGTTGTAGTCAAATTCAGAGCCAGTCTAGTTCTCTTACTGATGCTGAAAAAATATTGTCCCTCAAAAGGTGATCAAAGAATGAAACTCGTAATTTAATCAGAGCTAAATTTAGTCTTTCCTCAGCCAAAGCTAGGATTAATTTCCTACAGGGACAGATTAATAATGAGGAATTCCTATTTTAAAGATTGTAAATTTCTTAGCAAGAAGCAGACACTTACTATATGCACTATATTAAAGAAATGCCAAGTAAAACCTCCCAGTGGTATGAGGTACAGGAGTGACTTTCTTTTAGAGTGTTTATTATTTAGAATAAATCACCTAAAGGATATAAGCACTGTCTGCAGCATAATACAGTATGTTACCTCTTCTCTTGTAAAGCCATTTGAGGAAACTCTGTAAAGGACTTAAATGTCCTTATGGTGTAAATCTCATTGTATAAATGCTATTTCAGATTACTTTGGAGGATGAAATGGATGTGAATAAACTCTATGGGTTAGTTACATTCAATGAGGTTAAGCTAAGAGAAGAGATTCAATTTAATGGTTCTTCACTGCAAAGAGACTTTGTTAACTTATGTGAATGCCAGATTGTCGAAGAAATCAGATGGCAAATCATGCATTAGTTTATAGCCGTTTATGCAAGCAGAAATTCTAACTCAGGAGATACCCTTGCTAAAATTCTAGCCCATGTTATACTGCAGCTATTCTCTAGGGCACCTTTTGACTAGACTACAGCAAAATAGAAGTTACAGACCAGGGAAAGATGCGGGTGAGAGGGGCTGCACATACTGGTTTTCACATGGTAGAAGAGTGGCACGGGGGCATGCGTTTCATTCCTTCTGCTAGCAAGAGCTACGTCTTGGTGTACGCAGTACGGAGCTGCCATACTTATTCAGTAGATGTCTTGACCACTTGGGTGCAGTTACTATCGTATTATGTTGAAAAAAGCAGTAGCAGCATGGGGCTCCACTAATACAAATATGTTAATGCATTAATTCTTTCAAGTGTGCTCAAGTTACAATCGGTCAGCTGTGCAGTCTTATAGTCTTGGAAGACAACTTGTGCACGTGCCAGTTCAGTAGGCAACCTAGATGAGTGTGACGAGGCAATGCTGTTACTTCCCCTTTAGTCCGTTCAAAACGAGGCCCGCAGTATAGTGAAGGCTGGAGCGAGAGTGGTAGATTTCACGAGTGATGGTAGTCAGTTAAATAAGAAAGCTTGGAAATTTTTAGGAATTAGTGGGAAGAAAAATAAAGCACAGTGTTTTATTCTGAACCCAGCAGATGTAAAATGGAAGATCTGGGCCTTTTCAGATTTTGTGCATATATGTATAGGAAATGTGTTCCATGATAAAGCAGGACTACCTTAATTTATATCAATTTCAACATTTATAGGGAACTGTTTAAGGAAGATCTCTCTGGGTATGCAGGACTTAGAGCCTATCTGAGCTCGTCTAGGTCAATGTAGGGCAATATTTTTTATGAATGTCCTGACCCGATCGAGGCGATTTACCTTGTGCTGTTCAGAGTTGCCTGTTGTATTTAACACAATTTTGGACATTATTCCTAAACTGGTCTACCACTATTTAAAGTGATGGTTGTTTTTCAGAGCTAGAGAAATCTTCAAGCTTGACAATCGGCTAAGTTTACTAGTAAATTATCAAAAGTGGCCTCAAACCAGTTTTGGTGAGTGATTCACTTAATTTACTTTGTTGAGAAATGTGTCATTTGCAATCTGGTGCATGTTTAATATTTTATGTGGTCTGTTTAAGGAGTCTTTTTAAAAACAGTATTGCTTTCGCTTTTCAAACTGTTCCATTTAATCTCATATGTTCTCTTATTAAAATCCAATGATATTTCCACATTGGGACTGAGTATATTAATTAAAGCACTCTTACATTATTAATCATAAGTCAAGCAATTGTGTATTATATTTGGGTATTTGTGTATCAAGCATGTACTCTTAGAATATCTGCGCACTTGAACTCTGCAAGTGATTTCACTAGGTATTCTATTTGTCATGACAAAACTATAATTTAAACAAGCAATATTTCCATTGTATCTGACTACTTACACGATCACAGCAACATGAAATCCAATTTTATGCACAATCCAAACCATAGGGATTTACTTTTCATTCAAGGCACCGATATGGAACGAACAGAACAGCGAGTAAACTGTGAGCCTTTTGATACCCATTAATGCATGATCAATTTTCTTTTGTGGATTTATCATCGTACGTTTCTGTTAAAACAGGCAGCTGTTGTTTCAGTGAGTTTGTATAACTAATACAGGCACATTTTGTCTGCCATGAAATTCATATATGACTAAACATTAGGTTGTCCTTACCTTCAATCTCTCTACTACAAAACTCACAGTAGAAAATGAAATTGTTCTAACTCCTCTGTGATTTAAAAAAATCTTAATGAATATTTTTGCTCAGGGTAAATAGTCTAATGAATGAAAGACATTTTTTTTTTTTGAACAGGTAGTATTTTAGAATACATGCGTTTGCACTTGTTTTCTTCGACTCTCAAACAGGGTGAGACAGCCTGTAGTACATAAATGCTTCAGAATTTTCTTTGCCTCTTTATTGTGCAAGTTCTGATATTTCTGAAGGCACTCTTTTCTTTTGACACTCTTCTCTAAGCAATAAATTGTATCAATAAGGATCTCATCCATTTTAAGTGGTAATCTTCCAGCACCTTCTTCAGCTGCTAGATTAATCAAGTGGCAAATGCAACCTATGATGGCAATACCTAATTGAATTTCCTTCAGAACTGCTGAAACCCCATTTTTGTGTCCTATCATAACAGGAGCATTGTCAGAGCAGAAAGCCACACAGTTTTCAATTGGTAAGTTACACGAATTCAGCTGTGATAAGATCAGCTTTTCTGTGGTTTCCCATTTTCACACCAGGCAAATGCTGGGGGTGTACCTTAATTAAGGCCATGGCCACTTCCTTTCAACTCCTAGGCCTTTCCTATCCCATCGTCGCCATAAGACCTCTCTGGGTCAGTGCGACGTAAAGCAACTAGCAAAAAAAGGAAAAGATCAGGTTACCTGTGTTTCATATAGTTCAGTACCCATCTAACACTGGTATGGAAAGTACAATGCTCACTACTTTTTTCCCGTGGAATATCATAGAATGTAACAACAATAAGATACCAATTGGCATTTGCATCATTGCATCCATCCATTGCCAAAGAAAATGGTCCATTCTGAAGGACTTCAGATGATGCCCTTTTGCCATCTTATTTACAATGCATGTCGTTTTCGTGCAACCACAGCTATATTTCTTTGCAACTTCTGATGTGGGAAATATCTTCTTAAATAAAGCACCAGCATGATCAGCCGCACTTAAGGGCACATTGTGTTCCACCGAAAAGGAAGTAAACAGACACTCAGCCCAAATTACATCACTGTCAACTTTTCCAGACATGGCAAAAAGGGTGTTGATTTTCTTGTTTAACTTCCTTCGATTTAACATAGCTTACATGTTTACCGCACTTCACATGATTACTTAAATTGTTTTTTCCACCATGTGCAATATTAATATCACAACTGCATACCGTGCAAAAGGCAAATTTTTCTCCCTTTCTTGGATTTAGTATGCATGGAGAATCAACAGAATATGATTCCTTAAATGTTTGGAAGTACTGCTTCTTGTTGGATTTGTTCATGAATCCTACACTAGGAATATAGTATATGAAAATGTTCGAGAGCAAATGCCTTGATATTTACTGAAACATCGAAAGGAACCTGGATCGCTGAATGTCGCATTAAATGATAACATAAACACTTCATTAAAACATGTCAAAGCACACAAAGTCTTAAACCATTAAGTGAACATGATGCCAACCTCGTGAACAAATAACATGCACACAGCAAACACACACATATGTGGAATGAATGTAATTAGTCCAAGGAATACAGGAAACTGTGAAGTACTGAGTTATAACACAAAAACTCAAACACTTCATTTAAAGTATGTCATAACTGTAAAAGGCCAAAACATTCAAGGAACGCCAACTTCATGAACAAGGAACAACACTTACATGGTCGAAGATTATGGGTTAAATCACAACAAACGAACGGAGTAAAACAAAGAATTTGCAGAACAAAGCCTGTCGACACCTAAGATTCACATGGAAGAACTGTTATTCCGGCTTCAAATTCAGTTCCAATGATGACACAAACATCATACGGTTAAAAGTACCAATCATATTAAAGAACGAGTCATCAACTGTTGTGGACTTGCATTCAACCCAGGCAAACAATCGATTGTACTGAAGTGGGGTGATTATCGAATGTTACCTTTTCAAATTTTTGTCTAAAAATGACACCGTCCATCCGTAAAACCCTAGAATGCTATTTCCGTAAATTTTACCCATAAACTGTAAAAGTTGGCAGATATGGTTATGCATGTTAGGTGACAAAAACAAAACTTATCCTGTATGTGGTTCTGAAAAGAAAAACAATTCCAAAAGTAAATTTGCCATCTGGTATTTTTGTTCGTATCCCAGCATCTGGCTGGACAGACAGTGAGGTAATTCAGGACTTGTTGAGGTATGTTTGACAATGTTGCCTGGGAGCTGTACTGCAGAAAGAAAACCTGCTTGTGCCTGACAGTTATTGCAAGTAAACTACAGGCGTAATGGAATTGATAAGGAAGAACTGATCTGTACCTTAATTAAGGCCACGGCTGCTCCCTTCCCACTCCTAGCCACTTCCTGCCTCATCGTCACCATAAGATTTATCTGTGTCGGTGCGACAGAAAGCAAATAACAAATAATTCCAGGAACACTGACCTCTATGCTACAGCCATTGGATGTTCAAGTGAACAGGTCTTTCAAAGCTACACTAAAACAGCTCTACACCGAGTGGATGGCCTCTGCCAGCTATCACACACAGACACCAAGTGGATGAATGAAACGTCCCGAAGTGGAACTTCTAAGAAGATGGATAGAAAATGGATAGAGCCTGCATAGAATTGCATCTCCAGTGATTTGGTGAGGAAATGTTTTGAAAAATGTGGTTTCAAATTCTATGGATGTTAGCGAGGATAACTAGATAAGGGAAGGTGACATTGATTCAAAATTCTGATGATTATAGTTCTAATTATGGTGAATGGTGACTGATTCATACATTGAAGTAGTGTTATTTCTCATTGTGGTGTTTTTAGTGTTTTTATTACTTGTAAAGTGTTTTAAATTAGCAAATTTGAGACACATTTGTGGAAATTAAAGAACACTGCTAAGTAAACAGGCAATTTTTTCCAGATGTTGTCGTTACAAATTCATGTGTGCGGTTATTGGTGGCAGGTGGTATTCGGGATACACGTTACCTAGAAAAGACAAATGTTTTTCCTTCAGGCATAATATGCCATTAAATGATTTCTTTTTCGTGTACTGTGTTTTGTATTTTCTATGTTTATTAGCGTGCATTAGTTTTGACAAATTGAAAAAATTCACACAGCTGTAGCTCCTTGACTGGCTTTCCCCTTATCCTGCACTTCCTGCATCAAGACTGAAGATCTGTCAAGATGCCCCTTCAATGAGAGTTAAAGTCTGCCCTCCTGATGAAGCTGGGAAACAGAAATGAGCTTGTTGGGGGTTGAGAAAGAATGGATGTTGTTGAGGAGAGCCAATTTACCTGAAGACAGCAGTGTATGAGAGGGTATGAGGATATGCAGATTGTTCTTGTCCTTTTATGTTTTCTTTCTATTTTTCTCTTTTCCTACATTGACTTGTGTTGTTTTGCCTGCTGTGTGTTTCTTTCAGTGCTCCTTTTTTGTATGACTGAATGTGCACTTGTTTGTTCTTTTCCATTACTTATCTACACACTAATGTTAGTGTACCCAATACCAATTATTTAGAATGTATTTAACCAAGGTGCGAACCAACCTGCGCCAAACTACAAGGGAGCTCCATCGTAGTATATAGTGAGACCCTACAAAATATATAACACTTTCCTTACCTTGGCAGCTACCTCTGAACAAATGATAACATAGATACTAAAATACAGTATCATATCAGATGTCCTGGTCCATCATACGGGCATCATCTTCTTAACCCCTCAGTGTCAGGGAACATTTGACTGCCACTTCACCCAGCGGCGGAGGTGATTCAGATGTGAGCATTCAGAGAATGCAGCGATCTCTTTAAAAATTCACTGTTACAGCAGTTTAACTCAGATTATTTTCATATGTTTAAAGTAGAGAGTCAAAAGAATGTAGTTTAGATTCATTAAGTTTATATTTACCTTATAGTGTAGTAATGGAGGAGGAAACTTCCACTTTTTGTTTGGAATGAAAGTGACATTCTAGTATTTATCTGGGTTGTATCACATTGCAATGAAAACTAGGGTAATCATTGCCTTAGAAACTTTGGGCAGAAGCAACCGGGAAAAATACAGAGTTGAAAGAAATTAGGGGAACATGTTTTTGAACGTACGCCATGCTCCACAAAACAATACCTCACACCCAGGTATATTACCAACTAAACCTTTATTCTTTACCGTTGAAGTATACAAAAGAACATCGATGGATTCGCGTTCATAATCAGAACACAAACGGAAATGTCCAAATAGGGGTGAAAACAAAGTGATAACAGTCCTCCACGGGGATTTTTATCACAGTTGGAGAGCTTCAGTATGGTGTATGTCCTCCACAAGCATTTATCACTGCATGGCACCTATGTGGCATGCTCCATATAAGTTGACAGAGGTCACATTGCGGTACCAGGTCCCATTCTTCAATGGTAGCCTGTTTGAGGTCTTGGAGAATCTGTGGTGGAACAGGACACCCACGATCACTTCTGTCAAGCCTATTCCACACATGATTGATGGCATTAAGGTCAGAACTCACTGCTGGCCATTCCATCTCTTGAATGTCCAGTTCTAGCAAGACAGCTCTGGTGATGCGCGCTATACGAGCCCTGGCCTTGTCGTGCATGAGTACGAATTCAGGGCCAACACCATATGCAGCAACCAACATATGCTGTAGCAGTATCTGCTCAATGTACCCCGCTGTGGTAAGATTACCACGGACGACGACAAGATCCATACGGCCATGAAAACTGATGCCACCCCACACCATCACAGAACCTTGTCCAAATTGGTCACCTTGCTGAACAACATTTGGCATGTGAAGAGGACAGGTATCCATTGGCGAAGTTGCCAGTCGAACGTGGGTACGGGCAAACAGAAGGCGAGCTGTGCGATGTAGCTGCGATAGACGGGGCACTCAAACGGGACGTCTGGGTCGTGAGGACACTTCTCTTAACCTGTTCCTTACTGTCTGGTCAGACACAGTGACTCCAGTGACCCTTCTGAGGTCTTGTCGCAGTTCTCTGGCAGTTGCTGAACGACGCCGCAACGCACAGATAGTCAGATATCAGTCATCCTCTGGGGTTGTCATGCGTCCATGACCTTTTCCAACCCTCCTTGTGAACTGGCCTGTCTCACTGTAACAATTTCACATGCGTTGACTAACTGACAGAGAGATACTGAGATCCACAACAACATGAGGAAAAGTCCATCCTTCCTGGATCAAAGTGATGGCCCTTGAGACTTGAACCTCATCAGGATGTCTCTTGGGATGTGCTGGTTTACATATAATATACTCAAATGACCGCTGTAGTCTGTGTAGCTCACATTGACACAGGGTTGCACCACTATTCACTTTGTTTTGAGGGGTCACCTGACATTTTAATGCATGACCACGCCTACAGATGGAGTATTACTTCGATTTGATATACCCTGAGTAGCTAAGGTCTCAAGGTCTGCTGTACGACCATTGGAACCACATCTACCAAATTAACGTACATATACTAGACCTTTCCAAAACACGTTCCCCTAATTTTTTTGAACTGTGTAGTTGAAAGATTCATTTACCGTAAAATCCCAGGCTAATTGGATGATTAGTTCATGAGTAAGAGGGCAAATACTTTGACGTGTTTTATTGTCCAATACCATGCCCTCCCATTCCTTTTGTTATGCGTCTACTCTTGCTTTGCTCATTTCAGTCTGGTGTAGTGCTGATTTATGAAAACATAATTACTTTTCTTCCATTCAAACTGCACCATGCCATCCTTCTGCACTACATATCATATTTCAAAGTGACAGCAAGTCAAGTAATTACAATTCATAAGAGCTTTCAAGGCGTTTAAAGAATTACAGGAATTCCCACCAGATGATGTCAATATTCATATCAGTGAAGAGATGGCGATTTATAATGTCAACCTACATGAGGAAACATCCTTTAATGGAACATACATCCACTAGAATGCAGCAGAAATTTAAGCCTACATACTCTGAAGCTGAAGAGGTCAGAAAAAAAAAAAGAAATGCTGATTTGGGCTGATTCATACATACATGGAAGGCAGGGATCTTTACCTTCGAAGCTATATAATTTTAATCTCGACAATTTTCAAACTTTACAAGCTAGAATAAAATGAAGTTAGGCCTATAGGCATGGGGGTCAGCAGCAAGTGAAAGGTGGAATCTGAAGTATTTGTTCCGAATGAGTAAATTTATAATACAAATATAAATGGTCCGTTTTTGGACATTATAAATTTTCCAGCTAACTCATTCCTGGTTGCCAGCGTTTTACCCTCATGTGCTAGGCTGGGCTCATCAGTTGGTACCTAGCACACCTACCAAGACGCTGGCTAGTGCATATCGTGGAGGCCACTGCGTAGGCTAATTGTAGCCACCGACAGTGCCAATGTACTATGAGAGAGTTTGTCTCATTATCAAAAATTGATGCCAGCTTAGCCATCAGGGAATATTTCAGATTCCCTAATTCCCTATGGGAATCAACATCTGTATCATCTGGTGGCCAAGCAGGCATCAATTTTTGATAATGAGACAAACTCTCTCATAGTGCATTGGTACTGCTGGTGGCTACAATTAGCCTACGCAGTGGCCTCCACTGTATGCACTAGCCAGCATCTTGATAGGTGTGCTAGGTACCAAATGATGAGCCCAGCCTAGCACATGAGGGCAAAACGCTGGCAACCAGGAATGAGTTAGCTGGAAAATTTATAATGTCCAATAATGGACCATTTATATTGGTATTATAAATTTACTCATTTGGATCAAATATTTCAGATTCCCTATGGAAATCAACATCTGTATCATCTGATGGCCAAGCAGGCATCAATTTTTTATAATGAGACAAACTCTATCATAGTGCATTGACACTGCCGGTGGCTACAATTAGCGTACACAATGGCCTACACGGTATGCACCAGCCAGCGTCTTGGTAGGTGTGCTAGGTACCAACTGATGAGTCCAGCCTAGCACATGAGGGCGAAATGCTGGCAACCAGGGATGAGTTAGCTGGAAAATTTATAATGTCCAATAACGGACCATTTATATTGGTATTATAAATTTACTCATTCGGAACAAATATTTCAGATTCCCTATGGGAATCAACATCTGTATCATCTGATGGCCAAGCAGGCATCAATTTTTGATAATGAGACAAACTCTCTCATAGTGCATTGGCACTGCCAGTGGCTACAATTAGCCTACGCAGTGGTCTCCATGGTATGCACTTGTCAGCATCTTGGTAGGTGTGTTAGGTACCAACTGATGAGCCCAGCCTAGCACACGAGGGCGAAACGCTGGCAAACAGGAATGAGTTACCTGGAAAATTCATAATGTCCAATAATGGACCATTTATATTGGTATTATAAATTTACTCATTCGGAACAAATATTTCAGTTTCTCTATGGGAATCAACATCTGTAACAATTAACAGCTCTACCGAGTGTGAAGTATGTGATGTAATTAGTTTTCTAAATGCAAAAGATGTGAAAGCCATTGAAATTCATCAGCAGATGGAGCAAGTATTTCAGATTCTCTATGGGAATCAACATCTGTATCAATTAACAGTTCCGCCGAGTGTGAAGTATGGGATATGATTAGTTTTCTAAATGCAAAAGACGTGAAAGCCATTGAAATTCATCAACAGATTAGTGAAGTGTATGGAGAACAGAGTGAGTGAATAAATGGTAAGAAAATGATTTAGAGCATTTAAAGAAGGCTCTACTGATTTTCACAATGAGAAGCTTAGTGGGTGACCATCTGTCATTACTGAAGACTTGGTGCAGAATGTTGAGGGAAAGTTTCAAGAAAACAAGATGCTTTATGATTTTGTCATTAAGTTCTGAGTTGCCTGATATTTCAAGGCGTGTTCTTTATGAAACTGTGGCAGGACACTCAGATTATCGGAAGTTGTGCTCACGCTGGGTACTGAGGATACCGACGGAGGTGCAAAAAAACCAATCGTGTAGGCAGTGCTTTGATTTTTCTTCAGTGGTACAGTAATGAAGGCGATGCATTCCTAAGCCAAATTGTAGCCAGTGATGAAACATGGGTGGCTCTTGTTATGTTGGAATCAAAACAGCAGTCTGTGGAATGAAGACATTCAACATCATCCAAGAAAGTGAAGTGCAAGCAAACAATTTCAGCTTGGATATTTACTAAAGCTACAGGGCTTCAATACTGGGACATGTTTATGAATTAACACAGGAATTTATTGCAGGATACTGTTATAATCAGAAGTTAACTATTGACCATTGAAACCATTGACATTGTACTAACAAACTGAAGTCCTAACTCGAATTTACTGCCCTGAGATCCTGGCTCTGCATAGTGCAGGCAACTGGTATCCTGACTCTCAGCACCAGTAGCTAGGTCACTCAGCCATCGCTTATGGTTCACAAACTAGAGCTACAGGGACAGACACTGCGAACCGCTGATGTACTATCTGTGTCTAACGAGAAGTTATGGCAACTTGCAGGTACGGCACGAGTTGCAGATTCTACACTCTTAGCTACAAACATGACAGACAATGAGAACTCTCAGAATCAATGCATATTTTTGATCAAACTGTTCATTATGCAGTGCATACAGTAAATGTATAACTAATGCACAATTGCACTGCCACTTTGAAACTTCATGACTGCATCTAAGTTCACAAGATACACCATGGATGGAACAGATGTTTACTGTCAGGCCTTCAGACTTGAGATAGGTGAGTGCACGTCAGCCATGGTTACCCCTCGCACCTCTTACCCCGCATCCATGCAATTCCTCGTCAGTCGACCACAGTAATATTAACGCATAAAATTCAGATTATTCTACAAAGTATGCTTCCTGTTTAGAAATAGATTCAAATTAATGTGTTGTACTGTATTTGTCTTGTGCCATATGTTACTGGTTTTTTCTGAATTTTGTAAAATAACCAATTTTGAATTAGAAGGCTAACACTTTTGGGTAATTATGATTTTGTTTCTCACTATGATAGGAGTGTTCAACATTACCTTCTATACGTACTTCCAATGGTATGACATCCAGAGGACCTTCATCCTGGGCCACAGCCTTGGCATCTTCTATTACAATACTTCCATCTGTCTCTGCCATAGATTTGCTACCTAAAACAATAGGAAAGCCATTAAGGTAAATACAAAATTTTGCTATGTAATTTTACTTGTTTTCTTTTCATACGAGCTGAAATAAATCAATAAATATATTGGCCACATTTCAGTTTGTCAGTGGATCATGTTTTTAAAGAATCACAAATTTTTAAGAGGTCAGAGCTAAGGCATAGTACATTCAGTATTTTTGACTAAACTTCAAATACAAAGCATGTTTTTTAAGTAAGTACTGTTTTAAAATGGGGCCGTTGCAGCACTTCAGTCATCCTTTGGTATATGCATGCTCTTTACTTACATCTGTAGGCTAGCCACAAATGCAATTATGGAATTAGAAAATGATAGAACCAATTAGAGGGAAGAATATTCTGGACATGGTACTGGTAAAACCAGATGATCTCTATACAGAAACTAAAGTAACAGATGGTATTTACATTTGTTTGTGCATATTGAAAATGCCTCTGACAATTTACAGTACTGCTGAGTGTGAAGTATGTGCTGTGATTAGTTTTCTAAATGCGAAAGACGTGAAAGCAATTGAAATTCATCAGCGGATTAGTGAAGTGTATGGAGAACACAGTGAGTGAAGGAATGGTAAGAAAATGGTTTAGAGCATTTAAAGAAGGCTCTACTAATTTTCACAACGAGAAGCTTAGTGGGCGACCGTCTGTCATTACTGAAGACTTGGTGCAGAATGTTGCGGGGAAAGTTTCAAGAAAACAAGACGCTTTATGATTTTGTCATTAAGTTCTGAGTTGCCTGATATTTCAAGGAGTGTTTCTTATGAAACTGTGACAGGACCCTCAGATTATCGGAAGTTGTGCTCACGCTGGGTACTGAGGATACCGATGGAGGTGCAAAAAAAACCAATCGTGTAGGCAGTGCTTTGATTTTTCTTCAGTGGTACAGTAATGAAGGCGATGCATTCCTAAGCCAAATTGTAACCAGCGATGAAACATGGGTGGCTCTTGTTATGTCGGAATCAAAACAGCAATCTGTGGAATGAAGACATTCAACATCATCCAAGAAAGTGAAGTGCAAGCAAACAATTTCAGCTTGGAAACTTACGTGAACTGTGTTTTGGGATCAGTAAGGGGTATTGGTTGTGGATTTTTTGTACTGTGGTGACACAATAAATGCTGAGACTTATTATGAGACCTTACATAAAATCCGTCATGCAAAACAAATGGCATGCTCACAAGGGGGATTCCTTTACTTCATGACAATGCGCAACAACACACGGCTAATCGAACCTGAGACCTCATAACTTCATTTGGTTGGAAAAAATTTGATCATCCCCTGTATAGCCCTGACTTCTTCTAGCAATTGAAAAAGCATTCAGGAGGCCAGCGCCATGATGATGATGACCATGCTGCAGTGGTTGGCACATCAGGTGGCAGATTTCTTTGAGGATGGAATTCAGAAACTGGTTTCACAATATGATAAGTGCCTTAATATGCTTGAAACTTATGTTGAGAAGTATTTTAAGTACAGGCTTACAAGTAAAAAAGTTTTAAAAATTGCATTATCAAAACAGTACTTACTTAGAAAAAAAATGCCTCATACTTTGCCAAGGATTTTCAAAGGCTATTATATTATAAAGGTGACCGAAAAGTCCGTAACACATAAGACAATACTTCACGGAATATTGGATGTAGAGAGGTAATAATTGACACACATTACTGGCATGACATGGAGTTATATTGAAACCAAAACAAAGTTGAATATTAATGGACTTCTTGGGTCACCCTGTAGTTTCAGCACAAATTGACAAAAACTTTACACTTCTTATAGGTACTCTATATTTAATCTTATCACAGTAGTCCTAAGTACTGTAAACTTCTCACCATGTATGCTTAACAAACATGTGTATATATATATATATATATATATGGTATATTTCCAAGTTTGATTTGCACGTACACTTTTTGTTTTAAACCACATTATGTAGTTTGCTCTGTTTCAAATTAGGAGCAGATCATGAATCACAGCCTTCCATCTTCCCATATGGTTATAAATAACTTTAAAAAATACAAGAACAATACAGATGTGCCATTGGATGACTTAAATAACTACTTTGCTCACAAATTTCACACACTGACAAAAAATAAAAACAAAACAAGGTAACAATAAGGGTTGTTTAGAGGGATAACAGGGAATTACATTTAGGGAAACAGGGTGGACTAGGGAGCAGTAATTTGAGTACCGGGATCTGGAAATCAAGTAAGGATGGCATAAAAATATTAGTGTTAAACTCTAGAAGCACTGTATTATAAGGAAGGAATAGAATTAACAAGGGACACCTTTGACCTCGAACGTTCGGAACTGCATGAAAAGAGGTTTAGAATAACAAGCAATCATAAACAAAACAGTGTTGTGCGTCATTTCCATGTAAAATGTTGCATTCTACCTCAAGTACCATTTTAATAGAGAGAAACAAAGTAACAAGATATCAGTATCATAGGAAGGAAATTATATGCAATTTAATGGCATCATTTTATCATTACATTTTCAGTCAGCAGCACCAAAAACTCTCTGTTTGAAGTACTTATAATAGCGCAAAACACACATATACAGCAGTACCACACACCTGAAAGTGCTTATAATAGTAAAGTACAGATGTTGGATTTCGATGAAGTGGTTAAAAGAAAGTGGGAGAGAACAATGTGCACACCTCACTCATGCCACGTTATCACAATCCAAATCGCTTTCGCATTCACGCAGTCGAATATAAAAAGCCACACTAATTACATTTTCAAATGATGATGTTGATATGTCAGTGTCATAACCTGTCTTTCGCCAAGCATATTGCAACATAGTATTATGTGTAGGTGCAGCAAATTAATTGTAAATTACAGAGTGAAGTTTCACGATGAAATAATGATCATGTACCTTCACTTGTGGTTTGGCACCTTGTAGTCTTACAAAATCAGTAATCCTTCTGATATAGAGTTTATATTGCTGAAAGAAGTAAACATCAAAGAGTTGGCAATATTTTGTTGTTTTCAGTGACAATATCTTCAGCATAGCATCTTTGTTTGGAAAACATGCATCTAGAAGGGTACGATCTGTATGACCTGCTCAGGAATCACACAACAATAGGCTCTTTTCATTTGTTACATGTTCGCCAAGGTCTGAAGTTAGAAAACGTTACATGTGTTCTTTAGTAATTTTTCCACTTTTGCTTGCCTCCACATGAATGTCTTGTGGACAGGTTGTTTCAAGTTTTCTTAAAATATTTGGACCGAAAGTGCCTTGTGTCTCTTGAAAACAGATGTACAACTTGTTTGCTAGTCTGCATGCCATTGTTAAAACCACATCAATTGTGCAGCTGTGGGTAGAGCTATGTACAGACTGCAACACACTACCTGTACTTTTCTCTGCTCTGTGGAACAATGTTGATGCTGAAGACATTGCATATTGGAATTGACTCTGGTCACTATTCCAAACATTACCTTTCTCCACACCCTCCTCTGTTATAAACATGTTCACTTCTTCCACAAACTGTTGTGACTTCTAACATATAATATTATTGTCTTCTATGTCCTTACATGTGACAAATGTAGTAATATGTCTGGATGAAATGCCATATTCAGCCTTGAGATGGTCGATAAAGGAAATGGAAGCTTTGATATTGAACAAGTCATCCATTTCAGCCCCTTCTAGTGCCCACATCTGCAGACGCCAGTAGTGAACTCTAGATCTATACCTCCTTGCACCATCAAATTGCGATATTACATACTCTTTTACAGTTTGTAATTGCGACAGTCTGTTTCCTTTAAAATGAGCACCTGCTCCCCTTTTCCTAGACACATAATTTGGAATTAAAGTGCAATTCAGTTTATTTTTGATGCACTTATAGCGCTTCATTAGTTAGTTATAGGAATTGAAGCCACGATTGTAATAAATGTTCTCATGTGTTCTCTAGTAAGCTGTCATCAATATCTTTTAATACACTGGACCTCATCTTTTTAGGTGGAGAGAGTTCGTGCTCACTTTGACTTGACTTGACTGTTCCTGTTGCTCTGGAGATTTCCATTTAAAATGGAATAAACATGTTGAGGAAATAAGGTGTAAAGCATACAGAGTCCTGGGATTCATCCGCAGATCTCTACTGGGAGCCAGGAAGAAAGCCGTTCAGACAGCCTATCTGTCATTAGTACGGCCAATACTGTTGTACGGGCTTCCTTCCTGGCACCCTACTACAGTGGAGAACATGACGAAACTAGAGAGAGTTCAACGCCGAGCAGAACGACTAATTACTCAACACGGTCATTTAAATACAGCCAGGTCACTGCCCTCCATAACATCCCTCTGTAAACAAATAGATATTACTTTCCTGAGAAAATCCCTCGCAGGTAACATTCATATAAACCCTTTCAACCGCTTACAGCTGAACTATCGTTCCGCTCAAAGAGGTCGAGGTGTGTCCCTTTTCCCTCCATTTGCAAGAACAGCATCATATCAAAGTGGCTTCTTTAGTCGTTCTGCTCGGTTGTGGAATGAACTCCCACCGCAGATAAAAGAACTACCTGCAGAAAATTTCTGTAAAGACGTAAAACGGATATATATAACGAAACCCTCTGTACAAAACATAATTTATCTACTGTGAGAATGTTCAGTATGAGTGGGAGGTTGGATGAAAGTTATGGGGTCCCGAGTGATTGAGACGGTAAATGTGTATGAGTGAGCCGGCCTAGCTAAAATATATGTGGGGTTTCTAGAAAGAGAGAGAGAGAGACTGTGTGTGTGTGTGTGTGTGTGTGTGTGTGTGTGTGTGTGTGTGTGTGTGTGTGTGTGTCGAATGACTTGAATGTTGAACAGGTCTTGTGAGTATTACTGTATGTAAATATGCCTATGTAAATATTTTAACTGTATATAAGAACATCATGTAGAATGTAATTGTATATTAGTATATTATAATTTTAAGTGGTGATGGAGGCACTTTTGTGTATATGGGGCTATGCCCTTTCTCCATTCACCATCCCTAAATTGTAACTACAATTAGTGGAAAATAAATAATAATAATAATGTACTGCTTGAAGAGCCACTTTCAGGTTCAGGTTCCTCCTGTCCTTCAAAATCCGTATATCTATCCAGCGTAACACCATGTATTTCTTTGTTATTGCCATTATATTTCTGAATTATTATGTTATATAATATATCAGCGAACTCCATATCATTACAAACCATTATTCTCATCATTATTCCGTATTGAAAATAGCTAATCACGAAGTTTACACAAGGAGTAATATAAATACCACCTATTCAATACATACTCCATATCCTCGGCGCCGATGTCATTTTCATATTCAGCACATCGCAACTTGGTCCCTAATATTTGGACCACATGCGTAGGATTAATTCTCTTCATGACATCACTGCACTGTACACAGTTTACACAGTAACTCGCTTGCGAACACTCCAAGAGACAAATACATACTGCAGCTATACCACTCACGCAACTGGAGCACTGGTTAGTGCAGCTACACTATGCCACCATCTAGTGGCGCTAGCAGACAAGTGCGGAGTTTTGCATGGAAATGAAGCACACCACTGTTTTGTTTATGATTGCTTGTTATTCTAAGCATGGTTTTGTGCGGCTCCGAGCGTTCAAGGTCAAAGTTGTCCCTTGTAAGTAGTATATATATTTACCAGATATTGTATTGTAATTGTATTGTATTGTAATAAATATTGTAACAGGAGTTCAGTCAGGGCTGAGAAGTGATATTATGGACCGGATGGTGTGGATGTTGATGCAGAATTATTTGCCGAGATGTGAGAAAGGACGCTGATAGTAATGGGTGATCTCAATTTACCAGATATCAATTGGGAAGTTAATGTGAATGACAGAATGCATGACCAACAAATGGTAAATGAGGTAATCTAAGGAGAACGTCTGAATCAGGAAGTGATAGAACCAATTAGAGGGAAGAATATTCTGGACATGGTACTGGTAAAACCAGATGGTCTCTATATAGAAACTGAAGTAGAAGATGATAAAAGAGGTCACGAAGCTGCTTTTGTCGTAGTTAAAAATAAATGTGATAGAAAGGAAGTGTGTTAGAGTAGGACTATTAAGCAGAATCACATGATTGATAAGATAAGGATAGGTGAGTTTTAAAAAGTAATTATGATCAGAAAAACAAATGGTAAATAAAAACGTAAGCAGTCTGTGGGATGGGTTTAACTCAATTGTTGAGAAATGTGAATACAAGTGGTAAGGAATGGTAAAGACCTACTTTATTATAATAGAGAAGTAAAGAGACTAAGAAGGTGCTGGAGGCTGGAAAGAAATAGAGTAGAAATGATTTGCAGAGGTAAGGAGAAACTGAAGGAACTTACAAACGGAATTGAATTTAGCAAATAAGTCTGCTAAGGATGACATGATGGCAATCATAGTTGGCAGTCATACAAATTTTAGTGAAAAATTTAAGGGTATGTAGAGTTATTTTAAGGCAGAAAAAGGTTCCAAGAATATTCCAGGACATGAGGAGTGTACATGTGAAGATTTACAGAAGACAGAAGTATTCAGTCAACAGTGTGTAAAGATTGTTGGTTACAAGGATAATGTCCATGTAGAGGAGGCAACCAATACTAATAAAGTATTGAAATTTACTTACAACAACAAAGACATTTACAATAAGATAAAAAAAAGTGAAAACTGGAAAAATCAGATGGAATTGATAAGATTTCTGGGAATATACTAAAGGAAATGGGTTTGGATAGAGTACCATACCTGAAGTACTTATTTGGTTACTGTTTGCACGAAGGAGCTATACCAAATGAATGGAGGGTTGCTATAGTAGCACTTGTATATAAAGGAAAGGGTGATAAGGAAAGATAAAGCCAATAATAACACACCAGTCAGCTTAACAAACATAGCATGGAAGCTTTAGGAAAGCATTCATTCTGATTATATTAGCAAAATTTGATATGCTAGAAGGCAGTTCGGGATTGGGAAAAGTTATTCCACTGAAGCTCAGCATGTAGGATTCCAAGAAGATTTAGCAGATATTTTAGGTTTGGGAGTTCAAATGGTCTGCACTTCAACTGACCTGTCTAAGGCTGTTGATAAGGTAGATCATTGGGGACTACTGACAAAAATGAGTATAATCGGCCTAGATAAAAGAGTGACTGAACTGGTGGCTATATTTCATGAAAATAGAACTCAGAGAACTAGAGTAGGTGGTGCACTATCTGATACTATAATCATTAAGAGGGGAATTCAGAATTCCTCAGTGGATTATTACTGGACCTTTATGTTTTCTTACATATAAATGAAATGAGTAAAGAACTGTAATCGGAGATGGGGCTTTCTGCAGGTGAGTAATAAATAAGTTGCAGGATTATGAGCAGCTGCAGAAAGACCTCAACAATATTGTGAGGTTGTATGAAACAAATTTCATATTTAAAGGCAGCTTTTTTCAGATGAGTAGTGAATGGGTTGCAGGATAGTTAGCAACTGCAGAAAGACTTCAACAATGTTATGAGATTGCAGGAAATAAATTTCTTGTTTAAGGGCCTCTATTGACAGTGTTCAAGTATATTTTTTGAGTATTTGAAAGAGATTCCAACTTTTCAATGCTGTAAATCATGTGTTTGCTTGTTGGAATACAATTAAAATATAGTCTATCAAAAAAATAGTCTAAAAAGTTTAAAATATGGTAATCAAATATGGCCCCTATATTTTAATTGTATTTTAGCAGGCGAATATGTTATTTGTAGTTTTGAAAAGGTGGAATTTCTTTCAAATGGTTGAAAAATATACTTATTATTGTGAGATAGACAGCAGACAATAGTATAATGGCAAATGGAGTGAACAGCCAGGTTGTGATTTTCACAGGAGGAAAAGTCCTCTCAGTTTTAATTACTTTGTTGATGGGTTGAAAGTTCCTCATGGGGATCACTCTAAGTACCTAGGTGTTACTATAAGGAAAGATCTTCTTTGGGGTAATCACATACATGAGATAGTAAATAAAGGTTACAGAACTCCTGACATGGTTACAAGGGTGTTTAGGGGTTGAAGTAAGTTCTCTAGTAAATTAGAGTATGGTCCCAGGTACGGGACCATCAACATTATTACCTGAATTGAGAACTGGAAGAAATCCAAAGATAAGCTACTCAGTTAATACTAGGTGATTTCTGACCAAAAAGAATAGTGTTACGAAAATGTTGCAAACCTTGGGCTAGGAAGACTTGGGATAAAGGAGATGAGCTACTCGACTATGCAGAATGTTTTGAGTTGTCGGTGGAGATATGGCGTGGAATGACGTTAGTAGATGAATAAGCTTGAGTGGAGCTTTCAAAAGTAGGAAAGATCATGATATGAAGTTAAAACTGGAATTTAAAGAGAACAAAATGGGGCAAATATTCATTTATAGCATGAGGAATAAGGGACTGGAATAATTTATCAACGGAAATGTTCAATAAATTTCCAAGTTCTTTGAAAACATTCAAGAAAAGTCTAGGCAAACAAGTGATAGGGAATCTGCCACCTGGGTGTCAGTCCTAAATGCAGATCATAGATAAGTGAAGTGAGTGAGTGAAAGAGAGAGAGAGAGAGCAATATTTTTTTACAGAAATCTGTAAATGGATGTGTGAAAATGGAATGAATGAAGAAGGAATGCCAGAATTAACTAGAAACATACAAATTAAAACAAGTCAAGGAAGACCCAGATTACAAGAGGTGGTTAAGAGTAGGGCAATTGGACCTACATAGCAACATGGTGATGGATAGATGGACGATATGGAAACAAACCAATCTCCCTCCAAATTGATTGAAAACAAAGTAGACACACTCTGTAAATGTAAAAATTACAATGATATTGTGAAAATGACATGTTACTGAGATTTTTAAATGACAGATATACTTTTTCAGTATGTCGCACTTTCACAAATGGGTCCTATGGCGATGATGGGATAGGAAAGGTATATGATTGGGAAGGAAGCAATCGTATTAGTGTACAGCCTGGTGTAAAAGTGAGAAAGCACAGAAAACCATCTTCAGGCCTGCCGACAGTGGGGTTCAAACCGAATGCAAGCTGACAACTATAACAATGCATCCACTTGCTTGCGACAGTTTATTATTATTATTTTTTTTTTCCTAGTGGTTTTATGTTGTACTGACACAGATAGGTCTTATGGCGATGATGGGATAGGAAAGGCCTAGAAGTTGGAAGGAAGTGGCCATGGCCTTAATTAAGGTAAACCCCAGCATTTGCCTGGTGTAGAAATGGGAGGCCACAGAAAACCATCTTCAGGGCTACCAACAGTGGGATTCAAACCCATTATCTCCCGGATGCAAGCTCACAGCCGCGCGCCTTTAACCGCATGGCCAACTCACTCGGTGACAGTTTATTCTAAAAGGATAAATTTCAATGCATGAGAATATATTTTGTATGGATAACTGCTGCAGAAATTTATACAAATTAATAATATTAGTTGAAACCCATCTTTAACTATAAAGGTCCTAACCCATTCTAAACAATTAAAAGGTTATATGCAAGTAATTTTTCTTGTTATGTAAAGAATATATAAAATTATTTAAAGTACACGTCTTCGACTAGAGGAATGCCTCAAGCACTTGTTGCTTTCACACTCCTAACGTTTATGACTTCTCTGTCATTTTTAGGCTATGCTTGCATATCTTTATCAAGATCCATACAAGGCTTCTTGTGAAGGAGCTTCAATCCCTGAAGCCTGATATCACTTCAATTCGACACTTCCAGATTTAGTAGGGAATCTGAAATTAAAAATTGCATGTGCATACACAGAATTATTTCCTTTAGAACCACATTCGTATAATACAAAAGTACAAGGGCTACTTTTTAAGTAAGGACTGTTTTGTAATCAAATATATACCACAGAATATTTCTGGGCAATTACTGGTTCATCTGATTCTACATGCATTCAGCTACTTTTGCACACTGTCTCCATTACTTACTTTTCATATGGCTTTTAGTGCCGCAAGTTTCCGAAGACATGTTCGGCTCCCCTGGTGCAGGTCTTTGTATTTGACATACATGGGCGACCTGCGCATCTGGATGAGGGATAATGAGGTAGGGAGAGGGTAGAACCTGATGTTGGCGTGTAGCCTACTCCTGTTGAATAACATCAAGGGATCTGCTCAAAGCTTTATATCCCCACCTGACAGGCGAATCACAATCAACAGCATGATATGCCCTCACTCAACATGAACACTGTGGAGAGGTTAGGAATTTAATCCAGGCCTTTGGCACAGAATTTAGTGGTTAGAAATTGTAAATCACCACCTCTCCTACGCTGCCGGCCAACATTCTGTTAGTGAAAGTTTTTTCAGGCAGTGGAACTCGAACCGGCTAACCACAGTGTCAGACCATATAGACTTGATGCCTTAACAATCATGGCCTCCAGGCGGGCATTATCTCCATTTCTGTTCAAACATTAGTCATATTATGAGAAATTTTTGTAAACCCTCAATCAAAAAAGTCTGCCGCCTGGGACAAGAGCCATGTGTAAACTGTTGTTTTCACTTCCTCAACTGTGTGAAAATGCTTTTCAGATGATAAGTCACTAGCACAAGGTCAGGGTTATAGGAGGGGTGATAGAATTGTAGCCAGCCAAGCAATACAATGTGAGCTAGCGTTTGAGCTGCAGAGCAAGATCTTGCATTGTCATGAAGAATCAACATTCCGGCAGACAGAAGGCCGTAGCGTTTATTCTGCATTGTGTGCAAAAATTTTGTTAAGGTCACACAATATGCAGCTGTGCTGACTGTTGCCCCTTGTGGCATGAAGTGGCATGAAGTCCACTAGCAGAACACCAAAACATAGTTGCCATAATGTTACAAGTAGAGAAAGCCCGCTACAATTTCATTATCGTTGGAAATTATGTGTATTGTCACTCAACTGACTGCAACTAGGATTCAGTAGACAAATGAGACACCCATGTCTCCTCCACTGTTGATGACATAGTCCAAAAACTCATCACATTTTTCATAATACTGGCTCAAAAATGTCAAAGCCCTGGCTCATCTCTTCATTTGCTTTTCTTAGGTCAGCATTTTTGGAACCGAATGATAACTTCTTGCAGTCCAACTGTTAAAACACAATTTTTAGAGAACTACATACATACATACATACATACATACATACATACATACATACATACATACATACATACATACATACATACATATCCCATGTCGTATCATCTTAAGCGATGGGTCGGCGAATGAGGCTTTTCCACCAGTTCCAATCTCTGAACTTCTCTCCTTCTTCAATGCTATCCAAAGTATGTCCTCACAGTTCAATGTCAGTCTACACCATGTCCTTGTACCTCAGTCTTGGTCATCCTCTTGGTCTTTTGTTTTCAAGTTTTAGATCATACATTTGTTTCGGTAATGTGTTATCTTCCATGCGTCACATATGTCAATACCATCTCAGTCACTGCGATGATTTTCTGTCCTGCAGTCTTACAACTTGAGCCTGCTTGCGGATTTCCTCATTACGGAATCTATCCCTCCATCCCTTTCCGATCATGCTATGGACACATTTCATTCCTGCTGCCTGGATTCTGCTGACATCTTTACTTCTCATGGTCCATGTTTTGCAACCATAGGTCAGGATTGGTATGTAACAGGTTTCATATATAACCTCTTACATTTTGTTGTTATTTTCTTGTTCAATATTATGTCTTTAATTATTTTGTAGAAGTGGGAAATTTCTTGTCTATTGAACCAGCATCAGAGATTACACTTCCTAGATTTTTAATTGATGGTTCATCTGTAGCTGTTTCCTGACCAATTCAATGTGTCCCACTGATTAACTGCATCTTTTCATGACCATAACCTCACATTTCTCTTGGCTGGAGATGAGTCTATATTCTTTAGCAGTATCTGTTCTTGAAGGCATTTTTTACAGCCTCCCCACAAGCATATATAGACAGCGAACAAGATAACTTTCATTTTCTTACCTCCAATGGTTTTGTGTACTTTTCTCTGAATATCGTTCATCACACTGATGAAAGGAAGAGGAGACAAAACACTTCCCTGTCTTAACCCAGATTTTGTATCAAAGGTTTCAGTCATTCCTACAGGTGTTTTGACTTTACTGTGGGTATCTTCATACAAATTCTTGATCCTGTGTATCTTGTCATCCTGTATTCCAATTTTCTTCAATGTTTCCTACACCTTCTCCCTATTCACAGCATCAAATGCTTTTTTGATATCTAGAAAGGCTAACCACAAATCTTGGTTGTGTTCTTAGTATTTTTCCATTAATTGATGGACGGTAAAGATTAAATCAGTTGATCTCCCCTTCTTGAATCCATACTGTCCTTCAAAGAGGTTCTCTCCAATAAGGGGTCTGATTTTATGCTGTATAATTCTTACATAAAGTTTACCAACTTGAGATGTTAAAGTGATGCCTCTATAGTTGAAACATTTCTTTCTATCTTCTTTCTTGAAAATTGGAATTATGATGCCTGTTTTGCAATCAACTGGTATGTCCCCTTCTCTCCAGATCCTACAAAAGAGTCCATAGATCCAATGTTTTCCAGAAATGTCCATAGCCTTGATAATTTCTCCATTAATTTCATCAGCACCAGCTGATTTTCTGGTTTTGATGTATTTCCAGACATACTCCACATCTTCCATCTTGAGTCTCACCTATTGTCAGAGGCAGACTTCTATGAGATAGCACTGTTTTTTTTTTTGGCCGCATGCAATTCACATTTAGCAGTTCATCAAAGTAAATCCTCCAATTCTTTTTGACCTTATTATCTTCAGTGACCAGAATTTTATTATCATCTCTTAGGTATTTGGAGTGTTCTTTATCTCTCTTTCTATTTTTCATAATCCCATATAACATTTTCTCATTACCATTAACATCCTCTTTCAAAACATCATTCAACTTGTTCAGCCACTTCTCTTGTTCTTGGGTAAGAACTTGTTTTGCTTGCTTTTTAGCAAGCCTGTATAGTTCCATATTGTTGTCAGTCCAGTCCTTGAAATATTTTCTAAACATTTTGTTCTTGTTCAGGACAGCAGTTCTTGTTCTGTCATTCCACAGTGGAGTTTCCTTTCATCTTCTTGTGCAACTGGTTTGTCCACATACTTTGTCAGTTATCATTACTAGATTTTCTTTCAGATCCTTCCATTCCTCCTCAGCTGTTTTACTGTTTTAATGTAGTCTTGAAACTCTATTATTCTATCATTGTCCCTCAGCTTCCATGTAATGAGTTTCTTTACCCGTGTGGTTCTTACTTCTTTTAACTTGTTGATATTTAAATATACAATGAGGAGTCTATGATCACTTTCCAGGGAGACACTAGGAATCACTTTTACATCTAACAGTCTACTTTTGTAGTTATTTCTCGATCAAAAAATAGTCTATAAGAGATTCACTATTTCCATCCCATGCATACCTTGTGACCTCATGATTTTTTTGTTTTTGATACCATGAGTTCCCTATTACAAGGTTGTTCCTCAGACAGAGATCAAGGAGTCTAGTTCCTTCTGGGTTTTATGGACCCCATCCATATGCTCCTAAATCTGGTGTTGATTCCTTGCTGTCAAGAACCAGATACCTGACTGTACCACACATACAGTGGGCCCATTGAATGTCATAACTACTTCCATTCCATACTACTAGAGAACTGACCTTGAAAAATGTGGAAAGTGAAGTGACAGAAAGGATATTGTGAACCTTCTGTTAGCACGAAACGTGGTGTCAACCTCACGCAAAATATTGTCGCTGATCAAAGACGGCCAATGAGAGTGGGGGCAGTAATGAACATTCTCCCCACCTTCCTTGAATAACCTTATGTACTTATGAATTTCTCCATCACTCATACGTTGGGATCGTGAACTTCATAGATCTGGTGATGAATTCCTGCTGATGGCACATTTGTTGCTGTCAAGAACCAGATAACTGACCATACCACACATGCAGTGGGCCACTTGATTGTCTTAACTACTTCCATTGCACACTATTAAGCAATAACAATGGCACGTGTGTGCATGGGATGGCGGGAGTAAATGCACATGTGTGAACAGATGAAAAACACACACAGGCTTTTAAAAGACACAAACAACCAATCCTTAATTAAAAGACCAGCCTTCATATTATTGACACTTCCTGAGTAAGGATTCCACCAGCAAATCTCAACAAGTACAAGAATGTAGGTAGTTACAAAGAGCATGCAGAATTAAACTTCATTTGAGGCCACAATTTAAACATGCAGAGGCAACTAAATTTGCACAAGTACCTTCAATAAAATGTATCACAAGTAATAAAGCAGATTATCAGCAAATGTAGTTAAAAATAGATATCAACTCTGTACATGTTTCTGTACTGTACTGTACATGTACTGTTTACTGCTTCACACGTGAATAAATAAAAAATTCACAAAGGTTTGCAGACAGCTTTACTTGAGAAGAACAAAAAAAAAAAAATCCTGAATATTTTAACATATAAATACAATATACATCTTTAATAACGACACATTCCAACAATCATTTCTCATAAAGCGCATAGTATGCAATGCAGTAATATGTCTGACTTCATTTACAGCACCAGTCTCATTATGATAGCAAATTAGAATAAAAAGAAGTATGAGATGGAACCATTCTAAGCTCATTTTATCAGGTTATACTTTTACTGAGCTCATATGGTCAGAGAATGAGCCTGCTATTACAAGGTATTTCACTCAAAGTGGGGCTGGCAGGTTGGCCGGCACAGCGCAGCGGGTAGATGGGCGAGCTGGTCAGACAAGCACATGGCAACTCGCTGAGCTTGGGGCCAGTACAGTGCCTATATGAATCGCATATAAATAACAAGCACACAATAATAACACATAATCAAAGTAAAATAATTTCTCACCTTGTCACAAAATATGTTGAAAATTTCTTCCACCTGCATCTACACATTTCTGGCTTCATCTAAGGAAATTTTCATTCATATGCATTAGTTCATCTACCGAGATGGTCTCAATTTATTTCGTGATATTTTGCTTGAGTTCATCTACAGTGTGAAAATGGGAGTGTTGGGTCAGTAACTGCAGACAGGATATAGGACCTATAGTTTTTGAAACCACATCACTGGGCAGAGATATAGGAATGATATTCTGGTATCAGTTTTTATCAACTGACGGGCAATGAATGCCAGTCTGGATATTTCCAGCAAGACTCGGCAACGATGCATATGGCTAATGAGTCATTAAGTTTAATTGAGGAAATTTTTGATAACAGATAAATTAGTAAACCATTGTGGCCTGCAAGATCCCCATATCTTACAGTTTGCAATTTTGATTTGTGGGAAAAACTGAAAAATACGGTTTATGCAACAAAGCTATCTCGGTAGATGAACTAATGCGTATGAATGAAAATTTCCTTAGATGAAGCCAGAAATGTGTAGATGCAGGTGGAGGACATTTTCAACATCTTCTGTGAAAAGGTGAGAAATTATTTTACTTAGATTATGCATTATTATGTATGCTTGTTATTTACATGCAATTCATACGGGTGCCCTCCCGGCCCCAAGCTCAGTGAGTTGCTGTGTGCTCGTCTGACCAGCTCACCCATCTATATGCTGTGCTGTGCTGGCCGACCCCACTTTGAATGAATGACCCTGTAGAACGAATGAAGACAGACCTCTAAATGAACGAGTATGGACAGACACAAACCAGACTCACTGCTGCTCTATTGAAACGGGCAATATTTAACAGTGCGAGTTCACGTAAGAAACTCAATAAAAGGACTTGGTACACTAGACCACTCAGTTGTCCAGTCATTGACCAAGTGGTCTACTGTGACTTCTTGACTTGTTGTTGCTCCATGTGTGTGCGTTCCAATAGAGACCCTCTTTTGAGGCAGCCCTTCTCAGGGAGTGGTGACCCTGCCCATGCGAGTCCAAGATCACACTGATCCGGTGTGTAGCATCTGGTAAGGGTCTGCGCTCAGGGTTACAAGCGAAGACCTCAATAGTATCTGCAGCGGAGAAGAAGGGCTTCGGTACGGTGTCTGTGGTGGAAAACGCAGCACAGTACTCGGGTTAATTTAGTGAAAGGTATCTTTATCTACATTGGAAGCAGATATCAGTCATAGTGTCTGTTCCTCAGAGAGGCAGCTAAAACAGCGACTGTTCTTTATGTAAAGGACAGGTGATGAAAGGACTGAAATGGCACTGAGGAAGGCAACGGGAAATCAAGTCAATTAATTTTCCCCTCAGTATCATCAGTATGGCTGAACAAACAGATACCTTGGCCTCCAGTCCCCGGCAAACATTCAGTGGCCAAGGGTAATAAGTGAAATGCAATAGCCATGATCAGGTAGTTTTAGAATCAAAGATCATTTTGTCAATTAATTTTGAAACAATGAACCAAGTCATTTAAATGGAACTGGCATCATACTGGGTAAGCAAGAAAAGAATGCAGTCAAAGTCGTCATTCTACGGTGTTATCAGAGTTTTATTGATTAAGTTTAACTCACTATCTTTTGATATAAATATCGTATAAGTACATGGTCCCACATGTGATGGGACCAATGCTGATATTGAAAAGTTTCATGGAAACATCGATGAAGCCCTAGAAATAACCAAATATTCAGAAGTAACCATACCAATGGGAGATTTCAATGCAGAAGTGGGAAAAGGTGTGTGTGAGGTCATAATTGGCAATCATGGCTTGGGTGACAAAAGTGATCACAGGGATAGGTTTGTTCAATTTTGTCAACAGGAGAGCTTTCTTGTGACAAATATCTTCTATAAATTACCAGCATGGAGATTGTACACCTGGAAATCAAATGCTGAAATTGAGTGAAGGATCATGAGGAATGAGACTGATTACATTTTCATTAAAAAGAGATTCAGAATCTGCATTAAGTCAATGAGGACTTATCCTGGTGCTGATGTTTCATTGGATCATAATCCATTGGTTGCTGAAATTAAGCTTAAGCTAAAGAAGACCACAAAAGTTTGCCAGTCCTAAATTTCATACTGGTGAACTCCAAGATGCAAACATTAGAAGAACAGACTGAAATGCTGAAGGACAATGAAACAATTTGGAGTCGATTCAAAAACAACTGTATTGGATAGAGAAAATCTTCATCTAATGCAAGACAAATGAGTTAGAAAAAGCACATGGATGACTGATGAAATCCTTGACTTGGTGGACCAACAGAGCATGGTAAAGGACAAGAACTGGGATAAGTATAAAGAACTCCAGAAAATTCACAAAATGATTAGAAGTGCAAAAATTGAACTGCTGGGTAATTATTGCAAGGATATAGAAGAATGTGAATCTAAGCATGGCACTTTTAGCAAGCACTAAATGGTTAAAGAAGCTGCAGAGTTACATACCAGGAGGACAACTGGACTGTTATATAACAATCAAATGAAAGTCATCATTGAACATGGAGAAAAAGTGAAAAGCTAGAAAGTCTGTGTGACTGATTTTTTCCACGATAATAGGAGACCATGTCCTTCTGTTTCTGATACAAATGAAGGACCATTAATAACTCACCAGGAAGTAGAATATGCATTCAAGAACTGCAAAAATAGAAAAGCACCTGAACCAAATGGTATATCTGTAGAAATATTAAAAATTCAAGAAGACCAATCACTGGATATCCTGATAGAGCTATGCTATTCAGTCTGGTATACACGAATTGATCAATCCCTTCTGATTGGTTGACAACAAAGAACACAATGGCTAAATCTCACAGGTATTACAGAATCATAAGCCTAATTAGCCATATTCTCAAAATCTTCCTAAAAGTAAAACAGGCAA
Source organism: Anabrus simplex (assembly GCF_040414725.1). Taxonomy (NCBI): domain Eukaryota; kingdom Metazoa; phylum Arthropoda; class Insecta; order Orthoptera; family Tettigoniidae; genus Anabrus; species Anabrus simplex. The sequence goes on along the minus strand of NC_090266.1, from coordinate 1,086,250,162 downwards.
GAATATACAGCAAAAGTGAATCCAACATAGGTAGCACCCAGTTTGGTTTCCATAATGGATTTGGCACCAGAGCACCATAACTGGGGATGCAGGTTTAGTAATAATGTTATTTGCTTTACGTCCCACTGACTACTCTTTTACGGTTTTCGGAGATGCTGAGCTGCCGGAATTTAGTCCTGCAGGATTTCCCTTGCGTGTCAGTAAATCTACCGAAACAAGGCTGACGTATTTGAGAACCTCCATATACCACCGGACGGAGCCAGGATCGAACCTGCCAAGTTGGGTTCAAAAGACCAGTACCTCAACTGTCTGAGCCACTCAGCCCAGCGGGATGCAGGTTTGGTGCAACGATTCATAGGTATGTGTGTGGATGTATATGCTTGTTTTATCAATTATGAAAAAGCTTTCAACAACGTGAAACATGGAACACTGCTGCATATCCTACATGATATTAGTATGGATGGTAGAGATGTCCGAATTATTGGCAAACTGTATTGGAATCAAACCGCATCAGTTAAGATTGACAACACAAACACATGTCCTATTGAAAAAAGCAAGGAGTGAGGCAAGGCTCTGTTCTATCTCCACTTCTCTTCAATATTTACTCTGAATGGGTATTTTCTGAAGCACTAGAAGGAAAACACCGAGCTCGATAGCTGCAGTCGCTTAAGTGCAGCCAGTATCCAGTATTCGGGAGATAGTAGGTTCGATCCCCACTGTTGGCAGCCCTGAAGATGGTTTTCTGTGGTTTCCCATTTTCACACCAGGCAAATGCTAGGGCTGTACCTTAATTAAGGCCATGGCCGCTTCCTTCCCACTCCTAGCCCTTCCCTGTCCCATCGTTGCCATAAGACCTATCTGTGTTGGTGCAACATAAAGCAACTAGCAAAAAAAAGAAAGAAGGAAAACAGGAGGGCATCATTGTTAATGGGATCACAAATAATCTGTGGTATGCAGATGATACTGTTCTGCTTGCAACAAGTGCTGAAGATCTGCAGATATTAAAAAATTGTGTGGTTGAACACAGTGCTGCAGCAGGTCTGTGCTTCAACACGAGAAAGATCAAAGTAATGGTCTAAAGCGAACATGTTGTTCAACCTGTTAACTTGACAATAGCTAGCACATCACAGGAGGAAGTGCAATGCCTTAAGTATCTTGGCAGTGTACTTAATCACAGCTGGAACAATGCTGTTGAAATTATGTCCCAGATTGAACAGGCAAGGATTGGGTTCAAGAGAATGGGCAAATTTCTCTGTAAGAAGGAATTTAAGATCAATCTCCATTTACTTTGCTGTTATGTATTTTCTGTCTTAATTTATTGTGCTGAGACTTGCATCCTGAGAGAGAACATCACCAAAAAACATTGATCCTTCGAGATGAGATGGTACTGATGCCTGCTCCGAAAAATATAGGTTGACAATAAGTAACACTGAAGTACTCCAATGCCTGAACAAAGAGCCAGAGATCATGCACATCATTTAAAAAGAAAAACCGAGTACTTTGGCCATATCATTTGAAATGATAGACTCCTTCAGCTTATCTTACAATATAAAATTGAAGGAAGGAGAAGTTGGGGAAGAAGGAGAATATCTTCGCTATGGAATCTACGAGAATGGTATGGGCTCAGTATGCCCACTCTCTCGTGACTTGCTGAGAAAAAGAACTAGATCACCCTGATGACAGCTGACATCCAAGGTACAGGAAGAACGAAGGAGAAGAAAAGTGTGTGTTGTGAGTGTTACATGCAGTGGCTGAAAAAGAAAGATGTTCGGAGAAGGAATGCAGTTGGCAAGAGTATGCTAACAAGAAATCACTTGAAATTCTGAGTTTCCCAGCTTCTCAGTCTGTCCAGATTTATTTCTCCTCATTGTTACCAGACAGCATAGACAGTTGGGTAGACTACTTGTTCAGTAAAGTTGAGCAGCTTTTTAAGTTTTGTCCTTCCAAGCACCCATTGAAAAGAGGGCTCAAGCAGGAAGCTCTGAATGAGTCAAGACTGAGTGGGAATCATTTCTTATAATGGAGTCTGAGGGAGTCTACATGTCGCTTTGCGGAGCTCTAGTATGTACATACAAGACTTTGCTTCCTCAGCATATACAGTGGGACTGCATTTTGTAAAGGGCTCATCAGCACCTCTCTTCATAGTTCTGCTGACTGAAAACTGATGATAAAAAAATGACAGCAAAAGCATGACTTTAATAAAAAAATGTACCAAATACTGCAGAGTCTCGATAGATTGATATTCCCATTATTCCGGGCAGAAAAATTTGAATTAACAAAAATAACTGATCTTTAGTTTTCAGTGAACGAGTGCCGTATACAAGGCGAAAGGTGATGATGATTATGATTGTAATTTAAAGGGGCCTATCATCTAGGTTATCGGCCCCTAATGGTACGAGGTGGAACAAAATGTAATGGTAATTACAATCTTGAAATATATCCAATGACTAGAATTGAAGACAAATGGTGAAAAACAGTCATGAATTTAAAATAATCAGTGGAACTAATTTGCAAGACCTTTTTTTCTGTTAAAATGATAGAAGAAATAGATTTAGGTAGAATAAGACATTGCCTTGAAGTGCAATCATATACAGAGTGGTCAGAAACAACGTGAATCGAGTATATGAGTGTTAGAACGTTGATCATACTGATAAGTAATTTGAAAAAATTATGTCAAAATCTCATGCTGTTGTTATTTTATAAGCTGCTGAAGGTAGCCAATCAAAGCACTTCATGGATGAATTTAAGTGGGCTTTACGAAGCAATGTTGCTAGATCTGCATGTAGCTTTGTACAAGCCTAATGCTTGTTAAGCAGTCTGAACATATGAAATTACTGGATGCTAGGTGGAGGCTGTAGGGAGGATGATCCAGATGATTGATACCCTCACCTGTGGAGCAACAGTAAAGATTGTCAGCTACTGTGACACACTAGAACATTTGTGGGTTGCTATTTGCAGAAAATGATATGGAATTCTCTCAGTAGAACTCTTGTAACATATTTTGCAGCAACTTCCTGATAAGGGATTCTTGCAACATGTCAAGCCAAAAATCTCCTTGGAAGGGAATATAATGAGACAAAAGCTAAGTCAAAAATCCACTCGAAGGGAGGATGATGGCAGGATGCCATGTTTGGTACGTGGCTGGCAAAAGATGAACTGGAAGGCCAATGTCATATTGGTTTGATGGAGTCAAAGAAAATAATGGCATGATCAATGAACTAAAATAAGTTGCCTGGAATAAAGCTGAAGGGCCACACATGATCTATAAGATGATCAAGAGAACAGATGATGTGGAGATTTTAAAGTTTCTGTATAGTATTTTATGTTTGATTTTCAATATCTGTAATAATATGATTTGTACCACATATAAAATAAGGGCAGTTACTGTAACCCTTGTCCCTCCCTGCATTGTTGCATCTTTCATCAAGTACTCTCCAAAGTATGCAAAACTGGTTCTGACTTATTTTACTAACTTTGCTTAAAAGTAGTGGTATTATAGATCATAACTTGATTACAATGAGGCTTAGTCCATTGATCAGTGACACTATAAATTTATTCATTTGATTTCAGAGAATATTTTTTGTTTATTAACTTAGAGAGACAGATTAATGACATGATAAGTAAAAATCAAGGTTAATATAGGTTTATACTTAATGTGTGATTATTTTACTGGTTGTCAGAAAGCAAAAGAGAACAAGTCTGTGCAACTAGCTGATGAATAGAAGGACTGGTCAAATAAGTAATGTTATTTTGTTGGCCCATATACTTTTTAAATGTGCCAGTACAGTATCTGATAATTTTGTGGTATCAGTAATTCTTGGTAATCAATACATGGATAATAACAGCATTGGTGAAGCACCGTATGACAATTGAGAAAAGCAAGACTAATGCATTCAAGTGTGTTGTATTTCACATATAGGAACTTATAGACAGTAGGCCTATTCATGTAAACATTAAATGAAAATGTTTACAAAGAAATGAAGTACTGTACCTATATTCCACAAATCATCGACACATTATCCCAACTGCAACCTATTCTTATGTATTTGCTCTGCAGTCTGGTAGAAGATTAGGGAAAAACATTCAATAGTCATCCCTAAGGGAAGTAGGGGTGCAAGTTTCACATGGTTAGCTAGGTGCTTTTACCAGTACCATTACCCAATTCTCCAATAACCAAGCTTCCTGTAACTAACACCAGTGATTGAGGTGAGAATGTGATTGTATTCTGCCCTGTGGATATATATGTATATTTAAATTTAGGATATATTATATCACTTTACAGAGTCCTACAATCTCAATTAATGCCAATAATGTATTAAAAACATTTAAAGCACCCTGGAAAGCAAAGAATATTAACAAAAATGGAAATGCAGTGTACATCCTTCATTTTAATGAAATAGTGGAAATAATATTGTTAATTTTTAGAACTGTTCAACTACTTCAACATTCTGTTTAAGAACACGATATTTATAGAATAGTAAATAGGAAACGGAACCAAAAATATACCTGTCTTATCTTCAGACGCCATAACCCCGTTACTGCACTTAACATCAAATTGTACAAAACGCACGGAATAATTGTTATACCACGGCCAACTTGATGCGTCGCTCTAGCTAGCTCCTTACCGGCCTTGACAATCGGGTCCACGCACTGTATTCGGAGTAGTTACACAGCTCAACACGTGGCGCTGGCGGCCGACCTATTTGCGGTAGAAATGCATACTTCTTTATGGAAAATATATTGACTTTGGTTGCCGATTTATCGTAATTTAAAGCTATGGAGAATGTTACATGGGATAATACTGTTAAAATGATTAATCTTAAAGGTTACTTTCGTTGATATTTGCCAAAATGTCGTCGTGAAATGAAACTGCGGAGGATGGAGTAGTCCAACTGACGTTCCTTAATTGTGAGGAATAATAGTAATCGTTTTTATTATCATGGCATTTATATACACAGCAGAACTTACCGCAATCCTTTTGTCTTCTGAGTTAATATCGAGATTAAGAGTCATTGTTCAATTAGAGTTTTAAAATTCTTCAAGCGCTGCTCTTAGGAAGGGGGCTGGACAAAACATAAGAGTTTACTTTTTCCATATTCGTTGTATGCAGAACATAAATATTTTGACTCGAACATGTTTAAATGTTAATTTCAATATATATAGTTTCAGATTGCATTTCATTCATACCTTTCACTAGAATACTAAATACCGGACAAGCTGGCCATGCTAAATTCAGAAAATAAATTTTACTTGAAATGCAGTAGGGTGGAACAAGTTGGCCGCGCGGCGTGCAGCTGTGAGCTGTGAGCTTGCATCCGGGAGATAGTGGATTCGAACCCCACTGTCGCCAGCTCTGGAGATGGTTTTCCGTGGTTTCCTATTTTCACACCAGGCTGTACCTCAATTAAGGCCACGGCTGCTTCCTTCCCTCTTCCTTGGCTATGCCTTCCAATCTTCCCATCCCCAACACAAGGCCCCTGTTCAGCATAGAAGTTGCGGCCGCCTGGGCGAGGTACTGGTCATCCTTCCCAGTTGTATCCCCCGACCCGCAGTCTCACGCTCCAGGATACTACCCTTGAGGTGGTAGAAGTGGGATCCCTCACTGAGTCCGAGAGAAAGGCCAACGCTGGAGGGGTAAACAGAGTAAGAAAGAAAAGAAAGAAAGAACGAAGGTAAATACCCGACATAGAAACGGAAAACTGAGACGACAGTGTTACCTGCTTTTAGCCACTCCGTAGTTTTGTCCTGGTCTACAGAGAATTCGTGAAATGATAGTGTCCCTTTGCTTTTTTTCCTGTTCGGAATACAAAAAAGGCACACAGCAAATATATATTCGAATATTTCCTAACACAGTTAAAGAAAAGCAAATCAACACACCATTAAAAAACGAATTAGCACCTTGTTCAGGACGAAGTTACAGCGAGAAATCACTTTGTTCTTGTTTCCATAAAATTTCTGCTCGAAGTACGAAAAGGTGCACAAGAATGTCTCAAATTCCAAGATTTGCAAATTCCGTGGTTTCCCATTTTCACACCAGGCAAATGCTGGGGCTGTACCTTAATTAAGGCCACGGCCGCTTCCTTCCAACTCCTAGGCCTTTCCCATCCCATCGTCGCCATAAGACCTATCTGTGTCGGAGCGACGTAAAGCCCCTAGCAGAAAAGATTTGCAAACACAATTTTTAAAAAATATAATCACCACACTACACAATAAAAGATAAGCTCGCTAGCGCATAACTATCAGATCTCATTATCAAGCCAACAAGCACCTCATTGCGAACAAATTGCCAACATTTACGACAGCAAAACCAAAAAATAAAACTGGAAATGCGGCAATTTGCGGTATACAGCTTCCTGTCAGTGGGTAGTAGAGCAGCGCTCCAGCGGCAGTATGGTGAAACTTTCCAATTACAGCTTTATGCTGGGCTTCACAAGCGATTGTCTAGGCCGGTATAAGGAGCGCAGCGAGGTATCCAGTCGGCCGTGGTTATACTTATGAACAACCACGGCCAACTAGGTCTATCTGATGCCAAACGAAGTAACGTATCAAATAGACCGTGGAACAACGATCATACGTATAGTTGGGCCCACGAGAGTTGAAGTCTGACGTTTAGCGCCACCGGCGAGAAACAGTTGACTAACTCTGCTCGAAAATTGTCTGTTGCTATGGCAACGATAACAGAGATGCCACATTTAATGCTGCTATCGCCACGTGGGTTGGCTTGCTCTCAGCCGCTTTTGTGATATTATTCGGAGTAATACTGTGTTAGCGATAAAGACGCGTAATTACATATTTCCTACTTTATACAATAAAATTGGTCTAAATTATGTACGGTAATAAAATTTTATAAAAATGGTGTTCGGAGCACTTGATGTACAAAATTTATTGTATATACGTTATTTTTAATTAGTGCGTATATTTTGCAAGAGGGGGGGAGAGTAGGATAAATGGGATATAACCAGTGGCGTATGCTGGGATTAAGACTTGGGCTACCACTAGACATAGGTAACCCTTTTTCGATGGTTGGTTTAGTGAACGTCAAGCCTTCAGCGTTTTGAGCTGCAGGCAGTAGCTAAGGGAGAAGCCTGCTGTGTTGTCAAGGCTGCTAAGCTGCCTCTGCTACTGTCAATGCTTAACCCCTGATCAGTGGAGATGGTAGCCTAAGGTTTAGCAAATGAAAGTCCGGCTTTGTTGCTAAATGGATACAACGTTTGCCTTTGGTCCGATGGCCCTGGTTCAGTTTTCAAAATCAACTCCCTCATACTGTTAACTCCACTGGCTAAGGGATTGGGTGTTAATGACGTATTCGCCATTCATTTTATCCCCATTAGGTCAGTACCAAGCCTATACAGATCCCATGCCCCATTATTATTATTAATAATAAATAATAATAATAATAATAATAATAATAATAATAATAATAATAATAATAATAATAATAATAATAATAATAATAAATATGTTGAATTTTACAGCGGTCGTACCCATCGTTCACTGGTTAATTAGCTTCCTCGGGAGATCAGTGGTGGTGAACGACCCATGATCACGGGTTCGATTCCAACTAACAAAAGAAAACGCTAAACCTGAAAGATGGCATTTCATTTTAGCAGATCTACCAATAAAAATAAGACTGTATTGCTCGTATAGCTAACAGCAACCCTGCAGTCTCTTCCCATAAGGATGTAGAAGTACGCGGGAGTGAAATACCCGCACTCACTTATAACTATTATTAAGTCTGAAGTATGAGGTGAGGAAGTATATACGATGAGTAACGCATGGCTGATAGCAGCGGCGATCTGACGGACCGAAGCCTAGCACACCTATCCTCCGCCGGTCCCCGCTCCTATCCGATATCCAGCAGCAAGCCACGTGTGGCGAGAGTCTGGGCTGCAATATCAGTCTCCGATGCCTTGCTCGCACAAATATGTGCGACGTTTTTTCTCACTGATTTCAAGTTTTGTAAATGGAACGATGTTTCAGATGCTTACATTATAATATGCTTTAGACTTCTATCATTATCAGTTGAGGTTTGGGCTTCACTGATAACCTTGGTAGCCCTCAGTATACGCCACTGGATATAACTAATGTTACGTTCTTTGTACCAATAGTGTATTTAATAACATTCATTGAAATCGGCATACTGTACAGTAAAACATCAATGTAGACTACATGTACAGGACTTAATAACATTCATTCATTAAAATAAGAACACTGTACAGAAACGCGTTCTTGTACGGTAGATATACAGTATTTAATACCATACATTGAAATATATAATAAATAAATGTCGTGTGGCCTCCGGAGAGGTCTGGTGAAGGTCTTTCGATCCGACGCCTGATAGGCGACCTGCGCATCATTGAGAATGGAGCCCTACATACTGTATCAAGAATTCTAATGTTCAAGACGGCACACACACACCCAGTCAAGCGAGCCAAAACATTAGATGGTAAAACATAATACGTTGCTTCAGGAACATTTAAAATAATGTCAAACTCAACTACCTGAACAAGAATCAATTTTTGACGTCATGTTGGATGTTCAGGTTTTCATTTTCAAGCCTATCGTTTGTAAGGATTGTCAGAGGTATGGTCATATTTTAAGAAACTGTCGATCAAAAACTCCAAGATATGCAAATGCACACTTAATCATCCTACTTGCATTTGTCCACAATTAATAGTTAACTGTGTCGATTGTGAACAGAATCATCCTGTCGGCTCTGACAGGTGCACGGTTCATCAATAAGAAAAGAAGTCAAAATAACTATGTGTATTGGAAACATATCCTACACTGAAGCCATGAATAGATTCAGACCCACGCCATTTAAATAAGTATAAGTTTAAATAAGCTGTAGGCTACCTCAACAAAGAAGCATATGGAAGTTGTCCTGAAACACTAAATCCTCGTAAACGAAAAATCGCTAAACACACACACACACACACCGTAAAATCACCCCGACCTTTTCCAAGATATGGGTATGACCAGTCCGCCTAAAAGTACATTCTGTTTCACGCTACACCTGTTCATTCAGCTAGCAATAATCATTCAGAAGAAGTATCTAATGGCATACAATCCACCATTTTCGATCAAGATATCCAACAATTAATAATCAATACGAAACAACCCTAAGGCTCACACCCTCCCCAAGAGGAAATAAAACAATATTTTACCAAATTTCTAGAAGTATTAGGCACGAACACGCAATGGAGACATCTTGTCAAAACTATACATGATAAAGTCCTTACCATATTTAACAATGTCTAAAATTCTTCAATGGAACTATAGGCGCATTTCAGGCACAAAGCAGGAACTCTAAAAGTTAATTAATGAAACACATCCTGATGTTACAGGAAACTTGACACAAACCATATAATAAATTTCACACCAAGGAGTATAATACAAAAAGGCTCTATGGAAATGGGCATTAAGGGTTAATGACATTAATACACCGCAAGTTTTCTTACACACATACTGGTGTTCAATACCAAGTACCACAAAATTATACCCTTAAAATTTATACATATTCTATCCTCATACCTATTTTAATGTCGACCTGGTATTCAATGGAACAACCAACAATGGGAATGCTCCTTAAATCAATATATAACGTATTCAAACTTTATACTGGAGGCCGACTTCAACTCACACCATCCTAGATGGGGCATCCACCATAACTGTGTCAAGGGTAATTACATTTACACACATTCAACAGCGAATAATTTTATAATTCTAAATGATGGTTCAAATACTAGATTAACACGGCCGCATCAAAAATCCAGTGAGGTTGATTTAACCCTCTGTAATTCTATGCTCGCTCATAAAATTATTTGGTCACGATGAAATATACGCATAACAGCGATCATTTTACAATATTTATTTATGTACGGCGGGGAACTATTCCACAGTCAACAGCCATAAAAGGCTCACCTACTCGAAGTCTTAAGAATTTCGATTCTAGCAAATATTACCATTATATACAGGGCAAATTATGAACCATCCACATATCCACAAATTTTAATTACGAACAACTCTTTACATATATGACTAATTATTTAAACACTTATTACACTAATACACACAAAATAAATCACAATCTCTGAGTTATCAACATGTGCGATGGTGGGATAAGGAGTGCAAAGCCTGAATTAAGGAAAGAAAAGCGGTTGTTAAATATTTACGAAATAATTTCACATTGAAAAACGACGTAATTTTTAAGAAACTTATCGCAAAAATAAAAAAGTTTTTTAACAATTAGAGAAGGGAAGCATGGCGAAAATTTGTCAATTCAATCAAGAGAAACACTCGCATTGGTGAGGTATGGGATAGGCCATATAATAGAATGCATGAGTAATATATCGAGCCCTAAACCATCACTTAGTAAAATCAGGAATGCTTGCATCAATGTCATCAAAATTATACACCGGACTTTGTCCCACTCAGTGTACTTTCTGATTCTCACTGATTATAGTTTCAATACTCTCATATACTGTTACATTTTCTGAATTTGAACATACGAAACAACCCTAAGCCTCACACCCTCCCCAAGAGGAAATTAAACAAGATTTTACCAAATTTCTAGAAGCATTACGAACGAACACGCAATGGAGACATCTTTTTAAAACTATACATGATAAAGTCCTTACCATTTTCAAGAATGTCTAAAATCATAAGTCCACTACACCAGGTTCTGACTATATTACCTATGCTATGGTCAAAATTCTCCACTTAACGTATCCACAAAGACGCACACGAGATGGTGTCAGTTGGTACAGAATTATTTATTCACATCTATTTACAATTAACACACACAGAACCTTAATCACAGTATCACAAACAAAACACTTCACTCCGGGAACATCAACAAAGCCGCCATTTTTAAACTACTGCCAGTCACTTCAATATGAAGACTGCAGCCACTGCGTGTCACGAGGTCACAAGCATATTCTTGCTACAACATAACTCTACTAAAGAATAACTCGTCGTTCCCATCAAGACCATCTCCTTATACATGTGCCTGGCCAGGCTTCTAGAAAGCTACATTATAAAATAATACCTTCGTCAAAATTCTAGATTGCCTAATACATGATAAAGTCCTTACCATATTCTCCATCGTTCTAGTGAATTAGTGGACGTTACAATGTGTTTCAAAAAACCGTAGTTGATTACAAATTATATATATATATAGGTAAGAATAAATTATAATATTAATTTACCGGTATTTACATTAACTGTACTCGTATAAAGATTTGTGTACAGCACATGTTTCATGACATAACCTTCACACACAATGCGATGATTCGACTACGTAAATAATAATATTAACTGGTTGTACATCACAAGTAATAATAATCATGATCGTAGAATAATAATAATAATAATAATAATAATAATAATAATAATAATAATAATAATAATAATAATAATAATAATAATTCGAGCTCGATACTTTTATTATTTACCCATGGGGGAGAGAATAATGTTTTCAAGTTATATCTGTTTATCGCACTTGCGTCAATATCCCCCTATAACTTGAAACAATTTCCACAATTTGTCACACACCTCGACTTCACCTTGGACGTAGATTGTATCTTCTTTCTTCCTCGATGTTGGTGGATGTGCTCTCCTCCTCTTGACCAACCGTGTCGGGGTCGGGATTACCTCGCTGCCAGCCTCTTCTTCGATGATAGTCGATGTGTTCTTCTCACGATGACCAGATGATGCTGTGTCATTAGTAGCCTCTACTCCAGGCTTAGTCTGTATGCGCAGCGGCTGGGTTACTCGCCGCAACCGACATGCGTGGACCTTGACTGGAGGTTTGGTCTTCAATAAGTAGACCCCATGGTCTAGTTTTTTATCCACCTCGATGGGACCAACGCCCTTAGGTGCGAGACCTGCGTGAAACCCTCCAATCTTATTACTGACTGGGTGGTTACGTCGCAGTATTTATTCGCCTGGTAGGAAGATCTGGGTCTCAACGACATTTTGAGCCATGACCTGGGTAAGGGATCTCTTCTCGACAAAAGTTTGTTTCTCCTTGATGTTCTGCTGCTGCTGCCACTCTGCCAGGGAAACACCTGCATCATCTTGACCCGAAGTGGGTGGTGGACAAATCTCCCAATCCCCGGTGCCGTACAGCTCTCGACCAAGAAACAGCTCTGCTTGGGAATAGCCAGTGACACGGCTGATGCATCGTCGCAGGGCAAAGAGTGACTGTGGTATCTGACGGTCACACAGTCGATGTTCTTTGTCTATCAGGTGGACTCGTAGCATCCTTTTCAGCTCCTGGTTCCGTCGTTACATTAGATTTGCTCTTGGGTTGTAGATAGGGGTGGTCAAGTGGTTCATACCCCATTCCGTCATCATTTGCTGCCAATTCCTCGACGTGAACTGACGCCCGTTGTCTGACAGAATGAGCCGTGGATAACCGTAGCTGCTGAACACCTCGTCTTGTAGCAGGCTGGTGGCTTCAGGTATCGGAAAGGCCTCAATCTATCTTGTGAAGAGGTCAGTGTTTACTAGGAGTCTTGTTCTAGGGTGATGTTCTAGGGTAAGGACCCATCAAGTCCAGGACAATGACTTTCCACGGGCGTTGTGGCCGTCTTCCTCGTTGGCTGGAATCTGCCTTCCTGTTGCTCGCCTTGGTGCAGGCGCAGCTGTAGCACCCCTTCACGTAGTCCAGGATGTCTTTCCGCATGTTGACCCAGAAGAATTTTCGTCGGATAGACGGATATGTTTCTTCGCCTTCTGGATGTCCGTCTTCAGTGTTGTCGTGGAACTTCTCGAGGATGTCCCTCGTATGCTGTCTGAGGATCACACTACTGCAGGCCTGTCGGAGAGGTGCGACATTTACATCAAGTGTCCTCCGTTAACCCGTAAGTTTTTGTAGCTCATCTTGAATTCCCTCGGGACAAGTCGACTATCGGTGTTCTGTCTCCTAATCCACTGCGTCATCGTCCTACAGGGCTTGTCTTGTTCTTGCCACTGTTTGATCACTCCCAGATCAAGTTCCTTCTTGCTAGTCATAAGGAAATATTCCTTAGGCTCACTCTGGTGTCTTTTTTGGGAAGTCCCTCTCGACAATGGTTCTCCTAGCCCCAGGTTCCTCCGCCGGGTGCCTAGGTAAGCTGTATCCTCATATATTCGTCGGTCCTGAGACGTGACATGCATCGGACGTGAGACACATCGAAATCAAATTCTGCGATTAACAGAGCCCATCGCATCAATTCAGATTTTGAGCTAGAAACCGAGTTCAACCATTTTAGAGCGGCGTTATCGGTGTAGAGCTGGAACTTCCTTCCATCCAAGTAGCCTCTGAATTTGCCCATGGCCCACACAATGGCTAAGGCTTCCTTCTCCGCAGTGTAGTAGCGTTGATCGGTGGGAGATTCCTGGTGGAATACTCGATGATGTCCCTTCCACCGTCACTCCTCTCATGGAATTTACACTGCTCCTAAGCCGGAGTCGCTGGCGTCCGTCTGCAGGCACATCTTCCGCTGAGGGTCGGTATGGGCTAGACCGGGAGCGATGCATATCGCAGCCTTAATGCCTTGGAATGCTGCCTCTTCCGTGCTGGTCCATCAAAACGGGCGGTTGTTATGGAGTAGATCGGTAGGTGGTATTGCCTTCTCTTCAAAGTGTGGCACTAAGCTGCTATACTATCAACACAAGCAGAGGAAGTGACGTACTTGTCGCTTGATCCGCGGGCGTTCAGCTCTTTTGATAGCTCGATCCTTCTACGGTTGCCTTTCTAAGCCTGCAGAGGTCAGGACATGGCCAAGATATTCTACGCGGGACTGGGTGAAGTGGCACTTCTCCAGTTGGCAAGTCAGTCCATAAATTTTCAGTCGTTCCAGCAGTTTCCTCAGATGTACAAAGTGCTCTTGAAAATCCTTGCTGTGAATTAAAATGTCGTCGAGATATACTTGGCAAAAATCTCTAACATATCCTGATAATACCTTATCCATCAGTCGCATAAAGGTGGCAGGAGCATTTTTCAATCCAAAGAGCATTGCTGCAAACCGGTACAATCCTCTCGGTGTCATGAAGGCGGTCAGTGGTCTAGAACATTCCGCGACCTCCACTTGCCAGTATCCGGAGTTGAGATCCAGCGTGCTGAAAATCCTAGACCCCCTTACTTGTTTCAGCGAGTCTCTCAGGTCAGGCATGGGCTGGGCATCACTAACGGACTTCACGTTCAACCTGCGGAAATCCACAAATAGTCGATACTTCCCATTCTTCTTCTTCGGTAGGACGATAGATGAATCCCAACAGGATGTAGAGGGTTCGATGAGACTTTGCCCTTCCATCTCTTGAATCTTCTGGATGACGAAGTTGCGCTTGTCCGGGTTGATTGGATATGGACGTTGCTTGATAGGTGAGGAAGCGCTGCATTCAATGGTGTGCGTTACCGTGGTAGTCCGTCCTATTTTATTGGTGTTGACTTCCGGAAAGACCTTTAAGGTGTGTCTCAGCTCCTCTTCTTCACTCGATCGAAAATGTGTTAATTGGATATCTCCCAATTTTACTTCAACTTCCGTATCCTTGCGAGTCCGGAGATTTACATCGTGCCAGGCGACCCTCAGATGTCTGTCTTTCCCCAAAAGGTCTTCATGAGCTGCATAGTCTACGATCACCTTGTATTCCACCAGAAAGTTATGACCTAATATGATGTCAGGTATCAGATTCTGAATCATTGCAACGCCAATTACAATAGGTATACTCATACATTTAGTGGTTAGGTTATTCTGTCCTTGGATGGAATAGGTTACCCCGTCCGCTGCTTCCACTACCCTTTGGAGGTGCTGAGACTTCATAGGCGGTAGTAATCTGGCAACAGTCCCGTTCACAAATGAATGGCTTGCTTGGCTGTCGAGTATGGCTGAAAAATTCTCGTTGCCAATCCTTGCGATGATAGCTGTGCGGGATTGGCATATACTACTCACTATCTGACCAATCCCTCTTCTACTTGACCAGGGTTGCTCGTCTGTCACGTCTTGAGGCACATTCCTCTTCTCGGTCCTATCCCCCCTTAATCCAAAATGGGCCAGACCTAGTTTCTCCGACATCAGGGTCGGGCACTTGTTCTTCAGGTGTCCCGCACTTCCACACTGGTAGCACTTCCTAACTGCGCTGGTCTCTTCCGTAGCTTTGCCCTTGTGTTCCTCCTCCAGCTCGGCGATGGTTCTGCGTAGCTCATCAAAGGATCTGGGTTGTGATATTTTCACTAGGGGTCGAATCTTATCGATGAGTAGCTCTGTGATATCTGGTGGGATCTCGTTTTCGCTTCCTTCCGGATGCAGTCCCTTGAAGATTTGGTACATCTGTAGGACGAAGGCGCTAGCTCTTATGCCAGTGGGTTGGGCCTCAGTCAATAGTTTCCTTTTCACGGAGCTCTTAACCCCTTCGGAATTAAACCTAGCGAGGTATTCCCTCTTGAAGTCCGTCCAGCTTAGATGTAAACCCTTCAAGTTGTTCCACCAAGTAGCGGCTTGCCCCTATAATCACGGTGTGATGAGTTGCTCGAAGATGTCCTTCAGTAAATTAGTCCTTTCCAATAGGTTGTCCGATCCCTCGACGAAGCTAGTCGGGTTCTCTTCCAATCGCCCGTGGAATTCCGGGAGGCTGTCTATAATCACCTTCGTGTCTAGGTGTCCTGTATTGCCGGTTACGTTTGAGGGGGTTAAAGGTGAGGCGGTACGTCCTGTTTGAATCAATCTATTTTCTACTGCGTGAAGGATGCTTTCCCTTATATTCTGCACATCTCCCTTGATGGTCAAAATCCGGTTCTATATCCTTCCTTCAACAGCAGAAGTACCGGCTCCCAAGATTTCCCTCGACGGCAGACATATGGATTTCAAAATTTCACTCGATGTTAGAAATCCTCCCCTCAACCTGTTGTTTTATGCCGGAAACATGCATTCCCACCCCCTCCCTGAGGTCCAACATATCCCCTTCCAGCTGGCTTACTCTAGTATCGATCTGGTCAACTTGTCCCAGTTTTGACCTGACGTCCGATATCTGCTGCGCTAATCTATTGGTGACGTCGCTAGTTTGCGATAAAATTTCGTCATTTACGGTTGAAATTTTCGATTCTAGGCCCTGTTCTACATCCTAAACCTGTGTGTACACTTGTGCTATCTGTCCGGTTAAAACCGAGTTAGCTTGAGAAATTTCATCTGAAATTTTGCCTGAAATTTGTCATTTACGTCAGAAATTTTGTCACCGAGTGCCTGCATTGCGGTCAATGAGTTAGAACACATTTTGAGAATATTTACCTCTTCTTCTGTCTCGGAATCTTCATCGACTTCGATTAAAAACTTTTCAGGGTCTTCTCTTTTTTCACGAGATCTTCCCGTAGTAGCGGATTTCTTCTTTCCGTTCGTCGGAAGATTCCTCTTGGTAAGTTCGTCTTTGAGTAGTTTCAGTGACATATTCTGTATTATGACTTGCATTTTGATCTACTACACTCGTATTCACTCGTAAATTTTTATATCCTGCCCTGATCGCCAGTTAACGTATCCACAAAGACGCACACGAGATAGTGTCAATTGGTACAGAATTATTTATTTACATCTATTTAAAAATTAACACACACATAACCTGAAGCACATTATCACAAACAAAACACTTCACTCCGAGAATATCAACAAAGCTGCCATATTTTAAACAACTGCCTGTCACTTCAATATGGAGACTGCAACCACTGCATGTCACTAGGTCACAAGCATATTCTTGCTACACCATAAATCTACTAAACAATAACTCGTTGTTCCCATCAAGACCATCACCTTATATATTTGCCTGGCCAGGCTTCTAGAAAGCTACATTGCAAGGATACCTACATGAAAATTCTAGAGTACCCGATATATACATTATAATGTACAGAATATTCTCCATCGTTCTAGTGCCTTTCTAGGAGTTACACTGTGTTTCAAATACCGTAGTGGATTACGAATTATATATACAGGTAAGAATAAATAATAATATTAATTTACGGGTATTTACTTTAACTGAACTCGTATAAATATTTATGTACAGTATATGTTTCATGACAGCCTCACACACAATACGATCATTCGACTACGTAAATAATAATACTAACTGGATGTACACCAAAATAATAATAATAATAATAATAATAATAATAATAATAATAATAATAATAATAATAATAATAATAATAATAATAATAATAATAATAATTCGAGCTCGATACTTGTATTATTTACCCATTGGTGAGAGAATATTGTTTTTAAGTTATATATCTGTTTATCGCATTTGCGTCACCCATCCGAGCAAAACTATTTCTCATACTACATCTATATATATATATATATATATATAAACTTGTCCTGGCTGACTGACTGACTGACTGACTGACTGACTGACTGATTCATCATCGCAGAGCCAAAACTACTGGACGTAAAGAAATGAAATTTTGGGGATATATTCATATTAAGATGTAGGTGCTCGCTAAGAGAGGATTTTTGGATATTCTTTCGCTAAGGGGGTGAAAAGAGGGGTGAAATTTTAAAATGAGTGTGTCTATATCTCGAAAGTTTAAAAGTTTACAGATGTAAAAATTGGTAATTAGAATCTTCTTTAAAAATAAGGAAACACGTATTATTTTGTTTTCAGAAATTCCCAATAGGAGGGATGAAAAGGGGTAAATGGGGAAAATGGGTTGAATGCCCTTAATCAGGATACCAGTACTTATATCTCAGAAACTGAAGATATTACAGACCTGAAAATTGGTACTTTTGATCTCTTTTAAAAACAAAGAAACACGTAATTTTTTGTTTTTGGAAAATCCAATTAATGGGAGGGTGAAAAGGGGGTGAATTTTTAAAATGAGTGAATCTATATCTCCAAACTTTTAAAGTTTGCAGATGTAAAAATTGGTATTCAGAATCTTCATTAAACATAAAGAAACACGTATTTTTTGTTTTCGGAAAATCGCAATAGGAGGGGTGAAAAGGGGTGAAAAAGGGGTTGAATGCCTTTGATGAGGCTACTTATATTTCAGAAACTGAAGATATTACAGACCTAAAAATTGGTGTTTGGGATCTCCTTTAAAAATAAAGAAACACGTATTTTTTTGTTTTTGGAAAATCCAATTAATGGGGGGTTAAAAGGGGGTATTTTTTTAAATGTGTGTATCTATATCTCAAAACTGTTACAGTTTATAGATGTAAATATTGGTATTTTGAATCTCGTTTAAAAATAAAGAAACACGTATTCTTTTGTTTTCGGAAAATCCCAATAGGAAGGGTGTAAAAGGGTGAATAATGGTTTGAATGCCTTTAATGAGGCACTTTTGATCTCTTTTGAAAACAATGAAACACGTATTTTTTTGTTTTTGGAAAATCCAATTAATGGGAGGGTGAAAAGGGGTGAATTTTTAAAATGAGTGAAACTATATCTCCAAACTTTTAAAGTTTGCAGATGTAAAAATTGGAAACACGTATTTTTTTGTTTTCAGAAATTCCCAATAGGAGGGGTGAAAAGGGGTGAAAATGGGGAAAATGGGTTGAATGCCCTTAATCAGGATACCAGTACTTATATCTAAGAAACTGAAGATATTACAGACCTGAAAATTGGTATTTGGGATCTACTTTAAATGTAAAGAAACACGTATTTTTTTCGTTTTTGGAAAATCCAAATATTGAGTTGTGAAAAGGGGGGTGAATTTTTTTAAATGAATGTGTCTACATCTTAAAACTTTAAAATTTACAGATGTAAAACTTGATAGTTAGAATCTCCTCTAAAAATAAACGCACACGTATTTTTTTGTTTCCTGTAAATCCCAATAGGAGGGGTGTAAAAGGGTGAAAAATGGGTTGAATGCCTTTAATGAGGATACATATATCTCAGAAACGGAAGATATTACAGAACTGAAAATTTGTATATGGGATCTCCTTTAAAAATAAAGAAACATGTATTTTTTTAGTTTTTGGAAAATCCTATTAATGCGGTTAAACAGAAGTGACAAATTGGGGTGAATTTTTTGAAAGATTTTCTTGGAAACCTAAAATGTTACAGACGTAAAAAGTGGTTTGGAATCTCCTGTAAATGTAAAGAAGCATAGGTGATTTGTTTTTGGAAACTCCACTTAAGGGGAACCCAAAAGGTGTGAAATTTTAAAATGAGAATTTTTACAGTATATCTAAAAAACTTAACATGTTACAGAAGTGAAAAATGGTATTTTTATCTCTATTAAACATAAAGAAACGTGTATTTTTAATTTTCTGAAATACCACTCGGGTGGAGGGGGCTGAAAGTGACTGAAAATGGTGTTGAATTCTTTTATTTAGGCTACTGATATCTTAAAAATGAAGATGTTACAGACGTAAAATTTGATATTTGCAAACTTCTTTAAAAGTAAAGAAACACGTATTCTCGGAAAATCCAATGAAGCGGGGGGAGGGGGGTGAAAGAATTGAAAAATTAATTGACTTTAATTGTATGAGAATATATACATCTAATAAAAACTAAAGTTGTTACAGACGTGAAAATTCGTATTTGGATCTCCCATAAAAACAAAGAAAAACGCGTTTTGGGGGGAAACCATTTTGGGGGGCGGGAGTGTAAAGGAGTTGAATTCCTTTCATGAGGACACATAAATCAAAAAGTGAAGAAGTTAGAGTCGTGATAATTGGTATTTAGAAGATCCTTCACTATTAAAGAAACAAGTATTTTTGCGGGAAAATTCACTTGGGGGGGGGGGGGGGGGAGTAGTTTGAAATGAGGTGACAAAAGTAAATTATATTTATGGGGATACTTATATCTCAAAACTGAAGGTAATAGACGTGAACATTGGTGTTTGGAATCTCCCTTAAACATAAAGAAACACGCCTTCTTTTAATTTTTTGGGGGGGTGGGGGGGAGGGTTGGCAATAAAAACTAACGGTGGTGGGGTGTAAAAGGAGGTGAGACCAATTGATTTTACTGTTCTTAATGTACTTATAAGGATCCTCCGTTGCTCAAGCGGCAGCGCGCCGGCCTCTCACAGCTGGGTTCCGTGGTTCAAATCCCGGTCACTCCATGTGACATTCGTGCTGGACAAAACGGAGGCGAAACAGGTTTTTCTCCGGATATTCCGGTTTTCCCTGTCATCATTCATCCCAGCAACACATAATAGTAATAATAATAATAATAATAATAATAATAATAATAATAATAATAATAATAATAATAATAATAATAATAATGTTCCGGACCGTCGTCAAATGTGCGGACCGCGCTGGAAACGGCTCCTGGACGGGTAATGACTAAGAATGCAGCCGGCCGCGGGTTCAGTGCCGCCAAGGCTCCCAATAAGACACCACGCCGGATCTCCTGAAGGATTTTATCCAGATTAAAAATGATTATAGGAATATACGGTATGGCAAAGATTTACGGACCCAACTGACCGGGAAGAATACCTGAGCCTAGCCCGGGAAGTACGAAATCGATTGCTGGAAAGGAAGATTGAAAAATGGGAGGAAACGTGCCGTAATCTAATAGAAAACGAGTCAGATCGGGAATTTTGGTGGATTCTCGCTGAAAACGTGTCAGATCGCGAATTTCGGCGGATTATATATCTAAAACAATAAGCATGCAGTTATACATTTCAGTATAATACCGTAGCGAAGCACGGGTACCATGCTAGTAATCTAATATTTTATCACAAGCCAAAATACCAAGAGAATAGAACAACTTTGGACTTATCCCAATACTCAAACCAAACAAAGACCCCAGTTACCCGCTAAATTATTAGGGCATTATATTAATCATATGTATTTTGAAAATCTTCCTACGCATTCTCTCAAGGGGACCTTGTAACCTAAAGGGGTCAGATTTGGGATATTTATGTTATTGTTCAGTTTAATTACGCACACTTTTCTGAATAAATCCTAGTTTGTTTCTTGAAGATCGAACTGTAAGCTTTTGAAACATAAATTAGTTTGTGCCATAGTGCACAATGGATGCCACGCCCCTTTTATACGTGCCGAAACTAAAAGATGTAGATCTGTGTAAAGCAGTGTCACAGAAGCATATTTCTCATAATGGTAATATTTAAATACATGCATTGGTAGTACTGTATGTGCAGTTCCCTTCTTTATTTTCTGGATACCGGGCGAGTTGGCCGTGCGCGTAGAGGCGCGCGGCTGTGAGCTTGCATCCGGGAGATAGCAGGTTCGAATCCCACTATCGGCAGCCCTGAAAATGGTTTTCCGTGTTTTCCCATTTTCACACCAGGAAAATGCTGGGGCTGTACCTTAATTAAGGCCACGGCCGCTTCCTTCCAACTCCTCGGCCTTTCCTATCCCATCGTCGCCATAAGACCTATCTGTGTCGGTGCGACGTAAAGCCCCTAGCAAAAAAAAAATCTGGATAGAAAGTTTGGGCGGGAACAATATCAGTTCTCAGCTTGTTTGTAATTTGTGTGTATGTGTTGAATTATGTTAAAAATTTCGGTCTTACAATGCATAGAATATATTGCTTCCAAGGAAAAGTTTAACTACATAGGCCCTATACATGGTGCAGGTTCCGATATCATGAAAAGGAAGGAAGCCCCTATGACCACATACATTCGTTACCTGGTCCAGAAATGGAGGCAATAAAGCCTATTTAAAGGGAACTAAGCAAGCCGGATCTCCTAAAATAATGCTTGTATTGTGCCACACAGAATCCAAATGAATGTATCAATTCTGTATTATGGACAAGGTTACCAAAAACTGTGTACATGGGATTGTGAACAATGACATTTGATGTGTATGATGCTGTTTTGTGTTTCAGTGAAGGAGTATCTGGCAAGAAGAAAGTGTTAAAGCTGTTAGGTATTGAACTGAGTGTCAACACACAATCAACCCTCAATGATATAGACCACCAGCGGGTGATCGAGGCTGAAAAGCAAACCAAGGTTACTTGGCAAGATGCCAGAAAGCATCAGAGGAACACTAAAAGGAAGAGGGAAGAACCCAATGATGCAGATGATCCAGATTATGGGTCATGATGGTTCTATTTATGAAGGAAATACATTCTTTTCAAGTGGTGAAACTTTAAAATTGAAATTACCAGAAAAGTGATTTTTTTCATATTTAGGTACATATTTCTGGTAAAGTAAGTGACCTATAACCATGAAACTTACTCAACATACTTTCCGTATCCAAATAATGAAAGTGATGCACATTTAGGTCAATATGTTGTGCAGAAGTTCAAATACTTGTGTGAAGAGCATTGAATATTTTGATTTTTTGAAAAGAAATGCATCACCTAATTATGTATTTTATTTCTCAGACCTCATTAGTGCAAAAGTACTAAATATGCAAGTCATTGTTTAACCCAATCACTGCCAAACCAGTATATATACGTTTTTGAATCCCGTGCCACGGCCGCCAAACCCGTATATATACGTTTTGGTGCCGTGTGTACTTCAGCGATCTCACAAATTAACGCGATATAATGTAATGCTTCGAGATTCCATGGAAATGCTCAAATAAGTTCTATATTGCAGATATACCACTCCATTTCGCGTGTTTTGAAAGCGATCTGGTGTTATTTCAGCTTCGTTGGAGTGGAACATCTTTCCCGCTTACGTGCACCCATCATGGCGTCTTGAAGTATACATTCATCTCTTGTTGACGAAGAAATTGAATGTTTCCTCATAAATAGTGATTCTGGACTGCTATATTTTGATAATGAAGGTGGAAAATATTTAAGTGGCGACAATAAACTGCAAGAAAGTGCGAGAAAAAGTAGTAATGATGAGTCTCGCCCGGAATTGTCACCCCCTTCCTCAGATAAGTTGTTTTTTCCCCAATTGTAAATGATTTTGATATTACCAGTTCTTGGATAAATAATTTTATATGATATATCAGTAATAGTATCACCGAGCGGGGTAGCCTCGCGTATTAACATGCTATGGCTAAGGAGCCAAGCTCTGCACTCGGCAGGCGAGTGGGTTCGAACCTCATCGTCAGCTCTCTTGAGAATTTATTTTCTTTTCTTTGTGGTTTCCCTTTTGCACTCCCATGTAAATGCTGGGACAATTCCTATTCATAAGCTACAGCCGATTCCTTCCATTTCTGTACCCAGTTTCATTCACCATCATCATCGTCATCATCATCATCATTTCATATTCATTACCTTGTCAACTGAGGTTTGCGTCGGGAAGGGCATCCGGTCGTAATATAAGGTGTAAACTATAATCTCACTTCATCCCCGACATCGTATTAGCTGTAGGGCTAAGGGGACGATATGCATTCCATTAATAGTATCAGTAAATATGTATCTGTCAAAGTGCTTCTTCCTTAAAAAACACGGCCTACAGGGCTCGGCTGGTCATCAAAACTCGGCAGCGAAAAGGTTAACATGAGATACCCTACATCCATAATTTTTAAAGATAATGTAATGGTTATTTTGTCTGCAGGATGTACCTAAATATGTTCACTTTTAGCATTGAATTAAATGGAATTTTCGTTACCTAGAAGGTCTCCTTAAAACGAATAATCTGGACGTTGGAATATTGGAATATTATAATTTAATGACAAAACATAAATTTACTTTTATACCAAGCTGTAGTACGCAAGATGCCATTAACATCTTTGTAACAGATTTACTACTAGCTCGAAGTACGAAGCATCATACAATTGCGGTATTCTTGGATGTACAAGGAGTATACAATAATGTAGATATTAATATTCTTCTAACAAAACTACAATCACTCAAGTTCTCATACAACTGTCTAACAATTACTGGTGAAATATTACTCAATAGGCGTCTACAATTCCAATAACTTCCTGCACATGCAAATAATAGATGTACAAATAAGGGCATGCTTTTTGCGTTCTATACTAGTGATCTCGAGTTGTTGCTTATACCACACGTTCGTTTCATACTATATGATATCCTCATTTACTGTAGTCACGAAACACTTGAAGAATGCAAAGCATCCATAGCAACAGCTCTTACAAAACCATACAAATGGCTATCCCAACAGGGTTTAGAATTAAGAACGCAAAAATTATTGCTATGGTATTTACTACTCATAGGCAATATGACAAAACACCTATTCAATATTCCAATCATTCCATTTCAGTAAAATCGCATCGTAAGTACCTCGGTATCATTATACGTCATAAATTAAACTGGAAAGCTGGAAAATATGGTTTGAGACTATACAAAATAAAGCCGAAAAATTCATACAAATAATATGCTCCCTTACGAGGCGTATTTGGGGATCTGACCACGGTACACATCTAACAATATATTAAAAATGCCATCCACAATTGATTATGGCAGTATCTTTTTCTGATATTGCAGTCAACGCATGTATTACGCAATTAGATATATTACAATACCGAGCCCTAAGAATGATAATAGGAGCACTTCAATCTACTCCTGCCAATGCTCTGTAATCGAAACCTCAGAACCTCCCCTTATGCTCCGAAGATAAATTTTAGCCACCAAGTATCTATTAAGAAAGATGACACTTCACTATCATACACTCTTACCTAAACTCTAACTCTGAAATGATTACAAAAACAGCAAATTGCTTAAATGGCCCACTTCTGACTGCTTACCGAAGATTATTAAATACCAGAAATAATACGCATACTACGCAATATTTTACCTGAATATTCACACTCATATCAAAGAGAGTATTTTAATCCACATATCATTACTCAAACGTATCACCGTACCAACATAACACCCAGTAACAAAGAAAGTATTATTAAACAAATTTCTATAATAACTCTATACTCCAGTAAACAGTACCTAAATATATTTACAGACGGCGCCCAGAATGATTGCTGAGTCAGAGTTGCCTTTAGCATTCCTGTATGGAATTACTCTAAGCAATTATCATTACCAAGAGAAGGGTCCATTTTCACTGCTGAAGCATTCGCTATTCGAGAAACACTCCTATATATTAAACAAAGTCATATCACACATGTAATAATCAGTTCGGACTCTCCAACTGTTTTACAATCCCTTGCAACCAACATGGATCAGAGAACATGGTATATAAATCTACTCTACAACCTCAAAGCACAAGGCAATGACATCACCTTGGCTGGATTCCAGGTCACACCGGTATTGCTGGAAATGAACAAGCAGATCAGTTATCCAAACAAGCATATATGGGTCAAGATTTGAAGGGGTCGGGGCAAAAGGGTGCCAAGCAACATTTTCTTAATTTTAAGGGAGAGCAGTTAGAAAGTTTGTTCAAATCGTGAAATCGTACCATTCACGGGAATGATGTATTAATAGCTTTGAAAGGTTAAGTAATATTCATTGTATGTGATTTGCAGGCATAATTTCTTTTGGGCGGCTATTTGTAGGGTCAAAAGTCAATACTTTTAATACTATGTCACAGTATACTGTGGCTTGGCACTTTATTGCCCCAATGAGAGTGACACTTATCTTAGGAATATTACTTTATGATAATGAAACAATGTCTGATATTTCAAATATTTTCATCAGAAATGATAACTATTACCAATCTTCAGTTAAATAACATTTCCACCAATAATATTTAAATTGGTAGCAGTGGAAACCGGGGTGGAACTGGCAACAGAAAAGTAATTTAAATCAACATAAATCCATCACGAAAAAAGGTCTGTTTGTATCTTTTCACTATGATGTTCTTTCGAAAATATGGAACTCAGGAACATTTAACTGCACATGCATAACATTAAAACTAACAGATCAGCTGCTCCCTTCCTACACTTCTTCAACTTCATTAGTACCGGTATCTTCAGAGTCAGGAATCAAGCTGAGACAAAACTGGCGATGGACAGGTGGGACATAGTCCAGGAGTTTCAACACATCTTGCAGTTTGCTTTTCTTTATTTTTCGCACAGTAGTTTACTTTTGTTTCAAGCTCAACGTTGTGGTGTTGCCTCTTTTTCGCACGTTACAGTCTTCAAAATCCATCTCCACTCTTGTTTTTAGTTTGGTAAACCATAGATTATTTGTTTCAAATTTGAAACAAATTACGTCTGTGAATTTAAATTCCATGCCACTTACACTTTTTTTACTGGTGTTCAGCAGTCCAAATTTTTGTGTCGCCAGGTCATAAAAGTCGTCTTGTTTCATGTCTGTTACACTGAACTTCTTCTTTCTCCCACCTCCCATATTCTTGAATGATACGTTTCCAGTTGGCAGGGTAACACATGCGGTTGATTTCGTTGGTACTTCTCAATTTTGGCAAAGTCTCTATCTGATGGCAAGAATGTGTGACTAGATGTTAAAAACCAGTGCTCGATCTCATTAAATCGTTTAGTATGAATTAAATAAGACTAGAGTGCCATTACATTCCAGTTTTTATTCTGGCCCCCGAAGTTATCAGAAAAAATCACATGCTAAACATCGACGGTGTTTGTTTTCAGATACTTCAAAATTTCACTATCTATTTCGTCACTGCTTCTTCCTGCAATACTCTCATCTCGCAAAACATGCACCCTACGTCTTTACCATAGTCATGAATTCCTACATTGCATGTCCACAATTCCCGTACCTTGGCTCTCCTTCAGGTGCCCTGTATCTCCGTTTTACAGGAATAACTTCAATGCATCCAAATAAATAACCATTTTTCTTATCAAAATCAGCGAGATCCAAAAAGAACATTAAATATTGACAATATCTGTTGTCCTTCAAGTTCAAAACATCTCAGGGGACAGCGACACAGCTCTCCAACTTTTGCTCCTGGAACAACTTTTTCGGTCTTACGCGCTATATATTCTCTTCCTTCAATTCGCCTTTTCTTATTCATCTGTATCTTCTTAATACGTCTATTTCTCTTCCTAGAATTCAGACATTTCTCATGCGAAGGTAACGGTGACCTCGAATGATCCAGGATATCCTAAACTGTGCAAAACACCAAGTCTTAGTTCGAGAAATACCCATGTTGTATCCTCTTTTATGTAACTAATAACGATTACTTTAACAAGAGTTCAGGAAAATTATGCACTAGTTTTTATGTTAACTCGTATAAGCTTCTGGTCGCAAGTGACAATGTAACCTTTCTTGAGAAAGGTGATGACTGACAGCAACAGATTTAAAATTGGAACAATATAGTGCCAAGCTACATAATGCATATTTGCGAATGTTGGCCAACAAATGCCTTAAACTAACCAGAGTAAACTTTGAACTGAAAAAGCCATTTACTATAGATCCAAGAGTGTGTTATAACGGTTCCTAAAACATAACCCAATACTTAATAAGTTACATAACCCCAGCAACAATGGCGGAAACTTTTGTTATGGTCAAAATAATGCCAAGCAACACTTACCTCACTTCCAATTTCAGAGGAAATTTCACATGCTATGTGAGGAAGATAGTCAGGGTTTACATCAGGATCACTGAGATATTCTTCAGAATCACTGGATAACACAATCTTCCTCCTACAATCCATGGTAATCTGGGTCTCCTGGTGGCTTGACACTGTTTTCCTCCGAGTGTTTCTAAGAACTGTTGGGGGCAACAAGAAGAAAGTCACATGCAATGCCACCTGAATGTGTTTCTGTGCAAGTTTTCAGTATTTACTGATAGCTTATCATAATCGTCAGCAAATGGCACCGACAGCTCAGTTTTGCCAAATGTGTTGCTTGGCACTCTTTTGCCCCGACCCCTTCATTTATACTATCACATAGCGCTCCCCCATACTGATTTATTTTGGCAAGAACGTGAGCACATTCAAACCAAATGGCACAGAATGTGTAAAGAAACAATTAAAAAAGTGTAAGTCTAAACGTTATTTCCAAATGTAGACAAAACCATTACACAAACACTTGTTCTTACTTACTAACTACTCTAGAAGGCACATTATCACAACCATTAGATTAAGATTTAATCACGCATTAACACCAGACCACAAACTGAAACTTCATTTAAGTGAATCAAGCATATATCCATGCCAACAGGAAGTTAGTACAGCAAATCACCTATTCTTTTCATGTCCAATGTATAAGCTTCAACGTACAAAATTCTATAAGCAATTAATAGACAATCATATACCCTACCTCTACCAACTAACATAGCTTGCCTGATTTCCGCTCCTACAGTATCCAAAATTAAAATAATAACATAAATTTTAAATAATTGTAATTTAACCCTATATTTCAAAACTTACAACTTACAACTAACAACATGCCTCCTTATAATTAAACTGAGATTATTGGATAAACTGGGTGAACCCTGTGAATTGAGAGTGGGTTTTATGCTTGTGAAAAGTGCTACTTGTAGGAAATTTAAAAGAAAAGAGGTTAGGAGTGAATGTACGTTTTAAGGTCCCCCAAGAACACATAAAAACAGTAGAAGTGTACTTTTTATATCTGTACATGCGAAAGTGAAGCAGAAAAATGTGAAAACATAACCAGCTAAAATTGTGAAAAATGTTGCTAAAAATAAAACCTACGGAGAGAAAAATTTATCTTCCCCCTAAAATACCTTAAGCTTACATAGTGATATTAGATTAGGATGTTTCTTGTACATTGTAAGAGTGGGCTAGTAAAAATCAGTCCATACAAGGAAATACGCTCTTGATATAAACATATCCTCAGGCAGATTCTACAAAATGTACTTTATAGGTTTTATGTTATCCAGTCCAACTGTGAGAATAAGATAAATACAGTATAATAACCCATTCTATAAGTAACGGTGACATTGTAGATAGACTAAGCTTTTCATTTCAGTTATTTTTCTCCGCCTTATTATTGCCATATATTTTATCCAACTCGTAATTCTTGTTAATCGATTATATAGGCTACCTGATGAACGCATTTTTAATTATTATGAAATTTATTATCTATAAAAATTGAGGTTGGGTATGCACATCATTCCTAATGATGCTGACAGAGAGAAAATATCTATGTAAGAACCATCTGCGTTAATAAAACGTGTAGAATCCGGAAACTATTGAAGTACAGGTATGTTCATTTGCTAATCAATTACTTCCCCGACATCAAAGATGTGATCCCAATCGTAAAATCAAATTTCGCACCTTCTAAATTGAGTTTTCAACACACGTGGAAATATTGCGTGGATCACGACCAAACCAGGGCTGCTACCAACATGCGTGTGTGCATTGCAGTGAGGAGCTTCACAGTGGCAAAGCAGATTATCAGTAGCAGTCGGAGCAGATTCAGCAGAAGATGCTTTATGCTCTGGTTTATGCCATACTCCATAGAACTGAGCTGTTACGTCTTAAGCTGTTAAAACAGGGTATTTTATGAAGCTGCTTCAAAGTAGCCTTTTTGTCCCATTTCTAGGGAATACTCTAGGGGTGTATTTGATGGGTTAAACTAGTTTTTTCTTGAAGCAGATTCAACAGCTTCAAGGAACAGTCTCGTTCTCTCGTTGATAGAGCAGTTGAACTCTTTGCTTGAGGTATTGTCTGCTTCTGCTTTCTGCTATTTGTGAATTGATAGTAGCAGAGTATTGAAAGTGCTTCGCAATTACAGTTGTGTCTTATTAAGATGGCGGGCAATAAGCAACTAGCTGTGTGTGGTTCGTGCATAAAATCAATTACTGCCGAGGACGACTACATCATCTGTGACGGTAAGCGTCATAGAAAACATCACAGAGCGTGTGTTAAATTAAATAAACGGGAATTCAAGACACTAATTGAGGACAAATCAAAGAAGTGGTACTGCGGCAAGTGTGATAGTGTGAATGGTGATCTGGCTGCAGGGCCGAGTGACCTTTAGCTTGGGGATATGGAATCCGTAGTTAGGGACATCCACAAAAGGCTATGTAAACTAGAAGGAATCGAAGCTGAACAAGCGGAAATTAGAAAGTCGGTAACCTTCTGTGTTGAGAGTTTCGACGATATTAAGCGTCAGCTGCACAAAATAACTGATGACTTTAAAAACGCTATGGCAGAAGTAGCAGCATTGAAGGCTAAGGTTGCTGTCCTCGAAAGGGAAAAGACAATAGCAGACGAAGAAGTCTCTAAGCTTAGAGAGGAAAATCAGGACCTCCAACAGTACGTCCGGAGGAACAACGTAGAAATTCATGGACTGCCTCAGCTTGGTGACGAGAATCCAGTCGCAGTTGTGAAAGCACTTGGCAATGCGCTCGGTGTGAAAGTGACCGACAGTGATATTGATGCGTGTCATCGTCTACCCCAAAACAAGCAGGAACTCCCTCCTCCTCTCCTTGTAAAATTTTGCAGCCGGTTAAAAAAGGATCAGCGGCTCGCAGCAAGGAAGAATAAATCAACACTAAGCTAAAAAGATTTAGGTATCCAAGCAGCTAACCGAGCTATATATATCAACGAACATCTGACATCGAGGAATAAATATGTTCACAAGATGGCCAGGGATCTATGGCAACATGGATATAAATATATTTGGACAAGGGACTGCAAAATCTACGTAAGAAGGACTGAAAACCATCGATCAGTGCGAATTAGGAGCATTGATGATATTAGAAAGTTGCAGAGCGAAGACACAAGTATAACGGCACAGCCAAGATATCATACCAACACTCGGTAATGGCAGTACCTAAGTGTTACAACAAATATTCCATTTTTCCATTAGGCTGTTACGAAATTCAATACGATTCCATAAATAATTTTGTTTTACAGAACATCACTTCATATACAGTTGCTTCTCACCTGGACGGAAACAGCTCTACTGGCCCGTCAAAATCTTACAGTGCGGTTAGGTGCTTGTACCTAAACAGCAGGAGTATCCGAAAAAAACTTGAGGAAATAGAAATTCTGTTGCACATTATAGGCCAGGTAGATATATTGGTTGTGACAGAAACTTGGGTAAAAAGTGAGGAGGCGAAATACTATAATATATCAAAGTATAGAAGCATCTTTTCGCACAGAGACGGCAAAGCTGGAGGTGGCTTAGGTATTTACATTTCGTACTGTTGGAAAGCAAATGTGAAAATGAATTTTGAACTTGAACATAGCTTGATATGGGTTGAAATTTATAGGGATAAATTTAGTAGTAGTAAATATAAATGTATTGATTTAATTGCGGGATATAACCCAAATAGGAATAATGCCATACCATTTCTAGCATCCCTCTAAAATTTTCTAAGTAAAACAACTAACAATTTATGCCTATTTTTGGGTGACACGAATATTGATATCTTAACTAGTGACCAACTAAAAAGAAAATACATGAACCTGCTTTCTTGCTATGATTTCAAGCAATGCAATAATGTATATCCAACACGAATATGTGATACCACAAGCACTTTAATAGATCATGTGTCTATAAATAACTCTGGACTATATTATTATTTATCAAATGTTGGTAGCTATATAAGTGACCATAATATATTAATATTTGATATTCTTTTGCCAAATTCTAAATCTCCATCACAATCGCTTGAAATGAAAAAGCTGAAAGCAACTAATGTAGACCGAAATGATGATAGACCTGAAAGTGGTAATATCACTGAACATAACACAAAATTCATAAACAACACTACTAGTAGAATTGACATAATGTATAATTCCTTTATTGACCAGCTACGGTACCGCTTAGTACACAAAAACAGAAAGCACAAAGTCATCGAACACAAAGAACTGGTAGCTTGCCATGGATATCTTCTGAACTTCCCAGCCTTATTAAGCGACGTGACATTTTACATGCAAAACTTAAAAATCCCACCCTAAAGAATAACATCAATCTCAATCAGGAATATCGCAGGTGTAGAAACAATGTGACAAATCTAAAAAAGGAGCTTAAAAAACAAATATTACTCTGAAAAATTTAGAGTTCACAACAAGAACCCAAAGGAAACGTGGAAAATAATCAATGAAATCATACATAACAGAAAAACAACAAAAGGCGATAATTGTACATCTCTAGAAATAGATAACAAGATAATTACAGACAGTCAGGAAATACGTGAATCATTAAATTTATATTTTACAAATATTGCTAAAACCCTGGCTTCAGCAACCCCTCCCCAGAGCACCGAAACACTTGCGGTTCCTAGTTACTTGAACTAATTTTACCTATATCCAACTGATGAAACAGAAGTAAGATCTATAATATCAAACCTAAAAAACAAGAGTAACTGTGGGCAGGATGGTATAACTGCCAATTTTCTAAAAGAATTCCAGGATTCTTTAAGTGAGATGCTAACAGATATCATTAACGAATCCTTGGCATCTGGTACATTACCTAGTGAGCTAAAAATAGCTAAAGTAGTTCTTGTCTTCAAGAGTGGGAACGGGAGGAATCATAGTGACTATAGGCCTATCTGTATTCTTTCCATAATCTCTAAAATATTAGAAACTATTGTTAAAAAGAGATTTCTCACTTTTTTAAACAAAAATAATTTCTTTTACAAAGCACAATATGGCTTTCGTGAGAACTCTAACACTGAAATAGCAACCGTAGATCTCATAAATATGCCGCAAGGGTCAATAGATTTTAATAGTTTTGCTGGTGGGTTGTTTATAGATCTAAAGAAGGCCTCTGATGCAGTGGACCATGAAAGACTGTTAGCTAAATTAGAGAGAGCAGGAGTTCGTGGTGTTGCAATGAAGTGGTTTGATAATTATCTGTCCGACAGAAAACAGTATGTAGTGCAGAATAACTGTAGGAGCTCAGCAATTAGGGTAACACATGGCGTTCCACAGGGGTCAGTATTAGGGCCGGTTCTCTTCCTAGTCTACATCAATGATATTGCAACTTGCTGCTTGAAAGGACGTATCACACTGTATGCCGACGACACAAACTTGTTCTATACTGGTTGCAATATAGACTACATTGTTAAAGATATGCAGGAAGACCTCAATACTCTGTGCTTTTGGTTTCAAGCAAATAAATTAACTATTAATGTGCAAAAGACTAATTATATGATAATGACAAAACAAGGCCAGAATGAAATCCCACACAGTAAAATATATATGCAGAATACTGAAATAAAACTAATCAGTACTGTCAAATACCTTGGGTTGGTGATTGATAGGAACTTGAACCGGACAGACCATGTTGAATACATTACTAAAAAGATCACATCTGTTTCAGGAATTTTAAAGGAACTTAGTTATCTTATCCCACAACATCTTCTAAAACCGATCTACTACTCTTTAATTCATAGTCACCTACAATATTTGAATGTAATCTGGATGCTCTGTAAGAAGTCTGACTTGAATGAGCTAATGGTAGTACAAAACAGAGCTGTTAGAAATATACTTAATCTTCCCTACTTAACACCAATAAAATATCTATACCTAAGTGTTAAATACCACCCCTAAGCATGAGTGCAGAATTCAATACAGCTGTACTCATGTATAAAATAAAACATAAATTTATACAACTAAACACTACATATACTCTGAATTCTGACAATCATCCATATAGTACTAGGCATGCAAATGACTTTGCCTTATACAATGTTTGCTCTTATAAATATGGTATAAACAGCTTGAAGTTCTCTACGATCCAGTTATTTAATAACATCCCTGTGGATATAAAAACAGCACCAACTTTGGCAAAAT